>NC_059284.1:11185249-11227749 GCF_017591435.1 Portunus trituberculatus
TATCATTCTATATTCACTCTTTCATCTCTCTTTTTTTTTTACTTTGAGAGGAGGACTGTTTTATTTTTCTCTCTAACTTTCTGAAACTCTTTTTATTCTTTTTAATCTTTTTTTTTTACGGCTGGAACTTCTTAAAAAGAGTGTTATAAGTCTTAATACTTTGAAGGTGTCGTGACTCAGGCCAGCTACTGTTCTTCTCTGGGTTTGCCACTCCATGTTGTTCGTTTGCCTTGGTTTTTCACTCATTTATTATTCCTTTTCATCTTCACTCGACTCCAGTCATCCCTTTTTCTTTCACTTTAGAGAATCTATGACACTTTTTCTTTTCTTTAACTTTCGTATAACTGAAGCCGATTTAAAGGTGATGATTTAAAACACCTGATGTTCTTTATGGGTTTCTGCTTCTTAAGAGTTGATAGGTTAGCTGATTCCTGATGCTCACTTGTTTTCACCTTCAGCGTACTCGTATCGTCCCTTTATCTTGGGAGAATCTTGAAAAAAAATCATCTTTTCTCTTCCTTTATCCTTAACTTTGCTACGTCTGAAACTTATTTAAAAGAGCATTAGGAGTCTTAATACTTTGAAGGTGTCATAATTTTAGACAACTCGGGAGCTGCTCTGCTGATCCATTTCTGCAAACTTGAAAGTAATTACATTGGAGAAAGGTGATTAAGGATTAGGAAATATTTCTTGAGTTTTTTTTTGAATGTTTATTCACTGTTTACTGACAAAAGTACAGCTTCCTCATGATTTTTTCCTTGCCATTATGATTTTTATCCCCTTCAGTACTGGAACACATTTTCACCTTGAGATTTTTGTATCATTAGACCATTTTATTGACATTAGGAAGAGTCTATGGAGGTCAGAAGATTAATGACCAGTCTTCCCTATATTAATACAATGCTTTTGAAGCTGTATGAAATCACCAAATAGTAAACAGAATTGATATGAAAACGCGTCATGGGCGAGGAATTAATCTGCCTTTTTAATGCCGCTTATTGTTTGGTGTTCCAAAGTTTGTATATAAATATGCCATAAGGACAGAAACATAAGATTCTTCCTAACAAATCAGAGCGAGAGGAAATGGATATGTACTTCAGATTATTTTAGGCCTCTATTTTAAAATCTTATATAAATCATGTGGTTGAAATATTGAGGAATGGAAGGAGGCAGCTTGTTATCTCCCTTTTATAATGTGTAACGAGGTCATGCCAGTGTTCGCCTCCTTTTTTTTTTTTCTTGCTGCAGGAAAATGCTTCTTGGAAAAGCCTTCATTTTCCTGCTTTAACAGAGAAGGGAATTATTTTACAGTTACTGATGCTTCATTAAATTCCTGGGGACGGGAGCTTTGTTTTCCAGCAGTCTCGTCTTCTAGTGGATCTTATCATCTGCTGCTGCTGCTTCCCTTCCTACCACCACCACCACCACCACCACCACCACCACCACCACCACCATCACCACTACTATTACCATTTCTTCCTTCACTACCATCACCACCAAAAACTATTCTTTCAGATCGTGGCATTACTACTACTACTACTACTACTACTACTACTACTACTACTACTACTGAGCTTATCTTATCTCAGTTACATTTGCAGAGACTTTTATTTGCACTATGAATCTTTATGAATGTCCTGAGTTTCCTCTTTCTATTTATCTATTTATTTTTCCTTCATCTTGCCTTTGAGCGGAGTCTACGCGGCAAACTGACTCCCCATTTACTTTCCAAGGGTTATTTTCTCGTTCACTCCCTTCATTCACTGACTTCTCTCGCCGGGCACTCGTCAAGTCTCCTCCCTTGTATAAACACGAGAGTTTTCTTACTTGCTTCAACTTTTCCCTGGCATACTGGAGGGAACTTCTTCTTTTCGGGGAAAGTTATATTATGAAGCTTTTTAAAATTCGTATTAATGTGCTGGTGTTTTGGTGCTCTTAGTCGTCGTGGTTCTGGTTTTTATTATTGCTATCCTTATTGTTGTTTTTCAGTTACCATATGGGATGTTCACGGGCTAAAAGAGACATTGCTCCGAGTAAGAAAGCTCTTCCTGCACTCCGACCGTGGCCAGGATTCGAACCCATGTGCTTGGAGACTTCTGAGCCCCAAAAGCGCGTGATTCCATTGTACCACGATTGTTACTTTTACTATTATTGTTGTTTTGGGTTGTTGATTAGAAAAAAGGTCCGTCCATTGAGGTTGTTGTTACTATTGTTATTGTGGTAAGTGTTATTATTACTATTATCATTATTATCTTTATTAGCAGTAGTAGTAGTAGTAGTAGTGGTGGTGGTGGTGGTGGTGGTGTGAGGCAGGAAGGGGGAAAGGGTGGTAGATGAGAAAGGGTGTGATGATAATGATGTGAGAGAGAAATGTGATGAAAATAAAAACTGGGAAATAAATAAATGAGGAAAAATTAATAGATGGAAGTGAAGGGAAGGACGTAAGAGATGAGAGAATGAATAGAACGTTTGGTATGAAGATGAAAGGTATGAAAAAAAAAAAAAAAAAAAGGAGGGAAGTAAAAATAAATATCAGTAAAAGATGAAAACCGAGGTCAGAGGTAAAAAATAAATCACATGTTTGGAAAAGCTGGGAAAAACTGAACTAGAATTGTAGGAAGAAAGAAATATTGCCTGAAATGACACGATTTTAGAATGAAGAAATAAAAACAGAGAAAAAAAAAAATAAAAAAAAACATGAAAGATTAAAGACAGAGAGGAAGGAAAATTGTAATAAAAACGAGAAATAACTTAGAAGAAAAAAGAACATTTGATCTCATAATATTCTCTCTCTCTCTCTCTCTCTCTCTCTCTCTCTCTCTCTCTCTCTCTCTCTCTCTCTCTTCTCTTCTCTTTCTTGGTAATGTCTTAAGTATTTCTGGTCACAGTTAACGTAAGACCTCAAATACCTGGGCGTAGTCTTCAATCCCTCAACCCTTTATTAAATACCTGCTGGATCCTCCTTCAGTGGCAGGGCGCCCTTGACCTGCCGTTTACCGTGCAGAGGCGGGAAGGAACTCACTGCTCTCTTGCTCTCCATTCCCTCCCTGTCTCTGAGTGCGAGAGGTAGAGAGGCAGAGAGGGAGAGGACGCACGAATAAACACACATAAGCAAACAAACACACACGTGAGATGTTGATTGATTGATTAATTAATTGATTTGCCTTCAGAGGGCGGCAACAGCGAGGCCAGACAGGTGAGGGTCTTCAGGTGTTAAGCAGGACCTTTGTAATTAGATTGGTGGACGTGGATTCGACAGGTGCTTCGTTTCTTCTCTATTTTCTTTTTTTTTTTTTTTTTTTTTTTTTTTTTTTGTTCCAGTCGAGTTTGTTTCTTATCGACATGAGTACGACTTAATTTTGTTCGTTTGTCTCTGTTTCATTGGTTTTGTTGTTTCTTTTTCTAATTTACTACTTTTTTATCGACATAAGTATGATTCTATTTTTTTTTTTTTTTTTTTGTCAGTTTGTCTCTTTATTTCATGAGTTTCGTTGTTTTTATTTCCTAATTTTCTTTTTCGTTATTGACACGAGAATGAGTTTTCTTCATTTTGTCAGTTAATTTGTCTCTTTTTTTTTATCAGTTTCGTTGTTATTCTAGTTTGCTTTTACGATTTCTGTTTTGTTTGATCATTTTGTCTCTTTCTTTTACCAGCTTCGTTGTTTCTGTTTTAATTTTCTTTTCTTTTATCGACATGAATACGATTTTTTTTTTCTGCTGTTATTTTGTCTATTTCGTTCATTACATTCGTGTCTCCGTGTCCGTGTTCGTTTGTGTGTCCTTGCTCGAGTGTTGTTGTCCTTGTTCGTGTTTGTTGTTTTCGTGACTCCCTGTTCGTGTCTCCCTGTGTGTGTGTGTGTGTGTGTGTGTGTGTGTGTGTGTGTGTGTGTGTGTGTGTGTGTGTGTGTGTTATTTTCTTGTTTCTATTCGTATCCCTCTGTATGTGTGCTGTTTTCGTGTCTCTGTTCGTGTATCCCTGTCTGTGTGTTGTTTTGTGTTCGTGTCTCCATTTGTGTGTGTGTGTGTGTGTGTGTGTGTGTTGTTTTCATGTCTTCCGTTTCGTCTCTGTGTGTATTGTTTTCGTGTCTCTCTGTTCGTGTGTCCCTGTGTGCGTGTCATTTTCGTGTCTCCCTGTTTGTGTCTGTGTGTGTGTGTGTGTGTGTGTTATGTTAGTGTGTCCCTGTATCCCTGTTTGGTTAGTGTCTTTTCTCCACTCTTCCTTATTTTTTCGTCACCTATTTTTTTTTTTTTTTTTTTGTCTTTTTTTAGGGAATGGCATTACCAGTGAGAATTTAAAGTCGTTTTCCTTGTTATTCTTGGCCAGTGCCCTTCTTATATTAAAAAATTCTCTCTCTCTCTCTCTCTCTCTCTCTCTCTCTCTCTCTCTCTCTCTCTCTCTCTCTCTCTCTCTCTCTCTCTCTCTCTGTTATTGTTTTCCTCTTGATTTGGTCCCTTCCTTCACTTCCTCTTTACGTATATAACTTCAGTCCTCACTTTAAGGAGCGTCCATTTCTCTGGTTTTATTCACACTACGCTGCGCAGTTTCCCTTTAGAGCTATGGTGGTTTGTCTCTCTCTCTTTTTGCCTTTCTAAATTATGGTCCCCTTTCCCTGATGGTCTCTAATGATCTCTATTAGTCTCTTCTCACTTCAGAATTTTCCTCTCTCTCTCTCTCTCTCTTTTCTCTTTAGATTTTTGCTTTTCTTCCCTTCAGAATTTTGCTCTCTCTTTTTTCCCTGCAGAATTTTGCTCTCTCTCTCTCTCTCTCTTTTCCCTTCAGAATTTTGCTCTATTTTCCCTTCAGAATTTTGCTCTTTCTCTCTATTTTCCTTTCAGAATTTTGCTCTTTCTCTATTTTCCCTTCAGAATTTTGCTCTTTCTCTCTATTTTCCCTTCAGAATTTTGCTCTTTCTCTTTTCCCTTCAGAATTTTGCTCTATTTTCCCTTCAGAATTTTGCTCTATTTATCCTTCAGTATTTAGCTCTTTCTCTTTTCCCTTCAGAATTATTGTAGTCTGTCTCTCTCTCTCTTTTTTTATTTGTTTTTCTTTAGTGTCTCTATTTTTCTTCTTTTTCCTTCCCTTCTTTTATTCATTTTTTCTTTTTTTCCTTCTCACTTTCTTTCTCTTTATTTCTTTTTATTTTTGTTGTTTTGAGAGATTTATTTCAATTTCTCTTCATTTTTTCTTTGTTTTCTTTTTTGTTTCGTCTTGTTTGCTTGGAATATATTTTGCCTCGCGTTCTCCTCCTCCTCCTCTTTCTCCTCCTCCTCCTCTTCCTCCTCCTCTTTGTCCTTTTGCCGATGTTCACTTTTCAATTGCAGGCTTTCAAGTTTTCATTCTAGTTCTCCTTCTCTCGTGTATCCATCTGCTCTCTTTATTATTTTCGTATTTTATATCATCTTCCTCTTCTCCTTATTATTTTTCTTCCTTTTTCCTTCTTAATTCTCTTTTATTCTCATTTGTTTGTATATTTGTTCATCTCCCTTTTTTTCCTTGTGTTTATTTCCCTTCCTTTATTTTCTTGTTTCCTGTTTTCTTTTCCTTTTTCTTCTTCTACCTCCTCCTCCTCCTCCTCCCTCTTCCTCCTGCAGACACAAATTCCCTGCAACCACTCGTCCTCTCTCTCTGCAGTCTCCTACGTGCCTCATCTATCTTATTTTCCTTCCTTTCATCCTTCCTTTTCTCTCTTCCCTTTTCCCTCTCTTCCCCCCTCCCTTACTTCCTTGCCTTCCCCTCACCCCCTTCCTTGGTCCTCTCAGGTGGGTCTTCTGCAGGTAATTGCCCTTCATGTCACATCTGCGAGTTTCTACACCAAGCCATTTTTCTCAAGATATGCTGGTCCTGCTCCTGCTCCCACCTCTTGTTGTTCTTTTCCTCGAGCGTCTTGTGTTTACGTTGAAAAAAGAAGAAGAGGAGGAGGAGGAGGAGGAGGAGGTGGTGGTGGTGGTGGTGGTGGTGGTGGTGGTTTGCATTGCCTTTGAAATTCGGTGGTTTTAATGACGTGTTTTTGTTGTTTTGAGTGGTTGGAGGTGTTATAATCTCTCTCTCTCTCTCTCTCTCTCTCTCTCTCTCTCTCTCTCTCTCTCTCTCTCTCTCTCTCTCTCTCTCTCTCTCTCTCTCTCTCTCTCTCTCTCTCTCTCTCTCTCTCACTGTATTGTTTCCTTGAGCTTCGCGACTCTCTCTTCCGCTTCTTCACAATCTCGTTACCAATCTTTACTTTCCTCCCTCCTCTCTCTCTCTTCCCTCTTTCCCTCCTTTCCTCCCACAATCTACTTTCACTTGGTTTATCTCTTCCCTGCTTCCCCTAAACGTTAGTGTTCGGAAGAGGAGGAGGAGAGGGAGAAAGAGAGAGGGAGAGGAAAGGGACCATTGGGAAGGATAGAGAATGGAGAGAAAACGAGGAAAAGAAACAAGGGAGGGAAGGAGGGGAAGTGAGCGGAAGTGGGGGGGGGGAGAGGGTAAAGACTCTATCTGATGCCTGACACTTCCATTAGACCTGAAAACACTACTAGCTGGCAACCCAACTCGCTACGTTATACTTCCACACAGCACTGATCCCTCCTTGTCTACAGCCACAGCAGCCGCTACCACAGTATCCTGACCCACGCTTACCTATCCCCCCGCCGCCATTTACACACCCATCTACACCACACACGGTTTTTTCACCCTTTTTTCGAGTGTGTGTTTTTGCCCCTCTCTCGTTTTCGTTCCGTTTTCCTCGCAGTTTCGGGAAGATTTTTAGAATTCTAGTTTTGAGGTTTTGATTTTTTCCCCTTTTTTAGGTTCAGTTGTTCTCCTTTTGCGTTTTTATCTTTTTTGAGTGTCTGTTCTTTTCTTCCTCCTCCTCCTTTTCCTCCTCCTCCTCCTCCTCCTCCTCCTCCTCTCCTCTAATAAGCCCGAGGTAACAGGAACCACCAGACTCGCGATGAAACCACGTTAGAGAGACGAGATCCCTTTCTTCTCCCTTTGATGAGCTCGGAAAAGTGGTGGAGGTGGATCCCAAAATTCGTTTTCTACATCACACACACACACACACACACACACACACACACACACACACACACACACACACACACACACACACACACACACACACAGAGAGAGAGAGTATAGTGTCACTCGATGTCTGACATGTAAGGTAACCGAGTAATGTCATTGGTTATCGTACCCTGCCGTTGATTACCGTACCCTTAGAGCTGCAGGTGTGTCGAGCTTCATTAGTCCCGCCACGTGTAAGGTGAGGCTGGTCCCGCGACAGGTAACACACACAGACACACACACACACAGAAACAGTTCAAATATATTCCCTTTCCAATTTGTTCGCGGGTTTTTATTCATTGATTTCACTGTATTTATATTTGACGTGAGAGTTCTGGTGACGAAATGAGTAAGTAAATGTTGTGATATTTCTCGTCACTGACAGAATTTTGAGATTTATGTAAATAGCAGTCCAATTACTTTCGTTAGGTGAAGAGCGAGAGAGAGGAGGGCGGGGAGAGGGAAGGAGGGAAGGAAGGGAGTGAATGGATGGAAGGAGAGAAAGAAAGGAGGGACGGAGGGAAGGAAAGGAGAGAGTGAAGGGAGGGATGGAGGGAAAAAAGAGAGCGAGAGAAGGGGAGAGACGGTGGGAAGGGAGGAACGGAGCAGAGGGAGGGACTGAGGGAGGAAGGGAAGGATGGAGTAAAGGAAGGGAGGGAGTGAAGAGAGAGAGAGAGAGAGAGAGAGAGAGAGAGAGGAGTAAAGGGAGAGATGGAGAGAAGGGACGGATGGAAAGAAGAGGGAGGGAGAGAAGAGAGGAAGGGAAGGGAGGGAGGGAGCGATTAGAGGAAGGGAGGGAGGGATGAAAATTTACCAGCTTTTAGAATTAGCAATCTAGGAATTGAATATCAGTTATATATATTCAGCAACACTAATATTTGTTGATGTTTTCCAGTTGCGTCAATCAGCATTAGTTGGGAAAACACCGATGATTTTTATTTTCGTATTTATTTTAGTAGAATTTATAGTGGAGTTATTCTTTAGAAAGTCGAGGAGGAGGAGAAGGAAGAAGAGGAGGAGGAGGAGGAGGAGGAGGAGGAGGAGGAGGAGGAGGAGGGAAAAAGAAGAAGAAGAGGAGGAAGAGGAGGAGGAGGAGGAAGAGAGAAGAGAGAAGACACGTAGGAGAAGTGAAGGAGAGGAGAAATACGTGGAAGGCGGTAAAGAGGAGATGTGGACGAGGAGACACAGAAGGAGGCATAATGGTACCCTAACACGGTACATTCCTGTTATTTTCTCCTCCTTTTACCTATCCTCCGCTCTTTACTTCGCTCTCACTTCTCCTCCTCCTCCTCCTCCTCCTCCTCCTCCTCCAACTCCTCCTCCTCCTCCTCCTCTTCTTCTTCCTCCTTGTCTTTGTTTTATCCTACTCCTGGTACGTCCTTCCTTCGTCTCTTTCCTTCTGTCTCCTTCTATCTCCTTCGTCTTGCTTATGCCCCTCTCCCTCTCCCTCTCTCTCTCTCTCTCTCTCTCTCTCTCTCTCTCTCTCTCTCTCTCTCTCTCTCTCTCTCTCTCTCTCTCTCTCTCTCTCTCTCTCTCTCTCTCTCTCTCTCTCTCTCTCTCTCTCATCTTGCCTTCATTTCTCAACTCAACATTTTCCTCCACACTTGTCTTGGTAAGAGGAATTTGTTTGTTTTTTTTACTTTCTTTCGTCTTTTTTTCTTTTTTTCATTCTTTATTCGGCGCCTCTGTTTACTCCAACAAATTTTCGCCTCTCCATTTCTTTTCCCCTTTTTTTTTTCTTGTTGTTGTTGTTTTGTTTTGCTTTGTTTGTGTGTTTGTGTGTTCTTCAACCGGGGAAATGTAACACGATTTAGATTTCGTACTGGTTTACACAAACACACACACACACACACACACACACACACACAGAGAGAGAGAGAGAGAGAGAGAGAGAGAGAGAGAGAGAGAGAGAGAGAGAGAGAGAGAGAGTAAGTATTAAATCCAGGAAGGAAGGCCATTTAAGGACTGTTGACGGCCTCAGTTTGTCACAGCAACACACACGCTCCTCTTTGTAACACACTAGTCCCTCTTCATTTATTTACCTGAAGGAGGGTGGCCTACCTGCCTAATAGGAGCAGGAGGAGGCCACTTGTCTCCTGACGGTGTAGTGTGAAAATCCTGCTGTGTTTGTGGAGAGAAATTGTGAACAGTAAGTGGAATAATTTAGTCAGTGGCATTAATTATTCGTTTTCACCTACTTCTCTTTTCATATTTATGGTTGATTTGTCGTGGTAATTAATGTAAGGTGACAGTGCTCTATGCTTTCACTTCATTGTTTCCTTTTTCTCCTCTTTTTCCTGTTCTTTATTGGTTGTAAGAATATTTCTGTTATTTCCTTTATTAATGATCACAGAACAGCAGGTGGAATAATTTACTCAGTGTCATTTATCATTCGTTTTCACCTACTTCTCTTTTCATATTTATGGTTGATTTGTCGTGGTAATTGGTGTAAGGTAACAGTGCTATATGCTTTCACTTCATTCTTTCATTTTTCTTTTTTTTCATTCAATATTGTTTGCAAGAATACTTCTGCTGTTTTCTTTTTTTTTTTTCATCAATTTCATTTCATTTTGATTGAAGCATATTATTCATTTTATTCTTATTGATTCTTGTAATCTTTTTTTTCTATTTTTTTCAGAGCTTATTAATTAGTTCACGTCTGTTCTGTCATTACTGAATGTTAGCACACTTTTCTCATGGACTTTGTAGGTTTTCCATGTAATATTCCTATCCTGATCATTGTCTGTTTTCACCTGTTATTCTGTTTACCTTTGTCTCATTGTCTTATTTGCTGATGTTTTATTTTTCCTCTTACGACAGGTGTGTGTGTGAAGAGAGAACACCTGAAGACTGCCACGCTCTCTCTATTAATCGACTTCCAATACAAACTTCAAATTCAAGGTCTGTTTTTGTTGTATTAATATTTCAGTCTAGAATAAGTGTATTTCTAAAGGCTGACATCCAATGCAAGCTTTATATTAGAGGCGAGTTTGTTATAGCAATATTTCAGTGTAGTGTAAATGTATCTCCCTCTAATATTACCAGCCCATTATCAGTGTTAACCTCGAGGCCACAAATTTGGTGCTTAGCTTAACACAACCTCGTCAGTGTGACATTGCACCTTTACGTAATTAATTCCACCTACACGAGCTCCACGCCGCCTCATCCCATCTCGTCACGGCGTTTAAACCTTATCACAGGCGCCTCCTCGACCTTATGGTGTTTAAGACGCGGCCTGAACCTTCCCTGCGTTTCCTCCTGCCACACATTTTCTTGCAAAGCCGCGCGAGACTGAGCCAAGTAGCGCTTAGTTCCGCCTCACGCTCCACACAAGGCAGTCACGCTTTGGTCTTCTTTATTTCATGAGATTAACACTAAGTACAAGACGCAGAGGAACGTTTAAACACACACACACACACACACACACACACACACACACACACACACACACACACACACACACACACGTACTCGCATATACATACATATACGCTACACAATCCTTGGTAAATAGAGATACGGGGACAAGACCTCACGAATATAGTGCAGACACTGTATACTGAAACTAGATAAACTCACAGATCCCTCTCTCTCTCTCTCTCTCTCTCTCTCTCTCTCTCTCTCTCTCTCTCTCTCGCTCTCGCTCTCGCTCTCCACAGTACGAGTAAGCTAAGTGGATACGCTGTAATGGAATATATGAATAAATTTGCTCCCACCTCCCGTACCAACATGAGCACTCTTGACCCGGCGGGATCTGAAGAGCACGAGAGCCTTAGACACTTCGAGGAAAATCTGTGCCTCCCCTCGTACCTTTCCCTCTTGTCTCTCTCTCTCTCTCTTCCCTTTCTCCCTTTTTGTAGTGTCCTCTGTCGCACAGAAACCCTATACTCACCCTCTCCCTCGTCAGTGTTCAGTGAAGGAGTAATGAGAGAGCCCCGCAAAGGAATACACTCTAGAATGAAGTGCGGGCAGTGCTGGAATGAGGAAGGGTAAAGGAGGGGCCAGGCTGCTTCAGAGAGAAATAAGGAAAATGTGAAAATGTATCACGAAACACCTTGAGAACCCTAGAATGAAGTGCTGGGATGAGGAACGATAAGGGAAAGAATAATGTCACGGCGTCTGGTGAAGAGATAAGTGATTTCAACGTAACTTTACACCTTATGGAGTCTTGGAATGTGTTGCCACTGGAGACTGGTCGAGGGAAAGCTTACAGGGTGAAGAGGGGACATAAAGGAGCCCAAATCCACTGTAATTATGAATTTGTAAAGAGAATTCAAATGAGAAACAGCACCAGATTTAGGCCCATCTTCTGAAACATTTCCGCGCTGCACCTTCACTATTTTCAAAGGGTTTTAAGGGTGTTTCTTTAATACTAGTGACATGTTAACAAGTTTTCTGCATTATCATCAGGAGAAATAGTCTTTAGAACTCGGCTAATCGTCCCTGTAGTCTTTGAAAATTGTCGCGGTGAGAGAGAGAAAGGGAAGCGTTTATGTACATGGCGTTTAAAGAGGTAGACAGGATAGACTCTGGAAAGATAAATAATGTTGAAGGAAATCTTTGTCCTAATGAGGCTAAAGATAAGTTCCCACACCATTTTATAATTCTCAGGTGTCAAAATGCAATGAGGAACAGGAAGAAACTCGAAAAACAAGATGAAGAATGTTTGAAGATAAAAGAGCATAGACAAAAAGAGATGGAATTAGTAAGTTAAGTCATACGTACCACAAAGTGAATAAGGAAAGGCGTGTGCACCAAATAGGAAGCTTCAAAAGTGTTAAACTACTTTACAAGAAGGAAAAAGAAATAAAGTACAAAGATAGGGACAAGAAAGACTAGAGAGAGAGAGAGAGAGAGAGAGAGAGAGAGAGAGAGAGAGAGAGAGAGAGAGAGAGAGAGAGAGAGAGAGAGAGCAAAATCAGGAAGGAATATACAGCACTAAGAGGATACAGAGCATTAGGGGAAGCACTAGGCTGCTTTGAAATGATACAGCCATGATTCTGGAAGCAGTAGCAGTAGGAGAGAATTAACGTAAGAAGGATAACGAAGCGTATGAATGAAGTGTGTAGATGAACTGCCAAACAATCATGGAACACAGCAGACCACCTGGGACTGACAAAGGCAGGATCGTGTCTTGGTCTGAGGGTGAAATTATAGAAGACCAGAAGAGTATGACAGTGAAGCCTGGAAACATCCAACACCAAATAAGAGTCTTCAAATGGATAGCTACAGTGTGTGGAAATACAATAGACCACTGGGGACTGGAAAACCGGTCTTGATCTTGGTCTAGAACGTAAGAAGACCAGGAAAGTAGTACAATGAGACCTGGAAAGACTCAACACCAAAATAAGAGTCTTGGAATGGATAGCTATAGTGTTTGGAAGTACAATAAACCACTGGAGAATGGAGAGGCGGTTCTTGACCTTGGTCTGGAACTTAAGGAGACCAGGAAGGTAGTACAGAAACATTCAGCAACAAATACAAGTCTTGGAATGGATAGCTACAATGTCTGGAAGTACAATAGACCACTGGGGACTGGAGAGGCGGGTCTTGGTCTTGTTTGGAATGTAAGGAGACCAGGAGTGTAATATAACGGGGCCTCTGAGCTCGTAGACACTGAGTATTTATGTGGTGAGCGTGACTTCACTTGAGTGCGTCCCGCTTATCATCTTTATGCCTTCCCCCCGCCTTGCCTCGCCTTGCCTCGCCTCCCCGCTTCCCTATAAAGTGATGGTTACAAATTTATCGTCGTCTGCGCGTAATGTCAAGGGAAGAATGGCTCCAGGTTCTTTTCTTAGACACCTGCATGACCCTCAGTCTTTTACCTGCGTGAATTGTGCGGTGTGTGTGTGTGTGTGTGTGTGTGTGTGTGTGTGTGTGTGTGTGTGTGTGTGTGTGTGTGTGTGGCCATGGCTCATATTATAAAAGCTTACTAATGAGTCAGGTAGAATTATCACCGCCAGCCAGTCATAGCTGCGCCATGTCGAGTTTATCCCCCACTCTCTCTCTCTCTCTCTCTCTCTCTCTCTCTCTCTCTCTCTCTCTCTCTCTCTCTCTCTCTCTCGGGAAACACGTCCATATTTTGGTTTTAATGTCGCTCGCGTGATTTTTGATCGCTTGTGATGTCCAGATATATTTCCCTTGATCCGGGTCACTCCAACTTCACCCTTATGTCGCTGTAGTGACTGACTGACGCGCCGCAACTACCACCACTACCGCCGCCACCACCACCACCACCACCACCACCACCACCACCACCACCACTAGGAAAGCTGCCCTCGCCTCTGATGTTGATAATATTCGTCGTCATAATCCTAATCATACTCGTGTTTTTATGTTTGGTTTTGTTTATTTGCCTTTTGATAGATGTGTTGTGTTTATTTGTGTGTCTGAATGCAGTACGTGGTTAGTCGATGTTTTCTAGTTATTATTCCATGTGTGTGAGTTTTTATCGCTTATTTCTGGAATGACGTGAGTTTTTTTCAGTGTATTTTCAGCATGTTATCGTTCTTTTCAGTATGTTTCCCACAGTTTAGATATATCCCAGTTTTTTTTTTTTTCCTCATTCTTCCAGTTATTTTGTGCATGTGACTTTATCTGTGTTAATTTGCATACAGTTATTCATCTAAGCTTTTATAACCACATCCTCTCACCGTCTCATTAATGCTGGTCAGTATCGAAATTCTCTCTTCCTGTTATTTAGTGCGTGTGACTTTTGCTGAGTTAATTTGCATGCAGTTATTCATCTAAGCTTTTATAACCATTTCCTCGTATCGTGTCATTAACATTTTGTCAGTATCGGGGTTCCCAAGCTTCCCATCCCAGTACACTCATCCGTAGCCGTGTTGTGAGTGAAACCATCGCGTCGCTCCATTTTTACCCTCACCCTTTCTCTTATCCCTGTGATCCCCTCGTCCTTTGATAATCTTGACCTCGCTCGCACGTTTCCGCCAGGGAGCGCTGAGCCGTGTTTTCGCAGATTATCAAGATATCTGCACAAAGATTCGTCAGAACGCAGTAAAATGCATCGTGTCAACCCTCCGCTGCGTGATTGATTTGGTGGAGTATTGAACATTTCCCGGTGAATATCAGTCGCTGAATTATCCGATTTGATTGACTGATTGATGGCTCCGTTTTTTATTGAGTATGGAAGTTAAAGGTTACTGTAGTTTTTCGATCTATTCCCTTTACTCTCCTGCATAGATTTTCACGCTCCTCATCTGCCAGAAGACCCGTTAACTCTTTCTACTGCGGCAGGAAGCTATTAGCACCACCAGAAGTAGTGCGTGAAGTCTTTATTAGCAAGAAAGTGATGAAAAAGAAATCATGTTGCAATTTTCCGTGCTCTAAGATTAGTTGTGGTTGTAGCTGTAGATGTCTGAGCGATTGGTAATTATGGTCAGAAGGTTAGAATATTATCATTAACCTCTTCAATACTGGGACACATTTTTACCTTGAGATTTGTGTACGATTAGACCATTTTACTGACATTAGGAAGGGTCTATGGAGGTCAGAAGATTAATGGCCACTGCCTTCACTATTTTAATCACCCACATAAGATTCTGAACCTGTAGAAAATCACCAAACAGTAAGCAGAATGAATATGGACACGCGTCATGGTACTCAACTAGCAATATGATATGTTGGTGCCCTTTCCTTCTTTGGATATAGAAGAAAAGTTGCTAGAATTCACTATACCTGACCTTGAGTTGACTTTATATATGTTGAAATACCCGTGTCATAAAATACTGTCACTCCGATATCACTGTTCCATCAGCCAACAGTGACCGGTGGCTCTATTACATTACTGATCACAGAGCTTTAAAGTTTACAGAATTTATGATACGTTTCCATGACTCAACTGTTTAAAAGTATTCATAATCTGCTGAAAGACCGTGGCTAAAGCGTCATTACTTCAACAAACAGTGAGTGATGTGTGCCTCGCTGTTCTGTTTAACGTGAGACTGAAAGATTGGAGTGTACGAGTTTCCCTTCAATTCACCGTTTCAATATGCAAAATCTCAAGGGAAAGACCATCCTCACTGTCTCATACTCGAGTACTAGACTAGTGACCAATAAGATTGATAGATGCCTCTCTGCGTTTTGGGATATGGAACCTAAATAATGTCACCTACCGCTCCATGCCCTTTAGTTCCCTGTATGTGTAAATTTCTGAACCAGCTCACATACCACTGTTTATACGTACGTGGGAAATAAAAACTCGAGGCCATATTTTCATTACAACTTAAATCACCAAAACCATATCACCATCACCATCATTCTCGTACGTGGGAAATAAAAACTCAAGGCGTCACTATTTTCAATACAACTTAAATCACAAACACCACTACATCACCATCTTTCTCGCACCATTGTAGCACCGGTGTAATCATGTGTAGTATCACCTGTGCAGTATCAGCTGGCTCCCTTTCCCCTCACAATAAAACACTTGTCTGGGTTCAGCGCTGTATTGGTAGAGCAAATATATAACATTGCCAGTGATTAGCACAAGCACCGCGCCACGTCCTCCACTTCACTCTCTAAACAATAAACTGAAAGAATACCGAATGACGTTCTAAAAACTCCATTTCCTGATAAATATATAAGCTCCTCTGTATGTGAGAGAGAGAGAGAGAGAGAGAGAGAGAGAGAGAGAGAGAGAGAGAGAGAGATGTGAGTATTATATCGTATGTGTTGTTTTTATGCGCTGAAAAGGGCTATAATAAAGTTTGTGAAGGTGAAATGCCATAGTAAATGTGTTAGAGAGAGAGAGAGAGAGAGAGAGAGAGAGAGAGAGAGAGAGAGAGAGAGAGAGATATGCGTGTCTCTGTGTACATGACCTTTTCAATTACCTATCTTTAATAACCTAATGATGATATTCTGATGCTTTAATGATATTGTTTTAATTAGACGGTGTTGTCATATGCTGGTGTTTTGGAAGGCAGTTGTTTTAATGAGGCTGTTTTTACTAGTGTCTTATCCAGCCAGCCCACCTGTGCCTGCTTTTATTAGACCGTAACGAGAGGGGGAAACAATGTAGTAATGTTATGGGCTCCTGTACAAAGCGCATAAACGTGAAACTGAATGGACATTTCCTTTGGTCGAGTGGTGTTCTATTCGCAGAGAACCTTTTGTGTTATTTTATTGGACTTTTAATGAATTCTTTGTGTTCTTTTATTTATTTTTTTATTTAATTATGAGAGTTATGGATTACTGTTTGATATATATATTGTTTTTTTTTGTTATTACTCACTTTGCCAAACACACACACACACACACACACACACACACACACACACACACACACACACACACACACACACACACACACACACACACATACACCTGAGGATCTTTGCGCTATTTGTCAATTATTCACAGACTTTTGATCTCGCGTAGGAGTGACTAAGAAAAATTTTATCCGAGCTGTGAGTGAGATCAAAGGACGCAAGATAATGCCATCTGAGCCGCGTCGTGATCAAAACAACAGAGAAAAATTTAATTAATGAATACAGTGAGAAAAATTAAAAAGGAAAGACTCTCTCATAGGAGGTGTGAATAGGGTAGAAAGTAAATCACGTGAAAAATGTATGTTTCTCTCTCTCTCTCTCTCTCTCTCTCTCTCTCTCTCTCTCTCTCTCTCTCTCTCTCTCTCTCTCTCTCTCTCTCTCTCTCTCTCTCTCTCTCTCTCTCTCTCTCTCTCTCTCTCGCAAAACGCAGTAATGAATCTCTTACTTGTAATCCATCCATTGCTGTCGCTATCATTATACTTGCTAACATGTCCCTTTGTATTTTACTGAGAGACGTGAAGCGGCAGCGCAACACGCACGTTTTGTCCTTTGCATAATGTATGAACGAATATATTATAACGTGAGTGTCATGTAATATTGCCAATTCAGTTTACGGCGACGTGGAAAGATGCAGACAAATAAGAGAGAAATGTGACTAATTTAGGATTATTGTATGTTACTTATTCGCTGAAGCTTTTGGCACATGCATAGTTGATAGGGAGAAAGAGCTTATAATCAAGACCGGATATATAATTTCGGATTAGCAGACCAGAAACAAACATTACATATCCGGAACGCTGTGTTAATCTCATCCACTGACCTTTTCCACGTCTCAGAGTTCACAGTCAAACCTAGCAAGTAGCGATATTAATCAGAGACCAAGTTATTCTAGTGAAGACATAATTACCTCATATGTGAGTATAAAAAGTAACTAGAATAATATCACAACCAGGAAATAAGTAGCGGGGGATTATGTATCAGAGTCAAGAATGAGATCGAAGGGGATACTGGCATTGTGATGAGTGTTAATTGTTCTGATAGTGTGTAGTAATGAAGAGTGAAGGGAGGAGACTGAAGCAAGAGAGGAAGGTGATGAGAGAGAGGGTTAATGAAGAACAGTGAGGCATGTAAAGTGATTAAGCATATGTGAGAGAGAGAGAGAGAGAGAGAGAGAGAGAGAGAGAGAGAAAATCCTTTAACCCCTTCAGTACCAGGACGCGTTTTCATATATATTCCTCTTACTATTTGATGATTTTATACAGTTTCATATACCTATGTTAGGATAAGAATAGTGAAGAATCTGGCCATTAGTCGTCAAACCTCCATAGACTCTTCCTAATCCAAGTAAAATGGTCTAATCACACCCAAAACTCAAGGTAAAAAATGCGTTCCAGTATTGAAGGGTTTGATTTGACAGAAGAAAAGAAAAAATGACAGTGAGAGGGACAGTGAAGGACGGGGAAAATAGAGATGGTGGGAGTAAGGTGTGTCAAGGCGATCTGTATGTGTTGGTGAAGGAGAAAGAGAGGATGGAAAGCGCTCATGCATACGTAATACTGTATGTTCGTTTTTCTCCATTTGCAATTCAGCCTGTCTATTTCCATAATGACGGAGTTTGTGACAGTTTTAATGTAGACGTGTAGGAGAGAAAAAAAAATGAAGCTTCATGCGTTTTTGACATGTTTTATTTCTTTCCTTTCCTTTTAACAGTGTCTATTTTCATTGTCCAGAGTAAAGGAAAGAGAACCAACCATCCTTATAAAATGATATGTTTTTTTTTACGGTGACTTGGAAAGATACAGACAAATAAGAGAGAAATGAGACTAATTTAGGACTGTCCAGAGCAAAGGGAAGAGAACCAACCATCCTTAAAAAAATATATGTTTCTTTTATTTCGTTTGCATTAGTGGAGGCAGGAACAATTTTCAGTCTTTACTTTAAAATTAAATGTATTTTTTTCTCTAGTAAATTGTTTTGACGTGTACCATTATTATCAAGTTTTTTTTTTTTTTTTATATAATTCGCTTTTTTACGCGCCGTGAAAACATGTGGGTTTCTTTTGCTTTCCTCTGTAATCTGTTATGATGTTGGTTTATAACTTTTACTTATTCGTATTTATTCATGTTGTTTCCAGTTTGCCTTTGTAGCGTATTTACCCCATTGAGCACCAAGAAGCATTTTCATTCTGCTTATTATTTCGTGATTTTACACAGCTTTGGAAACTTATATGGGGAATTAGGATAATGAAAACTGTGGCCATTGATATTCTGACCTTCATAGTCTTTTCCTAATGTCAGTAAAATGGTCTAATCGTACACAAAGCTCATGGTAAAAATGTGTCCCAGTATTGAATTGGTTAAGAATAGATTTTTCTCAGAGAAGTAATAAAAACCAGCAATAAAGAATCACAACAAGAAAAAATGTTCGACATCGTCACATGATCGCAAAACACATCAGGAACACACTCCGCGGCACAGGTGAGGGCAGGTGTACCTTTTACCTGTCCAGCGTTTGAGTCTATCCACCTCAAGTCTATCTTTACATGGTGGCGGGGAGGAAGGCAGCAAGGAGCGCCGGTGCCTCAGGTGGGACGCGGGAACTCTCGCGGTGGGGCGGCGATAGCATTTTCCGCTCCAGTGAGTCTTCCCAATCAGTTTGGTGGGAGTCAGCGCTGTCGTCTCCTCCCCCTTAACGTGTTACGGCCGGTGTGTCACTCGTGCTCTATTTAGACTACTGGCTGTTGGGATTACTAGAGCTTCCACTGATAATATTTCGTGCTCCACTGTAATACGTCATGAAAACAGGTGGATTATTTGATTTTTTGGGTCATGTGTTCTGCCGGTGGTAAACTGTACTACTTCCGCTTGTTTCTGTTGCTTCCCTAACCTGTGACGTGTGTGATGCGGAGTGGAGCGTCATGTATTAAGCCTCTAGGTACACTCCCATTAGGTTTTGAGTTCTTTAGTGTGTGGTAATGAAGGAAGGTGTATTTTTCCGTTTTCTATGCACTTCTTCAGCCTCTACACCTACGAAAATAAGGCATAGTAGAAGAAAAATGTTCCTTATATAGTGCAGTTACGTTTTCTTTCATTACTTTGGATGGTATTTAGTGTTCCTTTTGTATTTAAACCAATCTTTGCGGGAAATTTCTCTAGTTTGGGTTGATTTACCTCTCTCTCTCTCTCTCTCTCTCTCTCTCTCTCTCTCTCTCTCTCTCTCTCTCTCTCTCTCTCTCTCTCTCTCTCTCTCTCTCTCTCTCTCTCTCTATTCGTAGTCATTATATATCCATTTCTATTCCTCGCAACTTCCTCATTCATTTTTAAGTCGCGTACTTCGTTTTCTTCGCCATTCTTCACGGAGGACGGAGTGACCTGCTACCAGACAGTCGTTTTCAAAGTTGTGATTCTCTCTGACAAAAGTCCTGCTCCCCTCGTCACGTTCCAGGGCCTGACGGACGAGCGGGAGTCGACCGGAAGGGAGAGAGACCGAGAGGGAGAGGGAGTGAGAGGAAGTGAGAGGGAGGGCTGGAGCACGTCTCGTTAGGTATCATTAAGGCTGGCTGGGAAGGGAGGGAGGGCGGGAGAGAGGGAAGGAGAGGGAGGGGTAGAACATGATGCGATGTGAAGTCGTAGAGAGAGAGAGAGAGAGAGAGAGAGGAGTTGAGTATGCCTAGCCATTTCCAAAAAGATGAGGCTGAAAACTGTAGAGGGAGGTCAGGCTGTGGTATAATGGTGCAGATTTTTACCTTTCCCGCCAAAACCTTTCCCCGTGGCAGTGTCTTTCATTCCTTCGCCTTGAGCACTTAGATAAATTGGAATCATGGGTGTGTGGGTGGATTGGCGGGCGGTCTGGTTGTGTTGGGGGGCAATCTTACAGTCCCGGCCATCGCTCAGCCCATTTCAGTCAGGGAATGAAAGTTACGAAGATGAGAAGGAGGACGAGGAAAGGGAGAGCCGAGTGCTTTCGACTCGTTGTAAATGGAGGAGGATAAAAAGGTGAAAATACTAGTGGAAAAGTGGGGAAAATATTGCAGTGCGTTAGAGTAATGTATTGTTGTAAGATTATGAGTTCAGAGAGAGAGAGAGAGAGAGAGAGAGAGAGAGAGAGAGAGAGGTATGTGTTTGTTTGTGAATTCAAGGTAAAAACAAGAACATAATACGTGGAAGTGTAAGGGAGAGAAGAACATAATACGTGGAAGTGTAAGGGAGAGAAAGAAAAAACTGAATTGTGAGGGAGAGAGCAAAGGCAGAAGAGAGAGAGAGAGAGAGAGAGAGAGAGAGAGAGAGAGAGAGAGAGAGAGAGAGAGAGAGAGAGAGAGAGAGAGAGAGAGAGAGAGAGAGAGAGAGAGAGAGAAGTAAGGAAGGGAAGAAGGAAGGTGGAAATCGGAAATACAAATAGAATAAGGTGAAGGTTATGGAAGGGAGAGGCAGGAAGGGAGGGACGTGTCACTGAGCGGTACATGGCTCGTTTGAGTATTGGATTTGTGTGCGTGTGCGTGTGCGTGTGCGGTGTATATGTGTGTATGTGTGTGCGTGTCTGTGTCAATGTAGATGCGTGCGCTGGTGGCTAGAGTAATGGACAGCTGCCAGATAGAAGGAAATTAATCTAGTTTTTTTAATTAATTGCTTATGGCAGTGTTCAGGGCAATTAAAGTGTGCGCCTCCACTTAAGTGACCAAGGGAGGGTGAAGTGGAGCGAAAGAGAGTGGGGAGGTGGAGCTTAAGTAGAGGGAGGGGGGAAGGGTAGGAGTGGGCAATGATGGGCGTGTGGTAATGTTATCGATGATGGTAATGATGATGACTGTGTGTGTATGTGTGTGTGTGTGTGTGTGGCTGTGTGGGTTGATAGTGGACATATATGTGTGCGTTATGAAACTAGACAGTCATATTTTCATTTATAATCGCAAGGTTAACCCAATCAATACTGGGATACATTTTTACCTTGAGTTTTGTGTACGATTAGACCATTTTATTGACGTTAGTGAGGGTTTATGGAGGGCAGAAGATTAGTGGCCAGAATCGTCACTATTTAAATCTCCCACATAAGTTTCTGAAGCTGTATAAATCACCAAATTATAAGCAGAATGAATATGGAAACGCGTCATGTTACTCAAGGGGTTAATAAAGATACTGTATATTTTGGGAAGGGTAATAGTGGAGGTGGTGGTGGTGGTGGTGGTGGTGATGGTGAATGGCGAGGCGTAGTAAGTAATGGAGGTGTGTTTGTGAAAGGCAGCAGAAAGTGTTGTGGGTTCCGGAGGTGATGCGAGGCGTGTCTGCAGTGTCTCCCGTGTTGAAAGTGTAATGCTTATGTTGCTTTTACTTGTGTGTGGACGTAATGCGGTGGCGGGTCGGTGGCGCGGTGGGGCGAGGCGAGGCGGGGCGGCGGCATTGCAAGGAAACACAAATACATGGATGAAACATTTACACCACCGCCGAGAGTGTGCCAGTGTATTGATGAGTGTAGGAAATTAAAAATGTCGTAATGGATTTTGATGTCGAGTTAACGCTAATCCATTAATGAGAAATAACGACAAAAAATTATTAATATTACACGGAATATAACACGGAAATGAACACACACACACACACACACACACACACACACACACACACACACACACACACACACACACACACACACACACACACACACACACAATAACAAATGAACACACGCGACAGCCATCTGTGGTTTATGTCATAACAAAAAAAATGTTGAAAAATTATAACGCAACACGACAGAGGTTGATTAAATTTGAACATAACAATAATATTAATACAAATGGGAACAACGCAGCCGGACGATGGCGAATTTATAATATTATTACTTGGGTGGAGCTGCAAGTAATTCTGGGAACGTATGACAGGGAAGGGAAGCCAGGGAAAGTTACGACTGTATACTTTATATCTTAATTACGCATCAACTATTCTGTATTGAAGAGACGTGATGTTCATTCTAATTTAAGTACGTGTGTGTGTGTGTGTGTGTGTGTGTGTGTGTGTGTGTGTGTGTGGGATATGTTCGCGGGTTGTGAATGTGGATATTTTTAGCCAGGTAAAATGTCAATACACACACACACACACACACACACACACACACACACACACACACACACACACACACACACACACACACACACACACACACACACACACACACACACACACACACACACACAAGTTATTCATGAGTTAGCCTTGCATTGTTACACAGTTAGTTAATCGATGAACTGCTTCTCCACTGCGCTCTGAAAGTCTACGGTCCCATCATGCCGCAGTTCATTACCCACCCTCCACCACAAACTACTACTACCACTACTACTACTACTACTACTACTACTACTACTACTACTACTACTACTACTACTACTAAAGTCTGTCTACTCTAAAATGGCTCCTGAGTTTAAAATATGTTGTAGCATATTGATAACGTAATTAATTTTGTGAATAATACATGTTTTCTGTTGATCAACGCACTTATTACAAGGACAGTTCACGGTTTTCCACAAGATCTGACAACCACGCATTCCCTGGGACACCATTCAAACGGAGAACCAGGAGCCACATTAGACAGTCTATACTACTACTACTACTACTACTACTACTACTAATGCTGCTGCTCCCACTACTTTTACTATTAATTCCACCACCACTCTCTACCTCTCATAATATATTCGTCATGTAAAGAACTTAAGCCTCCCCTCCACCCTTCACCAACGCTGCTGCCATGAAGTGTTGCGTGGGGGACGTGAGTAAGTTAGAGTTTTACTATGTGAGGGAGTGTGCAAGTTACTTTGTGAGGGTACGCTTGATTCAATTCTCTCTCTCTCTCTCTCTCTCTCTCTCTCTCTCTCTCTCTCTCTCGAGTTTTTTTTATGACATTCTTATTGGTTTTTCTATTGATTGGTGTGAAATGTAACAATAATCCAACTTCCACGCCGTTTCTGCCTGATTCTTTGATTCTCTTGCATGACCTTCAATCTCTCTCTCTCTCTCTCTCTCTCTCTCTCTCTCTCTCTCTCTCTCTCTCTCTCTCTCTCTCTCTCTCTCTCTCTCTCTCTCCGCTTCTGCAATTAATCAAATTAGTAAGATTGCCTCCCGGTTCAAGTGTATCTTCTTCCCCATCGCTAATAACCTTCCCTTCTGCAATTACTCTGAGATTTCGTCCTCAGCCAGTACTCAGCTATCGATGCTCCACAAACGCAATTCACTCCACAAATTACGCGATGAAATATATGCAAAACTCAAATGACACACAGAGAAGGAAGAAATCTCATGCATTAAAAGTAAGATTTGATGATATACAATTATTCCCGATTTGATTTATCTTTCTCTGTGCGTTCTCTCTCTCTCTCTCTCTCTCTCTCTCTCTCTCTCTCTCTCTCTCTCTCTCTCTCTCTCTCTCTCTCTCTCTCTCTCTCTCTCTCTCTCTCTCTCTCTCTCTTCTTTCCAACTTGACAAGACCACCAGCTCCTCTCGCCTCCCCTTCGGCTATGGCATCTCAAGGAGGTAAGAGAGAGAGAGAGAGAGAGAGAGAGTTGCTCGTTGCTGGCACAGATGAGGCTGAGTCTGTCGGTCGGAGCTACTGAGGAAATTGACCCCCTGATGAAAACGAGGAGAGAGGGAGAAGTGGGCAGAGAGAGAGAGAGAGAGAGAGAGAGAGAGAGTATTCCAAATGGTCAAAATAATATTATAAAACAACGAACAGGTAAAAAAAATTGAATAAAATAGATTAAAGTAAAAGTGAAAGACAAACGATGAGAAAAATGTAGAGAAAAGTACAACAAAGAGAGAGAGAGAGAGAGAGAGAGAGAGAGAGAGAGAGAGAGAGAGAGAGAGAGAGAGAGAGAGAGAGAGTTAAGAGTGTTCGATATAGGAAATGGATAAAGTAAGATAAAAGAGTATATTTAGAAAGGTAACTACTTTTTGATAAACGTGCAATGATACTAAAAGCCAATGTGAATTATAAATAAGAGAGAGAGAGAGAGAGTAAGAGAATGTGTGTGTGTGTGTGTGTGTGTGTGTGTGTGTGTGTGTGTGTGTGTGTGTGTGTGTGTGTGTGTGTGTGTGTGTGTGTGTGTGCGTCAGTGTGTTCATGACTGCAGACTCGCGTAAAATATTAGTATAGATTAAGCTGAATTGAGGCTCCATTTCCAACGCAAGTATATGACAACACATTATGCTTATTAATGCCCATAGTGTTTTTCTGAGCAATATAATTAGAGCGATAAAAACCCACTGCGATAATTTATTTTCTTAATCTATTTTGGTATTTATTGCTGTATAATTTCGGCAGAATTTATTTCATTTTATTTTAACTAGGTAGTGAAAAAATTATAGTGTTTATTTCTTTTGCATTTTATTATATAACGAAAAGTGTTGAGAGTTGAAATGTAAATAGCTGAACTCTAAAGGCGTTACATTTTTCCACTTGCTCATATTGAAAGATATTTGAGAATTAGGTGCAATATTCTACTCTCCATTCTCATTCTGTGTATCCTGTGAGAAGAAACCTTAAGACGTGTTCACCTGGGTGTCTCATTACAGCAGCGATATAGTTGTGCTGTTTTCAAGAGAGACACCAAATTAGTATCATTGTTTTAGATTAAGAGAATGTTGTAGTTATATATTCATACCTACATTATGACACTTTCTCTCTCTCTCTCTCTCTCTCTCTCTCTCTCTCTCTCTCTCTCTCTCTCTCTCTCTCTCTCTCTCTCTCTCTCTCTCTCCACCACTTGTGTATGTCAATCGTTCCCTCTCCATCTCAGATATTGCTCTCTCCCTGTCCAGCCTAGCGCCCATCAGCTTCCCATCCTCCCCCTCCCATTCACCTCCTCATCCTAACCGAGCCCCCCCTTCAAATCACTACCTTTACCATCCCTTGCCCCTTTCCTTTTTCCCCCTTTCTCTCTCTTTTTTTTGTCTCTCGTTCTCCCTCTCGTTCTCGTTCTCGTTCTCTCTCCTTCCCTTCCTGGCTGCGTCGTGTCTATGTTTACTCTTCCTCCTCCTCCTCTGCCATAATTATTTACCTTCCTCTCTGACCAGTTTCTTCTCTACCTCCTGTGCCTTCCTCCCTCCTCGCTGCCTTCGCCAATCCCCTTCCTCCATGTGTCAACGAAGAAGGTTATAAGTACACACACACTCACACACACACACACACACACACACACACACACACACACACACACACACACACACACACACACACACACACACACACACACACACACACACACACACAGCTATATTTAACTTTTTTTTTACTTTATAGGACTTTGATAGGCTGTGATCATTTTAATTTCCTACGACGAAGTTTTCCTCCTCTTCCTCCTCCTCCTTTCCTCCTCCCCTTCTTTTTCCTTAAGCTGTCAGTACCTCCGCTAAGCCCTTTAATTACTCTAGGTACATAATTACTCTCGAGTTTCCGGCTTCCAAGAATCTTAAGCATATTTACCTCATAAATAGAAAAAAAAATGAGTTTCCTTTAATTCAGAAGTAGAAATTCCTTTTGTAGACCTTTTTTTCTTTTATTATTACTAAGTGGATCTGAGGAAGCCAGGGAGGACGAGCGTGTGGGCGTAGAAAATCCGGCTATTGACGTTAGATTGAAGGAAATAGGTCGGCTTCGCTCTCTCGCTGCCCCGAATGACTATGATAGGGAGGGAGGGCAAGGAACAACAGCGTGTGTGTGTCGCGTGTGTCCAGGGACGAGGCGGGGTGGAGTAACAGTGAGAGTGGAGGTGGGGGAGTGTGGAGGAGGGTCAGGGTTTAGAGTGAGGGAAAGTAAAGGGCATAGTATTGTATGCCAAGGGAGGGGATAGGGAAGAGGGGAAGATATGTATTCTGTGGAAAGGAAAAACTGAGGGAAAGAAGTGGCTAAGACCTTAAAGGAAGCGGGGAGATAAGTAAGAGAGGAAGTGAGGGACGGAAAGAGGAAGAAAGAACGAGGGGAAATGAAGGATGAAGAGTAGAAAGAAGGAAGGAAGGAAGGAAGAAATTGTGTGAGACTGGAAGAAGAATGTTAGTGGGGTAGTCTTTGTAGTACCAACAACAATAACAACAATAATAATAATGATAATAATCCCAACAATGCAAAGTTTATTTAAATACACTACAGAATTACCAACTAAAGATACACACATTAACACTAATTACTCTAACAACTGTTGGCTGTTTCAAGACTTAGAGCCTTTTTGTTCAGAAGTTTGTCTAACCATAAGCGTGTCACAACTCCCGACTTAACCACGTATCTAATTAAAGAGTCTACCCAATGATCCCTTACCTGTATGTGTGTGTCTGTTTGTATGTAGGTTAGACAACTGATAGGAAATAAAGATGAAAGACAATTAAGAAAACTAGATAGTGTAAAAAAAGGAAGAGAAGGGAGGAAGAGTGGAATTGAAGAAAACGAATAATAGAGTAGGAAAGAAAGAGAGAGAGAGAGAGAGAGAGAGAGAGAGAGAGAGAGAGAGAGAGAGAGAGAGAGAGAGAGGGAGAGAAAGGGAAGCAACCATCAGCAATACAATACAAGAGTTTTTGTTCGTAATGTTGCTTCTTTTCCTTGGTATTTGGCGCACCTCTCACCGCCAGGCACGCTCTCCCTCCCTCACACTCGCAAGCACTCTCTCAAAGCGCTCATATTTACCATTTCCGCAGGATCTTATGAATTCTCTTCCTTTGAAACCGGACCGAGGCGTGACCGAAGACACCAAATGAGACCAGGAGGGTATTTGGTGAGCTCTTTTCCTTTCCTCTCCCTCTCTTCTTCCTTTTCTCTCCATTTCTTCTCTTTTTCTTCTCTATTCTTGTCTCTTTCCTTTCGCTTTCCTCTCCTTTTCCTCTTCCTTTCCCTTCCGTTTCCTCTCCTTTTTCTTTCTATTATTGTCTCTTTTCTTTCTCTTTCCTCTCCTTTTCCTCTCTTTTTCTTGTCTCTTTCTTTTCCCATCCCTCTCCTTTTCCTCTTCCTTTTCTCTCTTTTCTCTCCCTTTCCTCTCCTTTCTTCTCGTTTTCCTATTCCTTTTCTCTCCTCTTCCTCTCCCCTTCTTTTCCATTTCCTGTCCTCTTACTTTCCTCTCTCCCTGTATCTCTTGCTTTTCTCTCTTCCTTTCCTCTCTTCCTTTTCTCTCTCCCTTTTCTCTCTTCCTTTTCCTATTCTTTCTTCCGTTCCTTGTATACTTTTTTCTTTTTTACTTCTCTTTCAGCATGTTCGATAGAAGATAAGCAGAGAGAGAGAGAGAGAGAGAGAGACTTGCGTTCCTCTTATCTTCCGTTCCTTCTTTCTTTCTTTCTTGTATCTTTTGCTCTATTTGTTCTCTGTCTGCGTGTTCGTTTGTCTATTTTCTCTCTCTCTCTCTCTCTCTCTCTCTCTCTCTCTCTCTCTCTCTCTCTCTCTCTCTCTCTCTCTCTCTTTCCCGTGACTCACAGCTCCGTGCGTTAGTTATTTACAAGATTCGAAGGGCGTCTCGGATCTGTGTGTGTGTGTGTGTGTGTGTGTGTGTGTGTGTGTGTCATTCTTTATTTGTCGTCTTACTTGTCAAGCGGAATGTTACAAGGGATTTTTTTCTTGTCTTTTTTTTTCTTTGCCTGTCTTTTTTGCTTTGTCCCGTAAAGTAAACATTGCCTTTCTCTCTCTCTCTCTCTCTCTCTCTCTCTCTCTCTCTCTCTCTCTCTCTCTCGCTCTCGCTCTCTCGTTCTAGCTCTCTCGCTGTCGCTTTTTATTTTCACTGTGGTGTAGAGAGAGAGAGAGAGAAACAGACAGACAAGAACAAAGACAGACAAAGAGACGAAAAAAGCCTCTTCTCTGTACCTGCACCACCAACAGGAGGCTTTTCCCTTGCCCTATAATGACTCTCACCTAGAACCGCTCGTAACACACCTGCCGTAAAGAACAGAGGTGAGGGCGTGCCTGGGCCATGTATGTCAGGGGTCAACAAGTTATTTCGGATGCCGTCTCCCTTTAATCTCCGAGAAACCGATTCGTCTTGTATATTTATGTGTATGATTGGCGGGTGTAGAGGGCAAGACTCCACTTCCAAGGCATGTATTTCGAAAGGTTTTGCTCTCTCGCCATTATTTTCAAAGGCTCTAGTTGAAGGTACTCATGTTCTTAAGGGTATTTTTATGGTTTCAGTGATGGATTAGCAAGGTTTTAAGTTTGTCATAACGAGAAACTGCCTTAGAAACCTTTGCTAGTCGTCTATTGGGTCTTGAAAAATTGTGATGGTGAGAGAGCGAAGTGTTTCTGTATATGGCCCCAAGTCCCATCTCGTTGGTACTTGTTGAGACAGGTTCAGGTGTTGTGACGAATGGTGAGCTTTACAGTTATGGATGGACGGTAGTGAATGTGTTGTCTCTCTTTGTCTGTCTTTCTGTCTCTGTCTACCTGTCTTTGTCTATGTCTCTCTCTCTCTCTCTCTCTCTCTCTCTCTCTCTCTCTCTCTCTCTCTCTCTCTCTCTCTCTCTCTCTCTCTCTCTCTCTCTCTCTCTCTCTCGTATCCTATTAATCTTCCACTGTTGTATTGCGTTCTCTAAATTTCAAGTGTTATTCAGTGTATATTAATGTTTTCTTTCATTTTTCTTTCTTTAGTCTGTTTTCCGTGCGTTAACCATTTTTCCATTTATTTTTGCCTCATGTAAGATATTCACTGTCCTACACAAATAATAGGAAGATAAAACAAAGGGCCCGTAACGTACCAATCTCTCACGAATAGAAAAAAAAAAGTATTCAAAACTGTTTGGCATATAAAGTGATTTAGAAATACTTGGCATAGTCAGTAGAATAGAGTGTTAGATCAAAAAAATATCAACGTAATAGAAATAAGAAGTATGTGTTGTTACAAACTGGTGCTAGTGATCGTGGCCTATAGAGTCAAAATGAGTGACGAGTGTGGGTCATGCATTGTGGGTAAAGTAATTAATGGGGATCTGATAGAGGGCTTAAAGTTGTGTACGTTATATAGTAAGGGTGATGTGAGCATAGTTTTCAGGGTCAGTAAGAAGGATAGAAAAATATGAAGTTTGACAAATTAATGATTGGTTGAAACTTGATAAAGATTTAGAAAGAGATAGGAAGGAATTGCTTCTGAAATATCGTAGAATGGAAGAAATTCAGTAATCAGGTTTAGTCCTTTGTTATAGCTTTACAACACGTTAGACTAATTCATGTGTGAGAATAAGTGGAAATACGCGTTGACTAAGCGACTTCTTGCACTCTCCTTTATTTCCTTATGTTCTTAATGGCGTTATATGAAAAATAACTATATCTGTGTTATCTCCATCACGGAAATTTTGCACTGTGATATAAGAAGCAATAATGACGTTTGAAGCAGACTATCACAAAAACACTCGCGCTTCGCCTCACTACAAGAGAGAGAGAGTGACAGCTGGACATGAATGACACACACGAACACAATATCTTATAAGGTGACGTGTTCCACCAAAGAAGAAACCGTGACGCATGAATTTCAAGAAAGTATTTTAACTCCAGCGACATGAAAAGAAAAAAAAATAACTGCATCTCATCTCGGCGGAAAAGAAAGAGTGGCATAAGAATTTGAAGACATTACTTCACTCCCAGCGTCACGAAAACATGCTAAATTTGACCTTGGTGGATATAGAGTCACTTGATCACGAAATATTGGACGTGTATCAAGGTACGCACAAATATTTAAGGTGTAGAAGAGTGTTGTAAGTGAGGCGCGGCATCGAATCACAAACTGCAGCTCAGGAATCGTAAATAAGTGACTGAGAACAAAGTAAATAAATGAAAATAGTGTGATATGTATTTTAAATCAAGGTAAGCACAAATATTTAACATGAAGAAACCCATTACAGGTGAGGCGCGGCATCGAATCACGAATCGCAGCTCAGGAATCGTAAATAAGTGACTGAGAGAAAAAGTAAATAAATAAAATGGTGTCTTGTGTATTTTGAATCAAGGTATACACAAATATTTAACATGAAGAAACCCGTTACAGGTGAGACGCGGCATTGAATCACAAACTGCAGCTCAGGAATCGTAAATAAGTGACTGAGAAAAAAAAGTAAATAGGTGAAAATGGTGTGTTAGGTATTTCAAAAGGTTACGGTTTCAATCAGCACGGAGAAGTGGTTACGTGCACAACACAAAGCTAAGTACGTGGATGATGTGAAGGTTCCTACGTGCTCTGCTTAATAAATGACCTATGCACTGGTTATAGAGTAAGATAATCGTGAAAATAAAAACCTGGAGAAGAAAATAAATCATGATAACACGAATACATCCAAGATACTTACAAATTCAACTTCTTTTGTGTTTTGATGTTGTTGTAGCGGCTGGTGATTTGCAAGCCAGTTTTGTTTGCGGGTCACTGATCGCACGGTAACTGCCGGTGGGAATAATAGAACGGAGACCTTGTTAGCGGGAAGGGCGGGGCGGGGCGGGGTGGAGAGGGGCAGCGAACCGACACGCAACACGTCCTCCCACCACCGCGGCTTGGGCCAGACTGAGCTTCTGCCTACGCTTGCCTGGCTCACCCATTGCTGCTTATCCTACCTTTACCTTTTGCTTTCTCCTCCTCCACCTGCTCCTCCTCCTCCTCCTTTTCCTCCTCCTCCTCCTCCTCCTCCTCCTCTTTCTCCTCCTCCTCTTTTTTACGTTTTCTTCATCGTCGATAACTTCTCGTTCGTTTTTATAAGTGGATATTTGCTATAACTTAATATGCGTGCGTGCGTGTGTGTGTGTGTGTGTGTGTGTGTGTGTGTGTGTGTGTGTGTGTGTGTGTGTGTGTGTGTGTGTGCTCAATGAACCATTTTTTATGACACAGTGGTATTTTTTATTGTCCATAACTCGAGATTAATACCTGAATTCATCCCGAGCTTAGACTTGGTGACTTTCATGCATGTTTTCCTTGCCACATGAAGAGCACCTCAACACACACGGCTCGTCATCTTTCCTCATTTTTTCCTGCAATACATCACACGCGAACCTTCATAATATTAATGGATAAATGGATTAACCCCTTCAGGACCATGACGCTTTTCTATATTCATTCTGCTTATTATTTGATGATTTTAAACAGCTTCAGAAATTCATGTGGTGGATTACGATAGTGAAGACTGTGGCCAATAATCTTCTAACCTCCATAGACCCTTCCTAATGTCAATGAAATGGTCTTATCGGACACAAATCTCATAGTAAAAATGTGTTCCAGTATTGAAGGAGGTTACGTCTGGTAAACTCTGGAACTCTGGAACTCCCTGCCTGTTTCTGTATTTCCAACATCCTATAACTTGACTTAATTCAAAAGGGAGGTTTCGAGACATTACTTTTTTTGGGGGGGCCAAATCTCTCAAACCTGGAAGGAGACTGGTAACTAAGTGAGCCTTTTATTTATTTCATGTTGCCTTGGCCAGCTTTCCTCTTTTACTTTTTCCTTTAGTCAAATAGTGAAAGTCGGTCAAGGACTCAGACTATGACGATAAGATTAATTTTACCTCTGCTCCGCGCCTCCCGTCCTCCACTTCACAGAGTCATGGTCAGCGTGGCCCAAATGTTTCCCTCATTGGGTTACTGTGACACAAAGACCGTTTAGTGTGTAGGTTAAGGTGTAATGAATGTGCAGTGGATGTTGAGAGTGCATAGACGTAGGTTAAGTAATAGTGTGAACGTGAAACCAGCCAGAGAGATGCTAGTCTGGTGAAGCCGCTACCTCCTCCACTGCAGAATTACACGAAGCCAACAAAGAACCATATAGATATAGATAAATGGTTAGCGTTTATTGGTTCATAAAATGTTAGTTACTTTGAAATATTAACCCCTTCAGTACTGGGACATATTTTTACCTTGAGTTTTGGGTGTGATTAGACTATTTTGTTTAAATTAGAAAGGTTCTATAGAGGTCAGAAGATTAATAGACAGTCTACTATTATAATCCCTAGTCTGAAGCTGTATAAAATCACCAAATAGTAAGCAGAATGAATATGAAGACATGTCCTGGTATTGAAGGGATTAAGATGCAAAAATACTCAGTTTTCTTTTCTTGTTAGTTCATTCTCCACCTCATCCATAGCATAACTTTACTAAGCACACCAAGAACCCTAGTCATGTTAGGAAGATTCCGTATAGATAAGTGACCAGCGTGTAGAGATTGATAAAATATTAGTAACTTTAGAATATCAATAAAAGGAAAAAAATATTCCCTTCCCTTGTCATTAATTAGTTGTACCTTTTTGTTTTCTTTTTATTTAATTACTCTGATTGGTTGATATTCCCCGCGTCCTCTTGCAACACCTGGCCATTCATTAGCGCCTCACAACGCAGGTAGCACAATGTATTCCTCCGCGCATCAGTTTCAGTATTACCAAATGACGCTGACGGTTTTAAATTTATGACATTTTAATGAGGAGAATCTTAATGCGTGTCGGGAATGAATAAAAAAAAAAGTGCTGTAAAGAAGAGAGTGACTAATGAATTAAATATTAGCACGACACATTAATTATCGCTCCTTGAATGAAAAAAAATGACACGAACACTAATTTCCCAGGTCAATTAAGCGTTAAGACTCCCTCCCTCTTTATTATCGTCACTGGGAGCACAGCCACCTCTGCGCACCTCCCCGTCCTACCAACTCCCATTTTCTACATCCTCTCATTCCAGGGTATTGCCAAGTAAAAAAAATAATGTTCAAAACCCAAAATTATGTTAATGAGTTTTCTTGCCCAAACATCGACACCTGAGGCCTTGTTCCGATACCTGTCATGGTGAGCTAGGTCCAATTAACCTGCATTACCTGTGTTACCTGTATTGCCTTCTCTGGGGCCGCCACTGGGAATTAATAACAACATTTTCCTTCCTAATCAGTGTGAGTGTTTCTTTTGTTTCCACCTCTCTTGTTACTGCTTTCATTTGCACTCTCTCTCTCTCTCTCTCTCTCTCTCTCTCTCTCTCTCTCTCTCTCTCTCTCTCTCTCTCTTTCTCTTTCTCTCTCTTTCTTTTTATTTTCTTCCTGTCTTCTATTCTTGCTGCAAAATTTGGATGCAAGAGAGAAAGAGAGAGAGAGAGAGAGAGAGAGAGAGAGAGAGAGAGAGAGAGAGAGAGAGAGAGAGAGAGAGAGAGAGAGAGAGAGAGAGAGAGAGAGAGAGAGAGAGAGCAACAAAGCAAGTAGGAAAACAGGCTACACCGGTATACAAACAGGCGAGTTCCCTAGGTAAGCAAACTGTTAGATAAATAAACAACCAATAGTACATTTGATACACAGAAATAAAAAAAAAATGGGCAGGAATAGAAATAAATGTCAAAGAGGGGAAAAATAAAAGGTGGAGGAAAAGGAAAGTGAAAGGTAGGAAAATTATATAAGGTGGAGGAAAGGGAAAGTCAAAGGGAGGAAAAATAGATAAGGTAGAGGAAATAGAAAGGTAAAGGAGGAAAAATATAAGGTTGAGGTAAAAGAAAGTAAAAATATAAGTAAAATAAAAAGGAAAAAGAAAAAAGTGAAAATAAAAAAGTTGAAAAAACGAGAAAAGTAAAAAAGAAGAAAAGAAAAGAAAAAAAAAGAAAAAAAGAAAAGATAAAAAAAAAACAAAGTAAAGAAATAAAAGAAAGACGAGACTTTTGAAAAACAAGAAACAGACAATTAGAAAATGAATAAATGTTGAAATGAATGAATAGAGATAACAGAAGGCAAAAAATATTCAAGGTAAACACATGACCTTTCTCCTCCTCTACCTCTTTTTCTTCCTCCTCCTCCTCCTCCTCCTCCTCCTCCTCCTCCTCCTCCTCCTCCTCCCCATCGTCGTCGTCTTACTCCTCCACTTCCTCCTCTTCCTCCTCTTCCTTGTTCTCCTTTTCTTCTATATTTGCTCATTCACTTCCATTTCCTTATTTCTTCTTCCTCCTTCTCCTCTTCTTCCTCCTCCTCCTCCTCCTCCTCCTCCTCCTCCTCCTCTTTGTTGTTGTTTTTGTTGTTGTTGGTGGTGGTGGTGGTGGTCTTCTTCTTCTTCTTCTTCTTCTTCTTCTTCTTCTTCTTCCATCCTCCTCCTCCTCCTCCTCCTCTTATTTGTGATATTCCTCGTCTTTCGTCTTAGCCTTCTTTTCTTTCGCTTCCTCTCATTCACATCCTAGTCTTCATTCCCTCCTCCTCCTCCTCCTCCTCCTCCTCCTCCTCCTCCTCCTCCTCCTCCTCCTCCTCCTCCTCCTCCTCCTGGCTGTAGTGTCTCGTCGCAGGCTTAATGCAGACTGCTCTTTTCTGGCTGTGAACTGTAATTAAAAGCTGCTGTGTTTGGAAGTCGGATATTTTAGCAGTGTGTGAAGAGAACTTTAGGGGTTGTTTGATCGCTGTCGCCCTTTTTATTCTCTCTCTCTCTCTCTCTCTCTCTCTCTCTCTCTCTCTCTCTCTCTCTCTCTCTCTCTCTCTCTCTCTCTCTCTCTCTGCCTTTTTTTATCGTTCAGCTGAGTTTTTTTTGTCTTTCTATTCTTTTTTTTTTTTTTATCATTGTAAGTGTTTCTGAAATGTCATTCTCTCTGTTTCTGTCTGTTTTTTTTTCTCTCTCTCTCTCTCTCTCTCTCTCTCTCTCTCTCTCTCTCTCTCTCTCTCTCTCTCTCTCTCTCTCTCTCTCTCTCTCTCTCTCTCTCTCTCTCTCTCTCTCTCTGGGTAAGTCTATGAGTGCGTAAGTATGTGCGTATGTATTTTTATGTGTTTCTCCCCCAGTTTTTCCTCATAAAAATGCAAAGTGCTTGTCACTATTAAAAATTAAAAAAAGAGGAACACTGTATTGTGTAATTGTTAGAGTCTTCATTTTCTTTTATTGCTGTATTTGAAAAGGTCGTTGACAATTGTTCTGCTTTGTGACGCTTCCGCTCTACAATTGAATGTGATCAAATGCATGTTTCAGTGTCAAAAAAAGAGTAAAATTTAATTAATAATATGTTTCTTTCTTTTCTTTTACGAATTAGTGTTTGGCTTGTTCATTAACCCCTTCAGTACCATGACGCATCTTCAGATTTATTCAAGTTACTATTTGGGGATTTTATACAGCTTCAGAATCTTATATGGGGATTGAAATAGTGAAGATTCTGGACCATTGACCTTCTGACCTCCATAGACCCTTGCTAGTATAAATAAAATAGTCTAATCATACTCAAAACTCAAGGTAGAAATGCGGCACAGTACGAAAGAGGTTAAAGCGTTCTAATCCTCAGGTTCAACCCAGCACGTGGTTATCGCCTTCAATGAGCGGTGTGTTTGCGGATCATACTCTGAAACACTACTGCTCCACACCTCCACTACTTCCAAAAGCCTCAAGTTGAAGTGGCATATGTTTCTAGCGTGTTGTTTGGTATCCTAGTGACAGATTAATAAGACTTTTACATTATCCACACGAGAAATACTCTTGGGAACGCGGCTTATCATCTCTGCAGCCTTTGAAAATAGTCGTGGTGAGGTAGCAAAGCGTTTCTGAGTTCTGGTCTATCTCATGTGTGGGTCGTGTAGGATTTCTAGGTGTGTATTAACAAGACGTTTATATTATCTACACGAGAAATACTCTTGGGAACGCGGCTTATCATCTCTGTAGCCTTTGAAAATAGTCGTGGTGAGGGAGCAAAGCGTGTGGGTCGTGTAGGATTTGCAGGTGCGTGTGTGGCGCAACCTTATCATCTGTTTGAACCCGATGTAATTATGTCCGAAATGAATTATCTTCTTGTTTGGTGCTGTGTGTACGAGCTTTCTCATTAATTTTGCTAAAGGGGGAAAGATTGAACTGAAAATCACGCTCATGTTGGTAATTTGAATAATAAGAGCTTAGATCAAGTTATATTGTTGCACTTATAGATGCCTTCCAGCTGTGCATTGGAGGTGAGGCAAGAGAGACTCAAGGGAACACAAAGGCTCTGGTGTGAGTGGCTCCAGTGAAGTAAAGGGAAGATCACCAGTAAGTTTATAGTATCGATAACCGTTTTCTTTCATATTTTACCTGTAATTTTCACTTTTCTTTTATTGAACGCGTTTTTTTTTTTTTTTTTCGTGTATACCTTTGCATAGCTTCGTGTTTTGCTTCGCCACAACATACGTGACTGTGATATGAACTGCACAATACCTAAAGAAAGATTTAAACACCAGGAGATCTGCGCTGAATTTCAAAAGCCAGCGATATACTGTATTCTCTTGCTTATTCTGCAGTTGCAATATTCAGAGTTCATATTTTCCTGGCTTCGTGATGCTGGATGTGTGATGTCACCTGTCGCGTTTCAGATGACAGCCGCCATTTTGCAGCATTTAGATTGATTGTAGACCTATGTTATTTACACGAGTCTAACTTTTACGGGATTTGTTTGATGATCATGAGAGAGAGAGAGAGAGAGAGAGAGAGAGAGAGAGAGAGAGAGAGAGAGAGGGAGGGGGAGGGACTGCAAGTATGTAAATAGATTAGTTTTCACATAGCTTTGACGTTTTCCTTACCCAGCTCAATTTTGCTATTCTCTTTTTGGGATTGTAGGCTTCACAGTCATTTGCATTTCGTTACATTTCGTTTTATTTCATCTGCAACGCACTACGCATCTTTTCTCACAATTTTGACGATTTTGTAGTTTGTTCTGGAGATCGTGTGCGTATTGCTATTTGATTTTCCTTTATCGCTTATTGTTTCGCCATGGTACACGAACTATGCGCGCTTTGGGGCCCTAGGGATCTGTAAGCGCACGGGTTAGAATCCTGGCCACGGTCCGAATGTAGATAGGGCTTCCTTACTCGGGGTAATGGTTCCCTAGTGAGTGGGCTTTCAGATAGGAGGTACCCAAAATGCGTCTCCTTTAGCCCATAGATTACCATGAAAAAGTCCACAATGTATAAATGAAAGAAAATGAGTATAGTTATGTTCTCGAGGTTTAAGTTAGATGAGGTTGGTTTAGGAAGAAGCGAAAGTAGAGAGAGAGAGAGAGAGAGAGAGAGAGAGAGAGAGAGAGAGAGAGATTTCCTTTCATTGCTTATTGTCTCCTCAGATAGCATTGGGAATTTCATAATGTAGTGTATTTCATCACGGTATAGTCTGTAAATAGAGGAGTATTGTAGCTTACTGTAACTTATTGGATCTTTTAATTGTAACTTATTGTAACTTATTCGATCTTTTAAGACACTCTAGTATATTTTTGTCTCAGCAGTGTCTTTTAGTATGTTTTAAAGAGTATGTTTTCTTTATAAGCCTTTATACAAAAATACCATAACCCTTTCTTTATCATAGCCACTACATTGTTAGTACTGTTTGATAAGGAAGACATTTTAAAAAGCCTTATGTTATCTTTCTTACCTCAGCTGTATTGTAGGTGTAGAAAAAAGGAACCTGTATCTTTTATCTCATCGTTTTATGTACCCTGATAAACTTGCAAAGAAAAGAAGAGTGTCCCTGTTTTACCGTAGTTGTGTCGACCACCAGCACACAGGAATGGCGCGCCCCACCAAGCAGGGATGGCGCGGTAAAACACAATAGCGATTTTGAAACTCTGTGTACAACATGAAAGAGCTTTTTTTGGAAGTTGTACGCACGTGAAAGGGAACTCGTGGAACTCCCCATAAAAACCCATAACATGTAGAAGATAAAATGCTGCCAGAGAGAGAGAGAGAGAGAGAGAGAGAGAGAGAGAGAGAAACCATAGCACTTAAGGCTGGATGAAGTCTACGACAGTTCCTGCTGTCTCTCTCTCTCTCTCTCTCTCTCTCTCTCTCTCTCTCTCTCTCTCTCTCTCTCTCTCTCTCTCCTATGAATGATACAAAACTGTAAAGGAAACTTAAAAATACAGCCAAAACCGGAGAAGACTTGATGAGAGAGAGAGAGAGAGAGAGAGAGAGAGAGAGAGAGCAAACGTGAGAGAAACGCGACGCAGCAAAACTCAAGCACAAACAACTTCACACACACACACACACACACACACACACACACACACACACACACACACACACACACACACACACACATCTCAATCAGAGGCGCTGAGACCCATGAAGTGAAAGACCAATTAAGTTCCATCCCGCTTAATAGAAACTGTCCCACTCCGCCTGTACACATTCCTGAGCGCTGGATATGAAAGGTTGAATCTCCCGCCTCACCCACTTCGCCCCGGGACTCGCTACCTTCCTTAATACGCGGGGAGACTGTGATGAATGTGCGCTAGTGTTTGCTGAGGTAAAATGAGGAACCACCTGCTGTACTCAGGTGTCTCAATACAACGCTGGGTCTTTTGTACCTCTCTCCTGGTGCGAGCATGCTGGAGGGAAGATGAAGAGGATGCGTAGGAAGGGGACGAAGAGGGTAAGGGTGCTGGAGGAAAGGATGTTGAGGTTTATAGGAGTGGTTAGGAGTGTGTTAGAATGAGAGTGAGGGAGGAAAGAAGAGGGATTATAAAGTGTTTGTGTGTGTTTATGTGAGTTTGTGTGCGTGAGGGAGGAAAGGAGGTATTATAAAGTGTGTTAGAGAGAGAGAGAGAGAGAGAGAGAGAGAGAGAGAGAGAGAGAGGACAGAGAAAGACAGACACACAGACAGAGACAGAGAGAGACTGAATGAATAGAAAGATTAGAAAAAAAAATTCTGGAGCGGGGCATGAGAGAGGGAAGCAAAAATGAAATGTAGGAGTGTGGCTTCGTGTACCAGGGAGCGAAAGAAAACGGCAACAGGTAAAGTGTAATAGAAGAAGCATAGATGGGGCAGCAGAGGACACGCGCTTTAATGGAATTCGATGATGTGGCGCAAAATGGAATGGGACACGAATAGATTGGGAGCGAAATGAAGTAAAAACGCCTGCCGATGTTATGGCGTTGCTACGATTTCCATTTGTGTTCTCTCTCTCTCTCTCTCTCTCTCTCTCTCTCTCTCTCTCTCTCTCTCTCTCTCTCTCTCTCTCTCTTTGGGAATAAGTTAAACTGTGTCCGTAAGTGTGATAATGGAAGCAAAATAAAAGTGTGTGTGTGTGTGTGTGTGTGTGTGTGTGTGTGTGTGTGTGTGTGTGTTTTACTGTTTTCCGTACAGAATGTTTGTTTTATAGTGACACAAAGACAACATGCAGCATTTTTTTCTTTCTTTATTTATTTTTTTTTTAATTGTTCGTGTGTTTTCTATTTTCTTTAGTGTGTATTTATATCCATTACTTATTTCAGAATCGAGCCTCTTTTTTATCGTGTAAGAGATTTATATCCAAATTATCGTTATTAGCGTTATCATTATTTCAACCCCCTCTCTCTGTTATCTCTGGTGCGTATTTTGAAGTTTATTTTGGTATAATTTATTAACTCCTTCTGTACCATGACCGGTTTTCATATTCATTCTGGTTAATATTTGGTGATTTTTTACAACTTCAGAAACTCATGTGGGGGATTGAAATAGTGAAGACTGTGGGCATTAATCCTCTGACCTCCACAGATCCTTTTTAATGTCAATAAAATGATCTAATCGTACACAAAAATCCATGTAAAAATGCGTCCTAGTACTGAAAGAGTTAATCACTGTTTTTTCCCTGTTATTATTTCCATTATCGCTATTGTCATTATCTCTTTTATTATGAGTGGAAAATATTGGGTACAAGTTATTATTACCATTAGAGTATTTACTAATTAAGTTATTGGTTTTATCATGTAGTTGGATCATCATTGTTATCATTGTTATCATTGTTGTCTTCATTAGTGTGATGGGATAAAAATACTGATTCAATTATTGTCATTGTGGTAATTCGTAACGTGTGTCCATACATTGTTATTGAAACTTTTATTTATATCATTATTATTGTTATTATTGTTGTTGTTGTCGTTGTTGGTAGTAATATCAGTAGCAGTAGTAATAGTAGTAGTGGTGGTGGTGATGGTGGTGGTGGTGGCGTTATCATCATTCCCATCATTATCATTGTTGCCACTACCACCACCACCACCATCACTCTCACCCTTACAGAAACATATACATTCGAGCTAATGACCGATCTTAATCCAACCCCATTTGGTATTCATGCCGCTACACATACATACACATATTCATACATAATCACAGGTTTCCGAGAGGTGAGAGTCCCTTGAGCCTGGTGATGAATGGGTCTCCGGGGCTGTGCAGGCTGGAAACACGTGTATATTGCAGAATGTGTCAGGAATATCAGTTTAACATCGGAAAGTATCAGGCAGCGAGGTGAAGGGTTAGCCAGAGGGACGTGAGATAAGGACAAGAAAATAGAAGCAGCAGTTGAGAAGTGATTAAAGAGAGATAAAGTATTAGAGAGGTAAAGAGTTAGTAAAGAAATTATTAAAAGTAGATACTGAGAAACAAAAAAGGGTTAGCCAGAGAGACGTGAGTTAGGAAGATGACGAAAAGGATTAGTAGCAGTTCAGAGATTATCAAAGGTAGATACTAAAAGAGATAAAGGATTAGCCAGAGAGACGTGAAATAAGGACAAGGAAATAGAAGTTAGGAGATTATTAAAGATAGAGAATAAGTGTTAGAGAGGTAAAGAGTTAGGTGACAGTAGAGAGTTGATTAAAAGTAGATACTAAGAGAAAAAAAAGGTTAGCCAAAGGGACGTGAGTTAGGAGGATAAGAGAATACAAGTAGCATTTAAGAGGTGATTAAAGATAGAAAGGTAGAGGATTAGGTAGCAGTTGAAAGATAAATAAATAAAGAGAGATAAAGGATTAACCAATGAAACAAGTAAGATAAGGAAATAGAAGCAGCAGTCAAGAGATAATCAAAGATAGATATAGAGATAAAGTGTTAAGATTCCAGGTAGAGAGAGAAAAAAGATTAGATAGCAGTAGACAGATGATTAAAATAAAGGATTAGCCAAGGGATACATGAGATAAGGAAGATAAGGAAATGGAATTAAAAGTTATGAGATAAAGATATAAAGATAGAGGGTTAGGTAGCAGTAGAGAGAAATTTAAAGGAAAATACTAAGAAAGATAAAAGTTAGCCAAGTACATAAGATAAAGAAAATAAGGGAATGAAAACAGCGATTAAGATATTTATAAGTAAAGAGATGTATCAGATAGAAATTAGATAAAAGATAAATAAGTAAATAAATAGATAAATAATAGATAAAGGAAGATACGCTTTAATGAAACGACAGTAAACACATTCAATCTAGGGAAACGCCATTGAATTTAATAGTAAAGGAATTAGTAGTAAGAATTAACACACACACACACACACACACACACACACTAAAGAAAAGTCATCTAATTTAAAAGTAATGGAAATCAAGGGATAAAAAAATGTACTTCAATACTCTACGTACTTTTCCCAGCGTCCGTAATTTAATTTTTGCCGTAACAAAGCACTCCATCATTTGTGACAGGCCATTTCATTAAGTCTTCGGGATAATATTCGCTGTCAAAGAATTAGAACAAAAAAATTAAAAGTAGGACGTCATTTTTACGCGCCTCCCTTAATTGTTTTAATGAAGTTTACTCTACTTCAAATTTTTCCCACCAGATGCCCAGCCGGCTTAGTCTGTTAGTTGTATTTATAGTAGTAGTGGTAGTAGCAGTAGTGGTAGTGGTAGTAGTAGTAGTAGTAGTAGTTGTTGTTGTTGTTGTTGTTGTTGTTGTTGTTGTAGTAGTAGTGGTAGTGGTCGTGGTCGTGGTCGTGGTAGTAGTAGTAGTAGTAGTAGTAGTAGTAGTAGTAGTAGTGGTCGTGGTAGTAGTAGTTATGTTGGTGGATGCAGTAGACCTAGTAGTAGTCTCTCTCTCTCTCTCTCTCTCTCTCTCTCTCTCTCTCTCTCTCTCTCTCTCTCTCTCTCTCTCTCTCTCTCTCTCCTCCCTCCCTCCTCCCTCCCTCCTCCCTCCCTCCCTCCCTCCCCTCCATCCCATACCATCACTAAATCCACTACAAAAATAAAATAAAGAAATGAAAAACGAAAACACGAAACGCAAACAGCATAAAGGGCAACATATATCAAGAAATACGTGTTTACCTGTTGACTTCATTAAGAGGCAGCACAGGTGAGGTATGGGAGGCAGGTGAACACTCTTATCACCTGGAGGCTAATGATGGGAGGTCGTGGTGATGAATGAGGTGATCGAGGCACTGAGGAGACGAGAGTTATTGATGCCAGGTAATCACGAGGCGTCATTACAGGTGATTGATGTTCCCTAGGGTGATTGAAACTGCCCAGGTCATTTTTTTTCTTTTTGATTTCGTATTATTTTGTTGGTATTGTTATTGTTT
>NC_059284.1:11230249-11235249 GCF_017591435.1 Portunus trituberculatus
TACTTATCCTGATGCAAATAAAAAAAAAATGAAGGTAAAAATGCGTCTCAGTATTGAAGGGATTAAGCTTTTACTTATTTTGTGTTTATTTACTATGTTGCTTTAATATTTTCTTCGTTATTTTATTTATTTTTTTGTATCATCGTCTTTCTCTTCCTTCGTTTTGCTGTTATTTCTTCTTTTTTTTCCTGTTTCTCCTTATTCTTCTAGTGTATTACGAAACGAGTCAATCTTTATTTACTTTTCATTATTTACTTTATTACTTCAATATTTTGTTCGTTTCTGTTATTTTTTGTCTCTTTGTCTTTCTCTTCCTTCATTTTCTCGTTTTCTTTTACCTCTCCTTAGCGTATTACGAAGGGAGTCAATAGCCGCTGAGAATGTGCGTTACTAGTATTACGTTACCGGATCAACGATTTTAACCTTTATTTACTTCGTGATTATTAACTTTGCTGCTTCTATATTTTCTTCGTTACTTTATATTTATGTATCATCGTCCTTTTCTTTCTTCATTTTGTTGTTTTTTTTTTCTTCTCGTATTCTCTTGCTACTCTTTATTTTTCTCTGGTTTCTTGTTGATTATTTACTTTTTACTACTAATTTGATAGTTTTCTTCTCTGTGTGTGTGTGTATGTGTGTTTGTGCGCCATTTTCCTCCTCTCCCTTCATTTTACTATCTTTTTCATTTTTTCTCTTTGCTTTCTCTACTCATCTCTACCTTGAACATAATGGGAAACTTTAGCTAAGGATACACACCTCCTCTCAGCAATTACACACTCGCACACCTGAGACAAGTTTCGCCTCTTTTTGACTCAGCTCTCCTTGTAATTTCAAAGGTCCATTAGGAGGCATATGGAAGGATGCTCAAGTTTTATTGCTGCTTATGGAAGTTTAGAGTAAAAGTTGCTCATTCTTGGTGAGGAAAATATCTTGAATTTTGCACCAAGTAGAAATGATGTTATGTGATGAAGTCTGAGAGAGAGAGAGAGAGAGAGAGAGAGAGAGAGAGAGAGAGAGAGAGAGAGAGAGAGAGAGAGAGAGAGAGAGAGAGTACCCACCACATCACAAAGAAAATGATAGAGAAAATCAAGTGAAAAAGAAATCTTCAAAGGGAAAGTGACAAAGTAAAAAATAAATGAATAAAGATTGAACGAGATGGTTTGATATGTAAGAAGAAAATGAGAGAGAGAGAGAGAGAGAGAGAGAGAGAGAGAGAGAGAGAGAGAGAGAGAGAGAGAGAGAGAGAGAGAGAGAGAGTTGCCTGCGTCTGTCAGAAAGTTTGGTATAACTTTCACCCACTTGGAATAACTAACTCACTCCCACCAATACTTGAGTTCCCGCTTCAGGAAATTAAAACACTCGCGAGAAGAAAGAACCCGAGATGAGGAAAGAGGAAAAAGAAGACATGATAATTCCCAAGCTTCGCCTCCTCCTGTTAGGGGAAAAAAAAATACAGAAATACGAAAAGACTCACATAGACAAACGTTTGCAGTGATAATGAGGAGAAGGCCTAGAAAATATAGAAAATGGTGATACTTTAGTTATCATAGTAACGTTGATAGTGATAACGCTGATGATGATGATGATGACACTAATAACAACAATAACAGCAATAATAACAATAATAGTGATGAAGTATGAATAGCAGAAATAATGGTAATGATAAAAGTAAAAGGAAATGTAACAACGATACTAATATTACTACTATTTACAATAATAATAATAATAATAATGATAATAATAATAATAATAACTTTTACTACTCAACATTTTTCCTTAATGAGCCTTCAAAGTTTTAAGCATTTTTGTGCTACACTCTCTTAAATACGTAATTGTTTGCCTTGGGAAAACTCTCTCTCTCTCTCTCTCTCTCTCTCTCTCTCTCTCTCTCTCTCTCTCTCTCGTAATAATATATCAATACCTTTTAACCACTTATCAGTAACGCTCCTCCTCCTCCTCCTCCTCCTCATCCTCATCCTCATCCTCATCCTCATCCTCCTCCTCATCCTCCTCCTAATCTTCCTAATAATCAAGTGCCAACACCCTTTCTCCTTTCAACGCCTAAACCAAGCGTCTCAATCCTTTCTAGGGCGTTCTTAATCCCCTTCTCTCTCTCACCTTACACCCTCTTCGAACACTACAACACTCCCACGCGTCTGTGTTTTGTGTCTGGCTCTCTCCCTCTCCCTCTCATTCTCTCTCTTGCTCGCCCACTCTCTTCGTCTTGCCGCTCTCTGTTCCCTCGTGGCGTCGCAGTCAAGAGATGTTTTCTGGTGAAGTTGTAACACATCGAGAGGAAAGTTTTATACGAAGTGTCCGAGGTTCTGCTTTCCCTTTCATCTCCGTTATTCTGTCATGCGGCGGTGCTCAGCTGAAAGTCCCTGGGTGCAATGTATGACTGAGAGTGAGAGAGAGAGAGCGTATATGTGTGAAATATTGTAGATAACTCTGTAGAACGTATGCAAATTCTCTCATTCTCTCTCTCTCTCTCTCTCTCTCTCTCTCTCTCTCTCTCTCTCTCTCTCTCTCTCTCTCTCTCTCTCTCTCTCTCTCTCTCTCTCTCTCTCTCTCTCTCTCTCTCTCTCTCTCACACACACACACACACACTCTCTTACACACACACACACACACACACACACACACACACACACACACACACACACACACACACACACACACACACACACACACACACACACACACACACGTGACTGACTGACACCCTGATTGACCAACTGCCTGACTAATTGACTGTAGCAAGAAATCCGTATCGAACAGCAATGAAAAGAATGCAAAGCGATATAACTGGATAGAAATTGCATGGAAATTCTTGACTGAAGGAGGAAGGACAGCAGAGAAGGGGGAGAGAAAAGAGGGAGACAATAATTGAAACGTGACGGAAGGAGGGAGAAGGGAGGAACGAACGGCATAGATAGAGGAGGGAGGGAAGGGAAGGGAAGGGAAGGAGTAAGGTGATAAAGGGGAAAGAGAGGGGAGGAAAGACAGGAGGAGGGGGAAAGTGAAGGAGGGACAGGGAAATAATATGAGAAGGGAAACTGGAAACTTGAAAAGGAGGAAAGGTGAGAATAAAGAGAGAAAGACCAACACAGGAGGAGGTCAGAGAGGAAACCAATTAGAATAAAAGTGATTTGAAGAGAATACACAAGATAGAGAGAGAGAGAGAGAGAGAGAGAGAGAGAGAGAGAGAGAGAGAGCAGACAGCACACAAAAGGAAAACAAAGGAGATGAAAGGAAAGATAATAATGAAAAAGCAGAAATGAAACAAGAGATGAAAAGATGAAGAGGAGGAAAGAAATGAGAAAATTAAATGAGAGAGAAGAAATAGAATAAAAGAGAGAGAGAGAGAGAGAGAGAGAGAGAGAGAGAGAGAGAGATTCCTAGAGTTGGTGAATATTTTAACAGGCAAGGAAGGAGAAAAGTTCGAGTACCAGCCTTAGAAAATCTTACTATTTGTGTCTAAGGGAATCTGGTTTCCTTAGTGCCTGCCTCGCTGTCGTCACTCTCTCTCTCTCTCTCCAGTGAATCAGGTTGGAATATTTTGTGTCAATTTTGTGACCTTGTGCTCTTGTATTCTTGTAGCTGTTTTTGACCTTGTATTTCGTCAGATTACTTGGGTTTCTATTGAAGAGAGAGAATGAGAGAGAGAGAGAGAGAGAATAATTGTTCTTCTTTTCAATTCTGGAGGTAGATGTAAATAAGACTCTCTCTCTCTCTCTCTCTCTCTCTCTCTCTCTCTCTCTCTCTCTCTCTCTCTCTCTCTCTCTCTCTCTCTCTCTCTCAGCCAGTCCTTGAACACAGATACACAGAGTAAGGACTAGTGTGGGGCGTTATTGGGGGTACAAGAAGGAAACCTCTCCCACCACTCTTTGTCTCCCTTCCCGACAAACCCCTAGATTGCAAGGTGGACGTGTGTGACCCTTGCCTAATGTACAACTTGCTCTTGTCCGCGTATGCCTGGCTCTCACCGTCCTTGTGTTCTGTTAACCCCAGTGGTACTAAGGCTAGTATTCTCAAACCCTTCTGTGCTTCATCTCTTCTATTTCAAAAGACTTTATTTACATTTACACGACTTTCATAAGGTATTTTTTACGTTTCTAGAGGAAGAGTGACAAGATTTCTGCATTATTTACTGGATAAACTCTCGAAAACCTTGCTAATCATCTCTATGGCCTTGGAAAATAGTCGGGGTGAGAAAGCAAAGCGTTTCTGAATGAGGACCTAAGCCAGGCCTGACATGCACCACCACGGCCAGCTAGGCAGTGATCGCAGCACGGTGCGTGATATGTCGCCACCCCGTTGTGTCAGGCTGGGCTTTGAAGTGCCGGTCTGGTGTGTGTGTGTGTGTGTGTGTGTGTGTGTGTGTGTGTGTGTGTGTGTGTGTGTGTGTGTGTGTGTTAATGTGTAGGAAGATGTCAAAATTTCGTGTGTGTGTGTGTGTGTGTGTGTGAGTGTGAGTGTATGTGTGTGTTTAGGTGATAAGATTGCATAAAACCCCCCTAACGTGTTGCATCATAGTGTGTTGCTCTGAGTTTGATGTGGTGTTGCGACAGTTTCAGTGTTGTCATGGAGGTGCAGCGAGACACAGCGCGATGGAGTCCAGTGTTGATATAGTTTTGGAAAAGTTTTTAAAGGGCCATTACGAAATGAGCGTTGGTGAAACATTGATACATAAATTTTCAGTCACGTTCGTTTCTTAATTCACAGTTAGGATTGACTTAACCCCTTCGATATTGGGACACATTTCTACCTTGAGATTTGAGTACGATTAGACGATTTTGTTTACATTAGAAAGAGTCTATGGGAGTGAGAAGATTAATGACTAGAGTCTTCACTATTTTAATCCCTCACATAAGTTTCTAAAGGTGTACAAAATCACGAAATAGCATGCAGAATGAATATTAAACGCGTCATGGTACTGAAGGGGTTAACAATCCTACACGCCAGCCAGTAAATGCACTCCGAGCTTTTTCATTCTCCCA
>NC_059284.1:11240249-11252749 GCF_017591435.1 Portunus trituberculatus
TCCTCCTCCTTTAGTCAGTCTCAGTGTATTTTTTTTTCATTGTATTCTCTTTATCTTCCTCCTCCTCCTCTTCCTCTTCCTCTTCCTCCTCCTCCATCTTCTTTTCTTTCCATTCGCCCTCCTTTCCAGCCATTACCTCCCTCCCCTTCACGCCAGCAGCAGAGGAAGCCACGGCCAAATAATCTCTTGGTGGATAACTCACTTACAGGAGTAATCCCCGAGTTTTGGGAGGCTTACCTGTTGTCTAATGAAAAGGTTACCTGTGTCCTTGAGGGGGATGTAGGGAGGGTTGGGGAAGGGGGATGAGTATGGGTGGAGGGTAAGCGGTAAGGGCAGCGTCTTAAGGGACTGTTTTGGAGCTTACGAGTCTCAAGGGAGTGTTTTTAAGATTGTCCTTCTGGGTTGGCGTGTTTTTTTTTTTTTTTTTTTTTTTTTTTTTTTTTTTTTAGGTCTCTCGCTGCAACACTCCAGGGGAAAGTTATGAAAATTTGATTTGGGTTTGGTGGATTTTTCTATTCGTCTTTCTTGTCCCTTTCCGCCTCCACCTTCTCCACCACCTCCTCCTCCTCCTCCTCCTCTTCCTCCTCCTCCTCTTCCTTCCCCTCTTTCTGCTTTTTCTTCTCCTTTCTCGTTTTCTACCTCCTCCTTCTCTTCCTCCTCCTCCTCCTCCTCCTCCTCCTCCTCCTCCTCCTCCTCCTCCTCCTCCTCCTCCTCCTCCTCCTCCTACTACTACTACTACTACTACTACTCTTCCTTCTCCTCCTCTTTCTGTTCTTTCTCCTCCCTCGTTTTCTAATTTTCGTTTTCTTTTTTTTTATTTTTCGTCTATGTTGATTTTTCGTTCCTTTTGAATACCTATTTTCCATCTCTTCTTTCCGAACACTTTTTTCCTTATTTTTCGTCTTTTTACCCCTACCCGCACCTACTTTCCCATCCTGTCTTCCTTTGCTACTTGAACACTCTTACGTTCCCTATTACCTTTTCATTCTTCTGTGTTATTTCGTAGTTATTCATTTACAGCCATCAACTTTTGCATTGAAGGTAGAAAGGAGAGAGAGAGAGAAGAGGAGAGGAAAAAAAGGAAGAAAGTCGTGGTGGATCGGCAGAATGGAACGGCAGAGTAGTTCCACGGAGACTTTGGGAAATGGAAGAGGCAAGATTTAGAGGGACGAATGGGCTGGAAAAAGGCTGACGATGCACTAAGCCTTGGCCGAGATAGCCACTGAAACGGGCAGGACGAAACGCTTTGGGTTGGATCTCCTGCCGTCCATCCGCATGCACTGCTGTTTTCTTTCTTAATGGGTGACCTCACGTGCTGCGCGGCTGAGTGGAAACTGAAGTATCGGTAAACTGGCGAGCGCTCTGTCCAAATTGAGCAAGGCAGGACGGCTTTGTTTGTAGCGAATATGTTTTCTTTTTCGTGTATTATTGTTTAGTTGGAATAGAGGATTGTTAATTAAGTACTCTGAATTAACTGTCTCTTGTCTTTTTTTCTAAACTGAGCAAGGTAAGATGGCTTTGTTTGTAGTGAATGACTTAGTTGAATATGTTTTCTTTTTCGTGTATTATTGTTTGTTGGAATAGAGGATTGTTAACTAAGTACTCTGAATTAACTGCCTCGTGTCTTTTTTTCTAAACTGAGAAATGTTGGATGGTTTTGTCTATATTGAAAAACTTAATTCATTTAGTTTTCTTTTTTTTATTATTTTATTTTGTTGATACAAAGACAGGATTATCAACTAAGTATCCTGAATTAATTGTCTCATGTCTTTTCAAAATTGAGCAAGGCAGGATCCCTTTGTCTGTACCGAAATGATAAGTAGAATTAGTTTGTTTTTTTCTCTCTCTTTGTTTATTGTGTTGTTGTTGATATAGTGAGAGGAATGTTAACGAAGTATTCTGAATTAACTGTTATTTCAAAACTAAGCAAGGTAGGAAAGTTTTTTTTTTTTATACCATGTGGGCTTTTCACGGGAATTTATGGGCTAAAGGGGATACTTTTTGGGGTAACTCCTATCTCAAAACCCACCCGCTAGGAAACCATTGCACCGAGTGAGGAAGCCCAACCTACACTCAGACCGTGGACAGGATTCGAACCCGTGCGCTTGGAGACCCCTCGGACCCCAAAGCACGCATGGTTCCACTGTACCACGGCGGTCCCTACAGGTTTTGTAGCGAAAACTTAGTAGAATTATATCTACGAAAAAATAAATAAAAATAAGAAGCACGACTTACTATCAAGAAACATTGTCCTCCAAAGATAGGAACAAATAAGAAGTACGTCAACACACATTGAAAACAGTAACACCCACCGCAACAAAAAAAAAAAAAGAAAACTGGTGCTTACCCTTACTGCATTTCGCGTCATAATGTAAATATTTTGTCGCTGTATTTTTTTTCCATTTTTTTTATGCCCAGCTCATGTCGTAAACAAATTTCCGTGGCTCGGGGGTAATTTCGCTGGCTTGGTGGCGGTAAGAGGGTTAATTTATCACAGGTTGTAGCATTTTTATATAGAATGTTCCCTTTTACGCTCTGGCCTCTATGCATATTGGAGGCAGAGCAGCGAGGAAGAGGAAAGAAGAGGACAGTTAAGGGCAGAAAGAGGAAGAGGAGATGGTGAGGACAAAGAACACGAGAGGAAAGGCAAGAGAGGAACACGAAAGGAATGAATAGGAAACTGGCAAGCAAGAGGAAAGAGGATAGTTAAGAGGAGAGAGACGGGAAGAAAGTGAGAACAAAGAGCAGGAAGAGAGGAGCAGGGAAAGGAAATTAAAGAAGGGAGGAAAAGGAAAGATAAGATGACAAGGAGAGGATAGAGGAAGAATAAGGAAAAGAGATGAGAGAATAAGAAGGGGAGTGTAGAATGAAGAGAGAGAGAGAGAGATGAGTGAAAAAGGGCAAGGAGCAAGAAAAGATAAATACAAAAGAGATTTAGGAGAGAAAAGGAGGAGAATAGATGAATGAAGAAAGAAGAGGATAAGAGAAAGAAAATATTATTGGAAAGGAGTTAGAGAAAAGGAGTGATTGGAAAGAGGAACGAGAATATAAGAGGATGGATGGAGAAAAGAGAGAAGAAACAAAAAGAGGGAAAAGGAAATATAGACTTACGAAGGAGAAAATGATGAAAGAATAGAAGAGAAGGAAATAGAAAATAAAAATGAAAATAATGGAAATGATATTGATAGTAGTGACAGATGAAGGGAAAATGATGAAAAATAGAGAGAGAAATAGAAAATAACAATGAAAATGATGGGAGTGATATTGATAGTATTAATAATGAAAGTGATGAAAACAAACACAAATGAGGAAACAATTTAATTAACTTCTACCACCATCCCTCCCCTGTCCTTCCCTCGTGGCACTGGGATGGGGGTAGAGGAGGTGTCACCTGAGGGAGCGACGCCGCGGGAATGGCCTGAGGTGCGCTGGCAAAGGTTAAGCAGAAAATGGGGAATTAAATGAAGAAAACGTGAACTATTCCATCGCTTGTTATTCATTTTTGGTCGGTAGTGATGTGCATTCATTCAGTTTGTTTTATTTTGTTTATTTTTTGCTTATTTACTGCAGCAACTAAAGTTTTCGCTGCGTGTTCAGCTATTGGGTTCGCTCACTCATCTCTCAGCTACATTAAGTAAATCACAATACAGACAGGCAAAAGACAAGCTACCGTTTTGAAAGAGGTGAATGTCGAGAGGAGAGAAGAGAGAGAGAGAGAAAGAGAAAGCATGAGTGAGTTTCGAGAGAGGGAGAGAGTGAGAGAATGAGAGTTGAAACAGAAGCAATACAAACGCTTTCATTTCGTGTTTACTGATTTGGATGCGATTCTGTTTAGGGAGGAAGTGCAGTGAGGCTCAAAGCGAGGGGCGAGGAGAGCACAGCCGGGAAGGTATAGATGTCAGAGGGAAAGGTTCAAGACTGCTGATTGTGTTGCTTAGGTGCAGGAAGGTTTGGTGTGTGAATGGCAAGGTTTTTTATATGTAAGAAGGGAGAACAGGCCAAGAGTAACAAAAGAATAAAAAAGGTCCTCTCAGTTAGTTACCAGTCCCATTACAGGTCCAAAGGTTAGTCAAAAGACAGTGATAAATTTCTTGAGGAGAGAAAAAGACCCACTTAGTTGCCAGTCCCCTTACAGATCTGAAACGCTAGCCAAAAGACGGATAAATGTCTTGAAACCCCTCTCAAATGAAGTCAAGTCATAATAAGATGGAAATACAGACATAGGCAGGGAGTTCCAGAGTTTATCAGAAAAAGGCATGAATGATTAAGTACTGGTTAACTCTTGCGTTAGAGTTGGACAGAATAAGTATGAGAGGAAGAATAAAGCCTTGTGCAGTGAAGCCGCAGGAGGAGGGGAGGCATGCAGTTAGCATGAAAATAGCGGTAGAAGATAGCAAGAGGTGCGTCTGCTGATGTTTGACATGCTGCAAGAAAACAAATAGGGCAAATTGAGGAAGTTAGTGTGGAAAGTAAAAATTGAAGTGTTGTAGGAGAGAAAAGACGTCAATTGAGATGTTGCAAGGAAGTGTGTTTCGGGAGAAAGTTTGCATCACGGAAAGTATTAGCGGAGAAGAGCATAAGAGCAAATTGAGACCATGTAAGTTGAGGAAGTGAGGAAGGTCAAAGCTGAACTGTTGTAACAAAGAAAAGACGTCAGTTGAAATGTTGCAAGGAAGTATGTGTTGGGGAGAAGAGTTTGCATCGCAGAAGGTATTAGCGAAGAGGAGCATAAGAGCAAATTGAGATCATGTAAGTTTAGAAAAAGCACTGAGGAAGAAAACAAGAGTAAAGTGAGGAAGTGCAAGATGATAGAGGAAAATTGTGACTAGGAAACTAAATTACGTGTATCTACAAACAGCAAAATGTGACAGAGTAAGGAAGTCTTGGAAGGAGGAATGCAAGACTACACAGCTGGCGGAATGTGGATGCAGATAAGCGTGTTGAACAAGAGAGGGAGAGAGAGAGAGCGAGAGAGGGAGACAAGAATATTAATAGTGAGACGAGAGGGTCAATTCTGAACTGTGATAATCTCTAGTCACCTGCATTTAGTGACTCTCTAGGGTGTCATAGCGTGATCATTACATCCTCTGGCGACCTGCGGAAGGAAAGGAGAGACACAGACATCCTTGCATCTCGTATTTTTTGATGTGGGAGTGATCTTTTTCCTCTCTGGTTGTAGAAAGAGACGCCAGAACGAGACCTTTACCTTTTGTTCCTCCTCCTCCTCCTCCTCTACCACCGTGACTCCCTCAACAGAAGGCAGGAAGCATAAACCTCATTAGTCATGGATGCTGCACCTGTCCGAGTCGAGATGGAGAAAAGAAAGGAGTGTTGGACGTTAATATGGGACAGAATTAAACCTGCGTCACCTGAGAGAGAGAGAGAGAGAGAGAGAGAGAGATAGTTAACGTCACAGCTTCTTACGTACACACACACACACACACACACACACACACGTATATATGTATGTTCACACACCAGACATACGACGCGGGACATAACTTAGCAGGGCGAGTTAGTACAGGAAGCCAGCGTCCCGACAAACTATAATCAGCTTGAGTTACGTGCCTCTGCTTGCTTCCTCTCCTGCTCCTCCCTCTCTTCTCCCCTCTCCCCTCTCCCCTCTCCTCTCACCTTCCCTCTCTTCCTTCTCCTTCTCCCCTTTTCTCTTCCTTTTAGATTTTATTTTTATTTTTTCGTTATGTATGGTTATCTCTCTCTCTCTCTCTCTCTCTCTCTCTCTCTCTCTCTCTCTCTCTCTCTCTCTCTCTCTCTCTCTCTCTCTCTCTCTCTCTCTCTCTCTCTCTCTCTCTCTCTCTCTCTCTCTCTCTCTCAAACCTCCTTACTCACACATTACTGAGACCACTCCACCCTCATCTTCCTCTGCTTCTTCATCCTTCTCTTTCACTAACACAAACCTCTCCTCCTCCTCCTCCTCCTCCTCCTCCTCCTCCTCCTCCTCCTCCTCCTCCTCCTCCTCCTCCTCCTCCTCCTCCTCCTCCTCCTCCTACCTCACCTACCTTGCGCGTTTCCTCTCTCTCCTCCTCTTACACTTGTTCTCTCTCTCTCTCTCTCTCTCTCTCTCTCTCTCTCTCTCTCTCTCTCTCTCTCTCTCTCTCTCTCTCTCTCTCTCTCTCCGTCTCTCTTCTCTCGGCTCACCTGCCTCATTACGCCCAGGTGAGGCTCAGGTGAGACTATTCTGCCATTGAGCTGAATCTCCCTCACTCTACACGCGTTGGGGAAATTTCTGATGTGTTAAATTTATATCATCCTCCTCTTTTCCTTAATTCTTTCCTTCCTTCTTTCCTTTATATTCTCTTTTTTCACCTTTTCTCACTATCTTTTTCTTTCTTCAATTTTCCTTTTCTTTTAAATATGTACTGTTAATAGCTTTCCCTCCCTCCATCCCTCCCTCCTTTCTATTCTCTAAGGAAAAGTTGTACCCGTTTAAATCACCGGGAGAAATAGCTCTGGTAGGGAGGAGAAGGAGGAGAGGGAGGAGAAGGAGGCCCCGTGGCGAGAGAGCGACGTTATGAAGCCAAAGAAGAGAAATTATTGCGCACCCGAACTTATTTTTAGTGTCCCCCGGAGAGTTCCAAACGTGAGCTGCATTGCCGATAAGGGAGTGTAGAAAACGGGAAGAGGGAAAGCGGGTGGGGAGGGAGTGAACTTTGAAGCACAGGCAGGCAGAGAAAGAGAGACGGAGAGACAGAGAAAGAGAGAGACGAGATGTGGCAAGAATGTATCAAGTCAAATCTGAACGCTTGGCAAGAAAGAAAAAAGGACAAAAGGGACGAAATAGGAAGAAAATAAGGAAGATATGTTGTAAAGGTTGTGGAACCGGAATTGAGAAGGAAAGAAGGAAGGAAGGAAGGAAGAAGAAGTACAGTAAGAAGATAAGACATACCTATACGGAAGAATGGTAAAGAAGGTGAGAGGAATAAGAAGTAGCTAAAGAAGGAAAAGAAGAGGAAAAGAGGAAAAGTAGAATAAGAGAGAGAGAGAGAGAGTAGCTGGAAGGGGAGAGCGTGTTAGAAAGGTGTAGGAAGGACAGAAAGTTAAAAAGCAAGGTAAAATAAAGTGTACACGGGGAAAACAAGACTAAGAGAGAGAGAGAGAGAGAAGGGAAAGCGAGAGAATGTAAATAGACACGAGGAACAAAACAGGAGGATGCCAAAAACAAAATAAGGAAGTAGAGATAAGGGAAAGGAGAGTTGAACTGGAAGATAACAAAAAAAAACAAGAGACGATTAAACAAACAAGAGTTACTGACCTGACAAATAAAAGGAGGAAGAGATAATATGAATAAATACACCGTTTAAAGAAAGGAGAGGAAGAGAAGTGAGGTAGAAGAGAAAAATATGGAGAGAGAAAAGATGAGGGAAATGGGAGAATGAGGAAGAAAGAAAGGGAAGGAAAGATAGAATAAAGGAGAGTAATACTTTGTGGGATGAAAGGAGAGAAAGGAAAGCGTGTTTGAGGTGGAGGGAAGGAGGAAAGGAAGGCGCACAGATCTTTATCATGAGGAAAGAAGAGACTGAGGGAAGTTTCTGCGTGTATGTAGGAAATATGTAAACTTCGACAGGAGGAAAAGAAGGAGGAGGAGGAGGAGGAGGAGAAAAGAAGAAGAAGAAGAAGAAGGAAGTATGGCTTTCCAATACCAAGAATGATAGCACCTCCTTTCTCCTCTCCTCTCTCCCCTTCCTCTCTCCCCTTCCTCTCTCCTCCTCTTCCTCTTTCCCTCACTCACTCACCCTTTCATCCCTTCACTCTTGCCGTCACCCTTCGTCTCTTTTCTTTCCTCCCTTCGTTCTCTCCCTCTGGGGAAAGGGGAGAAAAGGAAAAAGTAGGAGACAAAACAAGTGTCACGCCCCCTGTGTGTTCCTCACCTGAGAGAGAGAGAGAGAGAGAGAGAGAGAGAGAGAGAGAGAGAGAGAGAGAGAGAGAGAGAAAGCACAAACAAGCTAGAATAACTCCACTTTCACAACACTCCCGCACAAATTCTTCCCCGCAAAAAACACGTCCTTCCAATACCTGTCTATCTCGGCTTACCTTCCTTTTTCACCCTTCCTCCCCTTACCCTTACTTCCGTCTCTCGTTCCTCTTTTCATTCCTCTTCCTCTTCCAGTTCCTCTACTTTTTTTGCGCCCTTTTCTGTGGTATTTCATCGTATCAACTCGTTCATCACGCAACACTGCCTCTCAAAACACACACGTACTTGCATCTTTATTCATATACACATACATGAATAAAGGGAAAGCCTAGGAAGTAAATGTATTCAAATAAAAAACGTTCTTTATCTGCACTGTCATTTATTGGTAGACGTAAAGATCAGATTCATGCCAAACCTCAAAAGGGATCAATATTGAAAAGGAATGTAAGCAAATGTATTCAAACGTAAAAATTTTCTTTATCCCCCCCAAAAAAGTGACATTTATTGATACATATAATGAAATATCAGATTCACTTCAACCCTCCCACGTGATGAATGCTGAAAAAGATACAGAAATAAACTTAGATATAAAAGAGCAAGAAATAGATATCACTGTACGTTGAATATAAGAAATAGAGACAATTTAGTTATGACATAGAAAAAAAAAACGTACAGGAATAAACTTAAGATATAAACAAAGTCAGAATACCTTTGACTGTAGGGCTAATATACAAAATAGAGCCAATTAAGATAAGACGTCTGAAAATTGAGTAACTTGAGGTGGTCAGGGTGGGTGAAAAAAAGCACGATCGTCACTTTAGCTTGGCATCAATAGAGGGGTAATGCTCGTTGGATCTCGCGCCTCGTGTTATTTCCTGGGGTGTTTTGGTGCTCAGGGGAGAAATAAGGACTCGTTTTGGATGTAATTTGTGTCTCCAGAAGCAGGAATATGTTGCTCCTTTGTTTGTCTTTGTTGGGAGAAACGTGTTTGTGTTGTGTGTGTGTGTGTGTGTGTGTGTGTGTGTGTGTGTGTGTGTGTGTGTGTGTGTGTGTGTGTGTGTGTGTGTGTGTGTGTGTGTGTGTGTGTGTGTGTGTGTGTGTGTGTGTATCTGTGAGCAGTAACCCTTTAGCAATGTACACACAGTATGTTTCACTATATACACACAATATATATTAGATAACAAGAAACGAACATTAACACACACAAACACACACACACACACACACACACACACACACACACACACACACACACACACACACACACATACACACATACACACACACACTCTCTCTCCCCCCCGCCATCCAGTGCGAAAATACGTAAATAATTCCAGCACAACATTCCCCTCGTGCCATTTTACACGTGCACCTCCACAAAAACCAGACGCAGCTTAGGGCAAGAATTTTTATGACATTTTCTGGTCGAATTTTAAGCTGCCTCTTCATTGGCCGGCGCTGCTGTGTTAGTTTCCACCTTCAATACTGAGACGCATTATTACCTTGAGATTTGTGTACGATTAGACCATTTTATTGACATCAGTAAGGGTCTATGGAGGTCAGAAGATTAATGGCTGCAGTCTTCACTATTTTAATCCCCAACATGAGTTTCTGAAGTTGTGCAAAATCGCCAAATAGTAAGCAAAATGAATATAGAAATGCGTCTTGGTACTGAAGGGGTTAACAATGAGAGGCTGCGGCTATTGTTTTCTACCTTCAATATAGAAAGATAAATAAAAGCACAAAAACTGTCTCTACATTATAAGTAACTGGCAAAACTACACTGTTCAAATCACGAGGCAGTTAGAATTCGCCCTTAGTACAGCCTAAATATAGTTCTCAAAATAGGAAGCACCTTATTTCACAACATTTACAGTCTACGGTGTAAAAGTCTAACATTTCATTTCTTTATCATTTATTTATTCGCTCATTCTTTTATTCACTTCTCTCTGTATTATTGTAGTAGGTCACCTGGTCAAAATTTTATAATCTGTTTATTTATTACTGGCTCATATACCAAGCTGTGTCGAAATTCTCTCTCTCTCTCTCTCTCTCTCTCTCTCTCTCTCTCTCTCTCTCTCTCTCTCTCTCTCTCTCTCTCTCTCTCTCTCTCTCTCCTTCATATGTTTCTTATTTCTGTTTATTCAACATTAATTCCGTTTCACAGTACCTTCGTGTATTTTTCGTAGCAATAGCAGCAACAAAACCAGCAGCAGCATATAGCAGCAGATAACAGCAGCAGATAGAAGCAGCAGCAGCAGCAGCAGCAGTAGCGAGCAACAGGAACAGCAGCAGCAGACAGCAGCAGCAGCAACAGCACACAGCAACAGCAGCAGCAGCAGATAGCACAGAGAGAGAGAGAGAGAGAGAGAGAGAGAGAGAGAGAGCAAGGCGGCGTATATTGCAGACAGAAATAATTCATGTAATGTAATGTGAACAGTAACCCGAGCAACCCTTACCGGCAATTTGCACCTGCCTGCGTGGGTGTGTGTGTGTGTGTGTGTGTGTGTGTGTGTGTGTGTGTGTGTGTGTGTGTGTGTGTGTGTGTCTAGCAGGTGTAGGAGCAGGTGAGGCTTAAGGAAGGTAATTCTATTAGAGAGAGAGAGAGAGAGAGAGAGAGAGAGAGAGAGAGAGAGAGAGAGGGGAGGGAGAGGGAGAGGGAGCAGTAAGGAGGAGCATCGCTGGAAAGGAAAACACATAACTAGTGTAAAATGCAGGTGTTTTTCCCGCCAGGTAACAGAGTATGGTAATTATGTGTAACTTCTCACGCTCTTTGTTTTACCTCACCTCTTATTTTTCTCTTTCTCATTCTTTTTTTTTCACTTGCCATTTTTTATTTCATGTCTTTTTATTATTATTGTTTAATTTTCAACTCTTCTTTTCGTTATGTTCAATTTCACTTTCTTTTTATGTAAGTTTTTAATTCATTTTTCTTTTATTGTTCATTTTTTTATATATACAAATATTATAACTCTTTTCTCTTTATTTATATAAGGTTCTATGTTCTTTCTATTAATCCATCCATATATTTCCCGTATACAAATAATAATTTTCTATATGTGTTTGGTGGAATTTTTGTGTATTTACCTTCCTTTCACACATTACTTTTAACTTCCCTTGTTTTTTATTATCATTTTTTGCGTTGTTGTATATGTAAGCCTTTTTCCCTTCTGTGGGGAGAGAGGGGAAGGCAAATCGTGTTAGCCTCCCCTTCACAAACGCGTAACTAAAGGTGTAAGGACATTTTTCAAGGACGCTTATCACATTGTCGTCCATTGCATCATACTAGCAGAGGCCTTGTGTGTACAGGCTGACTCTCTCTCTCTCTCTCTCTCTCTCTCTCTCTCTCTCTCTCTCTCTCTCTCTCTCTCTCTCTCTCTCTCTCTCTCTCTCTCTCTCTCTCTCTCTCTCTCTGCTAATTTTCCCCTTCACCAGCGTCTTGGAAGTTATTATCTATCTTCATTTCTCTTTTATCGTCACTATTTTTCTTTCACTCCTCGTCAGGTTGTGTTCCAAGACTCACTCTAAACCTAACTTTTTATCACCAAACTCACGAAGGAGGCGTTGCATTTGGCTCCTCTCTCCGTCTCACGCTTATATTTTTCCTTCCCTTCCTCTCTCTCTTTATGTATTCTTCTATTTACTTCTATCTTTTATTTCCTTTCTTTTCTCCGTCTCCTTCCTCTTTGCTATCTTGTCGCTTTGTTTCTTTTTCCTATATCTTTTCTTTTTTTTCGCCTCATGCTTATATTTTCCTTTCCTTCCTTTCTTTTGTGTCCTATTTTCTTCTATATTTTATCTTATTTTTCTTTTCTTTGTCTCCTTCTTCCATCTAGTTATCTTGTCACTTCGTTTCTCCCTTCTATATTTTCTAGTTAATGTTCTTTTTTCTTCTCTTCTTTCTTTTTGTAGACCCTTTTTTATTTTATGTGTGATATAACACGAGAAAATTAAATAAAAATAAAAATATCAATCGTGGTGTTAACATCAATAACACAACATGAAAACACTAATAAAAACACTAATGAGGCAGTAACACAAGAATATACTGTTAACACAAGTAAGATAACACGAGAAACACTCTAACCAACAGCAATACTAGCGTCACCATAACACCAAAACCCTATTGGTGTTAACATGAAGGAGAGGGAGAAACATCAAAGCCGCTCCCTCACAGTGTTAACCCATTCAGTACCATGACGCATTTCTATATTCATTCTGGTTACTATTTGGCGATTTTACACAGCTTCAGAAACTCATATTTTGGAATAAAATAGTGAAGACTGCAGCCATTAATCTTCTGACCTCCATAGACCCTCACTAATGTCAATAAAATGATCTAATCGTACACAAATCTCAAGGTAAAAATGTGTCCCAGTATTGAAGGTGGAAACTAACACAGCCGCTGCCTCTCAGTGTTAACGTGGAGCTGCAGCGCCGGCCAATGGAGAGGCAGCTTAAAATTCGACCAGAAAATGTCATAAAAATTCTTGCACTAAGCTGCGTCGGGTTTTTGTGGAGGTGCACGTGTAAAATGGCACGAGGGGAATGTTGTGCTGGAATTATT
>NC_059284.1:11255249-11400249 GCF_017591435.1 Portunus trituberculatus
TGTTGTATTTTAACTCTTTCTTTTAATCTTCATACATTTAAAATATATCAACATTCATTTTATTCATTTATTTTCCACTTCTTCTATTTATCTTTTATGTTTGTTTATATTTGTTAAGCTTGTTTGTTTTATTTTAACTCTTTCTTTTCATTTTCGTACATTTAAACATCTGAACTTTCCATTTTATTAATTTTCTTTCACTTGTTTTTTTTATTTATTTATTTATTTATTTATTTGTTTGTTTTCTCTACATTGCGTTTCATTTTTATTTATTTTTATTTCGTTTTTCTTTTTTTCTAGAAACTGGAAAATTTTTAATGTTCTTGTTTTTTTTGGCCATTTTCTTCCGTTTTCCTTTTTTTTTATTTACATTTTCAGAATATGGTTTTCTTTTTCTTCTTTTTTTTTCTTTTTATTATTTTTTCTCCTTTCTTGAATTTTCCCACGGTATAAGTTTTCTTTTCCCATAACGTCTTTTCATTTGTCAATTTTCGTTTCTGGAAGTAAAATAAATTGGCTTCTTTTATTAAGTTTCCACAGATGATGCTGAGAAATTATGAATGGTATATATATATGAACTCTCTCTCTCTCTCTCTCTCTCTCTCTCTCTCTCTCTCTCTCTCTCTCTCTCTCTCTCTCTCTCTCTCTCTCTCTCTCTCTCTCTCTCTCTCTCTCTCTCTCTCTCTCTCTCTCTCTCTCTCTCTCTCTCTCTCTCTCTCTCTCTCTCTCTCTGTGTGTGTGTGTGTGTGTGTGTATGTATGAGTGGATGAAGGTGTTCTACATAGTGTTTGTCAAATTCAATACAAAGTTACAAAAAACAAGAACGAAATAAAGAAAAATAATGAAAGAGGGCAAAGGAAACTGGTGGGTGGCTGGCACGTGTGTGTGTGTGTGTGTGTGTGTGGGTGGGTGTGGGTGGGTGTGTGTGTTTGTGTGGGTGTGTGTGGGTGGGTGTGTGTGTGTGTGTTTGGAAAAAGAGAACATACATGAATTCCAGTAACCGATAGGAGCAGCGTGTACACAACCACCGCAAAGTTTACACACACACACACACACACACACACACACACACACACACACACACACACACACACACACACACACACACACAGCACTCCTGGTGGACACAACACTTTCAGTCACAAACAGAAACAAACATGCCAAAGAGAAAAATAGAACATCCCTCAAGGCCTTAACGAAAATTGAAAGAGAGAGAGAGAGAGAGAGAGAGAGAGAGAGAGAGAGAGGTGCAGTTTGGCTTCTCTTAATAGTTACTTTCCACTTTGCACAAAATTTATTCGTTTCTTTTTTTTTTTTTTTTTTTTTACTATTTTTTCACATTTTTTTTTTTTTTTTTTTTTGTCCATTTTGGAAACAATTCTGTATATTTTGTTGCTTATTTTCAAGCTTTTTTTTCAATACTAGTAAAATATATATTCAATTCGTTTAAATATTCAGCGTTTTCATCAAATTTGTCATTATATTCTTTTTAATTCATTCGTTTTTCTTGTTTTTTAATATTCTTTCCTTTTTTTCTTCTTTGTATTGTCATTTTCAGCTTTCTTCCTTTATTTCTATTTCATTTATTTTGTTTTCATTATTACCTGTTACTCCTTATTTTTACGTATATATTCTTTATATTTCCTGGTACTGAATGTTTCTTTTTAAATATATAAGTAGTTTTCGCATATTTATATTTCCAGTTCTCTTCATTTATTCTTTCTTCATGTTTATCTTCATATTTCTACCTGTTACTCTTTATTCTTTACGTATATTTTCTTAACATTTCCTGATTCTGCTTATTCTTTTCATATTTATAGTTTTTATATATATATATATATATATATATATATATATATATATATTTCATACACTTTATAATTTAAATTTTCTTCATATATTTGTTTTATTTCAAGTGTATCTTTCCTATTTCTGGCTACTACTCTTTATTTTCTACGTCTTATTTTCTTTGTGTTCTTTATTTATAGTCGTAATTTTCATGCACTTAATAATTTCAGTTCTATTCATGTATTTCTTTTAGATCTCGTGTATCTTCCTATTCCCGCCCATTGTTGTTGTTTTTTATATCTATTTTCTTTATATATTCATTTTTATAAGTATATAGCTTTCATACACTTAGTCATTTCAGTTCAATTCATGTATTTGTTTGAGTTCGTGTGTATCTTTCATTAGGACTGCCATTCTTCTCTCGCTTCCTTCTGTGCATTGTGTTGATCATCCTTTTCAAATTTCTCCGCCATCCTCTTGTTGCGCCAAGTTAAACTGCAGCCTCGCTCTTGACCTTCACCTCAATTTTCACCTTTGTATCCTGCGGCGTGACTTGTCAGCTTCTTTCTAACTCTCTCTCTCTCTCTCTCTCTCTCTCTCTCTCTCTCTCTCTGGTAATGTCGTTCTTTTTATTTCATTCATTCATTCATTCTGTTTTCCTCCTCCTCCTCCTCCTCCTCCTCCTCCTCCTCCTCCTCCTCCTCCTCCTCCTCCTCCTCCTCCTCTCCTTCTCCTCATCGTTTTCTTCTTCTATTTCTTTATCTTCTTTTTCTTCCTCTTCTTCTTCTTTTTATTATTGTTATTATTACTATTATTATTATTATTATTATTATTATTATTATTATTATTATTATTCACCATCATTCTCTCTCTCTCTCTCTCTCTCTCTCTCTCTCTCTCTCTCTCTCTCTCTCTCTCTCTCTCTCTCTCTCTCTCTTAATTTACAGTCCAGTCTTCGGTGTAATGTTTCCTCAGCAAGATAAATAAGCCGGTGCGTACCTCGGCCTTCCATTAAGCTGGGAATTTAATCTTAAATCAACCTGTCTTGTGTGCGTGGATTTCTCTTTTTTTTTCCCCTTTTATTTTTCCTCTTTTTTTTATTTTTTCGTTGGGGGTGCGTTGGGAGGGGAAAGGGATCAGGGTAAACCGTTTTCTTTTTCATCGTTCGCCCTTTTTTTTTCCTTGTTTTACTTTTTTTTTTTTGTTATGTATGTATGTTTGAAAGCTACTACGTGTGTGTGTGTGTGTGTGTGTGTGTGTGTGTGTGTGTTATGTGCGTGGTTTTATTTTTTTCTTGACAGTTTGTGTTTGTTTTATTCCGAAAAAAAAAAATGTTTCTACTCTTGCTCTTCCTTTTTAGTTCAGGTTTTGCTTTATTATTATTATTATTATTATTATTATTATTATTATTATTATTATTATTATTACTATTATTATTATTATTATTATTGTTATTTATGGTTGGTTAAGTGATTTGCTTCTTTTCTTATAGGAATATAGATTAAGGTTATAAAGAGAGAGAGAGAGAGAGAGAGAGAGAGAGAGAGAGAGAGAGAGAGAGAGAGAGAGAGACATTGAAAAACACAAGAAAAACGCATCAGACAAAAATAAATATAGAAATGTACAAAGATTCATAGCAAAAGCGACAGAGAGAGACAGAGAGAGAGAGAGAGAGAGAGAGAGAGAGAGAGAGAGACAGACAGACAGACAGACAGACAGACAGAGAAACAGAAGAATGAAGATGAAATTTAGGAAGAAAAGATAGAAAGCCTTCTTATCAAGTTGTCAGAAGTTTAAGAGGAAAGCAAATCGTTCTCGTGTTTTGGTTTGTCTTTGTTTTGTGTTTGTTGTCCGTTATTAATCCTTTCCCTTGAGGCATTTAAATCAACAGTGACAGACTTCCATATTTCTTTTAGCATTATTTGACTCAATACTTGTTCCGGGGAGTGTTCTGTTTGACTTATACACATTTCTGTTTTGTCTTTGTGAAAATGTAGTGTTTCATTGTTTTCCTTTTTGTTTTTGTTGTTATTGTTGGTGTTGTTTTGTTTTAACGTGATTGAATCTTTGCACTTCGTTTGTCACTTGTATATATGTTTCTGTTTCGCTTTTGTTTGGTTTTCGCCTTTATTTATTTTCAAACTGGTGCATAACAATTGTTCTTTCATCGCGTGGAAGTCGCTTTAGTGTCAGTGTTTGTCTCCGTCAGTCTGTTGATGCAAATGGGCGGAGATTTTTACTACTCAGTGCATCTTTATAATAATGAAATGCACTATATTGATTTACCTCACTGGTCCTTGTGTCGCGTGAAAATTTGTTCCCTGTCATGCTTTGTCTTCGCAGTGTGTTGAATTAAAAGTCCATTCAGGTAAGAATTTCAAAGTACGTAATGCATTTTTTACATCTACTGTTCTCGATATATACTTACATTTATAGAATACAAGAATACATTTTTCCCTTCCTCATATCCTGTTACAAATATCAAAGCAACAAAAATTCCCGTTCCAGTATTTATTCCTCGTGCGAGTCTACCTTTACAAACTAGACACCAGCAGGAGGAGGAGGAGGAGGAACAAGAGTCAGAGTGCCAGCGAGCCTGTGTTGTGTCGGGTATTTATGCAATCCGTTGAGCCGCGTCCCCGTGTAGCTGTAGAGTGTGATCAGCTGCTCCTCCCCATCCCTCCCTGCTCCTCTCCCGCCCCTCCCCGTCCGCCTCGCACATGCATTCCATTGTTCAGACGCCTGTTTTGTTATTTCGGGGCTCGCCGCTCCCCCTGTTCACGAATGCAGCGAGCAGACGATGTTTACAGTCGGGGAAGAGTCACATGCTACTATATGCTACCTCTCTCTCTCTCTCTCTCTCTCTCTCTCTCTCTCTCTCTCTCTCTCTCTCTCTCTCTCTCTCTCTCTCTCTCTCTCTCTCTCTCTCTCTCTCTCTCTCTCTCTCCACCACGAGCCTTTTATTCCCCTAGAACCGTGTACAAATTCCTTCCTTCATACGTTTTCTGTTTAGATATCCTCTCATATTACTTTCTGTATGGCTGTTGACGTACGGACCGGAAAATAAGATTGACTTGAGTTTGAATAAAAAATAAATAGGTTTGTATCGTGCAGTGTTTGTTTCTGAAGCTTTTCAAATGTACTAAAGCTGAAAGACAGGTGTTTGTTTGCCTGTTTAAAATATAGAAATGGTAAAAAGTGTGAATTTAGGTCACAGAGAGAGAGAGAGAGAGAGAGAGAGAGAGACTACACACAGAGAAAAGATAATAGTGGAAGGGAAAGTTATAATAGAAACATTCTTGTCAAACTGGAGAAAAGAGAGAACAGGAAACGAGAAGTAAAAGTCCAAGTGAAGAAAGGAGGAAGGAAAGAAAGAAAGATAAAAGAAAGAAAGAAAGATAAAGTAAAATGAAAACACATATCTTGCGGTCGGAAGCGTTCTTACTGAGACAAGAAAGAAAAAATTAGGTTTGGAAGAACACATGCTAATTCTTTTTACTTTTCTATCTGTTTGTGTCTTTTTCTATCAATATATCCTACTTTACTTAAACACTCTCGTCATTTAACTCTCTCTCTCTCTCTCTCTCTCTCTCTCTCTCTCTCTCTCTCTCTCTCTCTCTCTCTCTCTCTCTCTCTCTCTCTCTCTCTCTCTCTCTCTCTCTCTCTCTCTCTCTCTCTCTCTCTCTCTCTCTCTCTCTAACTCTCGACATCCGTTTCTCTCCAACACCTTGAATACGCGACTGAGTTTATGGCGCATCTCGAAAGGCTACCATCAAGTTACTCTCCTCAACTTACACCCTTGTCATCACCACGCACGTTACACCGCCGCACTGCCACACCTCGCCGCAATACACCCTGATACACTGCACCAAATTAATGTCTGTATTCCTGTGGGTGCGGGCGCTGCGGCTCCGGCTGGGAATGGTGTGGAATCTAAAATCTGATCTAATCTTTGGTGTGGTGGATCGTTGACTTCGACCAGGGTATCAGTGTCTCCTGCCCAGTAAAGTGCCTTGGTTCATGTTCCTTCGTCCCCCGGGGGGCTTATAGTCACAGTGTGGGCTTGTATTGGAACCTTTATTTTATGGCGTGTCTTGATCTTAAGCTTGTGATTCTTCTCTTTCCTTTCGCTGTGTATCTCGCTTCCTGTTTTTCCTTTTCCTTTTTTTTTTTATGTTTTTTTTTCTTGTGTCCTTTCGTTTCTTGGGTTTTTTCGCTTTATCTTTCCTTTTTTATATTGTTTTTCTTTTTTTATCTTGTTTTATTGTGTTTATTGAATCTTCCGTATCTTTTTCTTTCCTCTTTGCTCTTCCTGTCTCTTTTTATTTTTTTTTTTTCGTTGGTGTTTCGTGTTTCCAATCCACATTTTGGTCTTCTGCTTTATCTTTCCTCTTTTTGCCTTTTTGTGTTTAATTTTTATTACATTTGTTGAATCTACCACCTCCTTTTCTCTTTTCTTCTTTCTCCTTCTCTTCCTCTTTCTCCTCTTCTCCCTCATTATTTCCTCTTTTCCTCATCTAATTCCGTGGAGATGAATCCTTTCCCTTCTCATTCTCCTTCTCCTCATGCTCCTCCCTCTTTTCTTCCTCCTCCTTATTCTCCTCTTTATGTCCCTTCTCCTCCTCTTCTCTCGAATCATATCCTGAAACCTTCCTGTTCTCTTCCTTGTCGCCATCGTAATGTATCTAACTAATCATCACCTTAAACTGTCACGAGCGGCGGTAAGGTGCGGTGTTTGGGACTAATCTGCATAACATATAAGCTAATACCAGAGCGTCAAGCGGCCATAAGGACCCGAAGGAGTGCGCCGGCCAGACCTTGCAAGCTTACCAGTGAAATCGCGCCACATATATTGCCCTGCCTCTGCTTCTCAAGGCTGTCGAGTCTCCCCTCAAAACTACCTTACAAACTTCGGTGATTTTAGTGCTGAGTGAGTGGTTGGAAGGCGGGCCTGCGATCGGCGTGTTAGGGGAAAGACGGGCCGAGTATGACGGGGCGAAATGGTCGAGCGAAGGAGAGGAAAGGGAAGGAACAGTAAAGGAGGTGAGAAGGAAAAGGAGCAGAAGGGTTGAGCTTACAGGAAGGAAAATGAGTACAAGGAAGGTACTGGGAAGCTGCAATGAGAATCTGAGAGGAGTTTACGAGAGAGAGAGAGAGAGAGAGAATATGTGTGATGTTTAGCTGGGAGAGTTGGCTTCAGTGGCCTTTTCCACCAACCTCTCTCTCTCTCTCTCTCTCTCTCTCTCTCTCTCTCTCTCTCTCTCTCTCTCTCTCTCTCTCTCTCTCTCCCTCTCCCTCCCTCTCTCTTATCGCCCTTGCACACTGGCCAGCTATACACTATTTCTCGTTTCCTTTCCAGTGGGCCGCAGCTGAACTAGAACACACACACACACACACACACACACACACACACACACACACACACACACACACACACACACACACACACGGGAAATTCGAGAAATCCAAATTACTTCAGTTAACCTTCAGGCCCAGAGAAAGGAAAAATGAAAACTGGAAAAGAGAGAAAAAAAAAGGAAAATATCAAAGGAAATCTTAAAATGCAGTTCTCTCCGAGGTGCGCAACAACCAAAAGAAGGTCAACGCCTCTTTATACAGTTACAGGAGGGAGACTGAGTGATTGCTCCCGCTAAATGGCGCTACAGAAGTCAGTGTTAACCCCTTTCAATGCCTGGCCATCTTTTTTATCTTGAGTTTGGGGTGTGATTAGACGTTTTTATTTACATTAAGAAGGGTCTATGGAGGTCAGATGATTAATGGCTAGAGTCTTCGCTATTTTTTATCCCAATGCAAGTTTCTGAAGCTGTGTAAATGAGTGTTAACCCTTCAATACCTGGCCATGTTTTTTCCCTTGAGTTTGGGATGTGATTAGACGATTTTATTTACATTATGAAGGGTCTATGGAGGTCAGATGATTAATGGCTAGAGTCTTCACTATTTTTTATCCCCATATGAATTTTTGAAGCTGTGTAAAGTCACCATATAGTAAGAAGAATAAATATGAAAACGCGGTATGGTGCTGAAGGGGTTTATGTCAAAGGTGTTTGGATGTATGTCTAAATTTTTCAGTTGTGTATATAAAAAGGATGAAAAAACTTGAAATGGTTTAGCGAATAGAAATTGAAGTTTTGTCACTTATTTTGTATTGATTTTTTTTTATATTTTCTTAGCATTTATATCCAAATTTATGCAGTTTTCGTTGTTTTATTTCTTTTTATTCACTTAACGCGGGAAAATATTAGAGTAAAAATATGAATGTTTTTTTTTTCCTGCCTCTGTTTCTCCCTTTCCGTGCAATTCCGATTGAACAGCGGCAGAGAGTTCGAGGCCTGGGGAAAATTTATGCAGCTTGTTATAAAGTTGGCAATTAGTCGGTCATAATTGCTACGATTATAGAATTAGTGGTGGTGGTGGTGGTGGTGGTGGTGATGGTGGAGGTGGTGGTGATGGTGGAGAGTTCAGCAGTGGAGTTGGTATTTAGAGATAATGACGATGGATCCATTAGTAGTGGTGGTGGTAGTAGTAGTAGTAGTAGTAGTAGTAGTAGTAGCAGTAGTAGTAAGACACTAAACATAAACCAGCAAAATAGTGATGATAATAAAAATAATAATGATAATGATAAAAATAATAATTATAATAATAATAATAATAATAATGATAATAATAATAATAATGATAATAATAATAATAATAATAGTAGTAGTAACAGTGATTATCATGATCCGTAGCAACCTCTACTATTATAACGCAACAACAACAACAACAACAACATCAGCAGCAGCAGCAATAGCGCGCTAGACAGTTTCCGCCACGGCAGTAATGGCGGTCGTTGCCCCGTGCCGGCCAAGTGTTGTGCCTTTGCCATTGTCACCACGACACACGCACACCAAACGTTCGCCAAGCACCCACGCCACCAACGTTTATTATAACACAAAACCTTACCATTCGCCGTCGACAAAGCAAGAAAGTTTACTGTGAGAGTCTGGTTTAGTTAGTCTTGGGTCGGACAGCCGACCAGCAGATGACGCTGCCGTCACCACTCATTTCGAGCACTGACCTCGTCCACCCACACCACACCAGCGCCTCACAAAGTCTGTTTGATGGCGCCACCTTTTTACTTCCGCATCACATAACATTTCCAGCTGTCGTAATACTGAAATGCAGACGTTCACTCAAATAAACAAGTCAGGCCACGATAGCCACACTTTCATAAACTAATTAGGGAATACGAGTGCGCGGCACACACATAACACTGCCAGCCCTCATAATGCTGAACTGTCAACAGTGCCGGATTGATGAGGGGTAAAGGACCCTGCTCCGAGCTCCCCACCCCTAGAGGGCTCCCCTCACTTACTTTTATAGAGAAAAATAATTAACATTATAATTAGTTTCATTATTGGAAAAGTAAACAAGGTGTATATCGGGACATCAGGCGATGGAGAGACAGGGTGCCGCGGCGCCTCCCATGTTGTGGCGGTGCCCTGCCTCACCTGCATCTCTACCCTCTGAATAGCTGCATATAGAAAATTGGTAACCTAGTGAGTTAAACAGACTGTAAAAACTGTAATCTTGAATGGATCTACTATAATACCATGGCCGAAAAAATGAGGTAGGTAACAGAGATTTAATGGACATGTATCTGCTAATGTGAGAGTAACACGCATGAAGCACGCCTTTTGTTTCATTGTGACCGCATGTTGAAATAACAGCCTGAATATTTGTTTTGCCTGCTGGATCTGAGGTACGTGACACGAGCACGTCTGTCACGCCTACGAGTGCCAGCCCCTGCACACCTGTGACACGATGACGCTATGTTGTGTTTCCGCCTGCAACTTTTCCTAACATCCAGCTCTTTTTTTCATTTATTTTTTTATCAATTCCTACTCTTCCATTATTTGCTTGCTGAAGATAAGTGTTGTGGAATGTGTTCACGCGACAGAAAACAACAGAAAACGGAATGCTCTCAATACTTTCTCGTTTAACAGCACACACTTGCTCTCTCATTCACCGCTCTCTCAAAGCCGTCTCTAAATGAACTTAGGCACAAAACTAATGCGATTTTCTGTATATGAAAGTTCCCCCTTCAGGAAGTGCCAGGTTGCAGTTGACTGTTGTTTGTTGTTTGTTGTTTGTTGTTGTGGTTCTGCTTCCGCTTCCACTTCTGACAAATGAAACCCGCGCCTCTAATTGGGATACGATGTCAAAGAATTGTGGAGCTTAAAAGGAAAAAACAAACATAGAAACTTAAGAAGATACAGCAGAGAGAGAGAGAGAGAGAGAGAGGGGTGTATAGACTGATAGACATTAATTTGCAGATAAATACATAGAGAGACGATAGATACGTTAATACAGAGAGAAAATAGAGACACAGACGGACCAGTTTAAAAGTGAAAGTGAAATAGAGAACTTGAAGAGAGTAAGAGAGAGAGAGAGAAGTGGAGGAGGGGGGGGCGGAGAAGGAAGAGTAGGAGGGAGGAAGAAGGCAGCGAAGGAAGGGGAAGTAGAATTTACGTGTGACGGAATAATTGAAAAACTTTTTATATCCTTGTGGTGAAAATTATAATAGTTTCCGTGAGGTCTCTTGTTCCTTCCTTCCTTCCTTCCTTCCTTCCTTCTTTCTTTCTTTTATTGTCCTTCATTCCTTCCTTCTTTTATTCATTGTTTCTATACTTTTTTCCTTTTTTTTTTTACTCCATACTTCCTTTCCTCATTCACTCCTTTACTTTCTTTTCTTCATTTTCATCCTTTACCTCTGATTCCTTCCTTTCTTCCTTTTATTTATTCATTTCTCTTATTTTTCTTTCCATACTTCTTCTTTCACTACTTCCTTATTTTATTTTTACTTCTTTCATTCTCGTCTTCACTCCTTTCCATTCTTCATTCATTCCATCCGTTCTTCTTGTCCATCCTTTCCTCTTTTACCTCTTTCAGTCTCATTCTTCACTCCTTTCCTTCCTTCATTCACTCCATCCTTTCTTCTTTCACTCCACTACCACCTTCATTCTGTCCTTTTCTTCCCATCGCCTTTATCTTGAATTGCAGAAATCCTATAAATATTTTTCGTCGCGTATTTTTGGCGGGAAACTAATCTTCAGTAGGAATTCTGTAACCATCTCTCTCTCTCTCTCTCTCTCTCTCTCTCTCTCTCTCTCTCTCTCTCTCGCTCTCGGTTATAGATATATACAGGTGTCTTGGCCAAACTCTCCTAAGATCGCTTTAGATGCAAATGTTCAGAAACTTGAGCCTCCGGTGTTGTCTTGTCTCGGCCGCCACGCCAAGGTTCTCAATTTACAGTCTTCGTGATATCGTTTCTTTGCTGCCCTCCATCTTTCTCTCTCTCTCTCTCTCTCTCTCTCTCTCTCTCTCTCTCTCTCTCTCTCTCTTCTCTCTTCGCCCTGTTGATAATAAAGAAGAGAAAAATTTTAGTAGATTATACGTCGCGAAAATTGACCAAAAAGTAAAAGTAATAAAGAAATACGAACATAAACCACAGCAGAGAGAGAGAGAGAGAGAGAGAGAGGGGGGGTGGGGTAGAGGAGGGGGGAAGTAAGTTAGTAAAGCAAAGAGTGTGTAAAAGTATCCTCGTATTTAACAAGTCTGGTGCAGCTCGAGCCAGATAAATCCTACACATTATCTCCAGACTGCTATCCGGGCTGCTGTTGACTCCCCCTCCCCTCCCTCCTTTCCCTCTTTCCCTCTTTCCCCTCTTTTCCCTTCTCCTCTTTCCCCCTTCCATGTATACCCCTTCCTCGTCCCTTCTTTCCTTCCCGCCTTCCCTCTTCCTCCTTCCTTTTTCCTTCATTCCTTCCTTCCTCTCCTATTCAAGCTCCTCCTCTCTCTCTCTCTCTCTCTCTCTCTCTCTCTCTCTCTCTCTCTCTCATCAGTAAACCTGAACTGAATATTCTCTTCCCTCCCACGTAAACTGTTTCTTTCTTTTCCCTTTTCCCTATCGTCTTGTCCTTCCCTTCCTCTCTCTCTCTCTCTCTCTCTCTCTCTCTCTCTCTCTCTCTCTCTCTCGCTCTCGTAGACTTCACTTTTCTTTTTAATAAGCTTCGGTCTGTGTCGCATCAAAGGGCGTCTCTTTCAGGCAGGTATTCTGAAACGCTTTGCTCTCTCACCATCAATGCTTTCGAAAGGCTCTAGTTAAAGACACTCATGCTTTCAACCTCTTCAGTACCATGACGCGTTTCCATATTCATTCTGGCTACTATTTGGTGATTTTATACAGCTTCAGAAACTTGTATGGGGATTAGAATGGTGAAGATTCTAGCTATTAAACTTCTGTCCTCCATACACCCTTCCTAATGTCAATAAAATCGTCTAATCATACCCAAGATAGAAATATGTCCCAGTACTGAAGGAGTTAAGGGTATTTTTGTGTTTCTGGTGATGCATTGGCAAGATTTTTAGTTTATCATAAGGAGAAACTCGTGAAAACCGTGCTATTTGTCTTTGTGGCCTTGAAAATTGTCATGGCGAAAGAGGAATGAGGCCACCATGCCGCCACACACTACAGCCTCGCTCATCATGTATTCATTAGCCAGCAAGTCGCTATTCCCTTTCATTGCTGCCAATAATTTCTCCTTTGTGTTCGTGTTTTCTTTCCTCGACTAGTCTCTCTCTGTGTCTGTCTCTCTCTCTCTCTCTCTCTCTCTCTCTCTCTCTCTCTCTCTCTCTCTCTCTCTCTCTCTCTCTCTCTCTCTCTCTCTCTCTCTCTCTCTCTCTCTCTCTCTCTCTCTCTCTCTCTCTCTCTCTCACTTTCACTTTACTATATTTCTCTTTAATTTCTCTCCCCTTCTCTTCTCTTCTCTTTTCTTTCATTCCCCTTTTCCTTCTTTCCTCTCTCTTCCCCCTTCTATCCAATCCCACCTTTTGGAAAATGAATGGGAAGGGTTACAAAAAGAACAGAGAGAGAGAGAGAGAGAGAGAGAGAGAGAGAGAAGGGGGGGATGGAAATAAAGAGGTAAAGAGGAGAGGGTGGCGTGGAGGAAGGAAAATTGGAAGATCCTGCCTCTCTCTCTCTCTCTCTCTCTCTCTCTCTCTCTCTCTCTCTCTCTCTCTCTCTCTCTCTCTCTCTCTCTCTCTCTCTCTCTCTCTCTCACTTGGCAGGAAATATGCAGATTTAACTGATTGTCCAGAATTGGTCGGAGGTGGTCTCTCTCTCTCTCTCTCTCTCTCTCTCTCTCTCTCTCTCTCTCTCTCTCTCTCTCTCTCTCTCTCTCTCTCTCTCTCTCTCTCTCTCTCTCTCTCTCTCTCTCTCTCTCTCTCTCTCTCTCTCTCTCTCTCTCTCTCTCTCTCTCTCTCTCTAGTAATGTGAGTGAAAATGGATCTTTTTCCTCGTCCTGTACCATTGTAAATTAATTTCTCCATTAACTTCGTAAAGAACTTCTTCCCAGGAGACATTAATCACCGGAGAGAGAGAGAGATACTTTACCTTTTTGCCTTCTTTCGTTTCTTTAATTTATATTTCAGAGTTTGTGTTTGTTTAATTTTTTGTAAGGAGAGACATGTTTGGTGGTGGTTGTTCTTCTTCTGTGTTCCTTTGTGTTTCCTTAGCCATCTACTACACTGAAGATATTACTGTATTTGTTTTTTGTCTAAGTTCACTTTTGATAATGACTATGTGAAGATTTTACCTTGAGCAGTCTTCGTCTTTTATTCTGTTTCTGTTTCTTAAGGTCTGGTTCACCTCACTAATGCAAGAGTTAATTAGTGTCTTGTCTCTTTGATCCCTTTTCAATTATAACCTGTGGAACTCCCTTATTGCTGTCCATATTCGTGTTTTTCAAGGCTCCGTCCATGTCACTGACGCAAAAGTTAACCTGTGTCCTTACTCCTTCACTCTTCTCTCTTGTAAACTTGGGATCTTTTTACATTAGGTTCTGTCCACCTTAGTGTCTTGAATTCTCCATCCCTTCTCACTTGTACACTCTGAGCCTCTCTTCAATTATAATCATCATTCTCTCTCTCTCTCTCTCTCTCTCTCTCTCTCTCTCTCTCTCTCTCTCTCTCTCTCTCTCTCTCTCTCTCTCTCTCTCTCTCTCTCTCTCTCTCTCTCTCTCTCTCTCTCTCTCTCTCGATTTTGCTATCTCTCCAAAGGGAAATGAAGGCTGCCAACACGAAAATAACAGTGAAAGAACATGATTACCAAATTGTTTGTATTCTGAAGTGGATGCATTGCTTCAGTTGGCAGCACTGGCGAGGTGGTGGTGGTGGTGGTGGAAATATTGATGAGACTAAATTCAGAAACACAATCCTTTCTCATCATTACCAATTTCGAAGACTAGAGACGATTAGGCGAGTTCTAAAAAGTATTTATCGTGTTGGTAATGCAGGAAAATTGTTAACATGTCACTAGAATCACAGAAACACCTTTAAAACCCTTGTCACTTCAACAAGACCCCTTTGAAAACAGTGAAGGTGGGAGTGGAAGCGCTTCAAAATATGGGTCTAATAGAGGAAGGCAAGGTGGTGGTAGTGGTGGTGGTGGTGATGATGATGGAGAGGTTACGTGCTGCTGGTGATGGTGGTGGTGGTGGTGGTGGTGATGGTAGTAGTAGTAGTGGTGGTGGTGATAGTGGCAGTAGGAGTGGTGATGGTGGTGATGATGATGATGATGGAGAGGTAACGTGGTGATGGTGGTGATGGTGCTGGTGATGGTGGTGGTGGTGGTGATGATAATAGTGGAGGTGGTGGTGGTGGGGGCAGTGGTGGTGGTGATAACATTGGTAAAGCTAAGGAAGGGAAGATGTCGACAGGTGGGGAGCATTCCTTCACCTCTGCCGCCTGTGCCGCTGCCTACACGCCTGACCCATTACTGATACATGTCTGCAAACACCTGCCACCACCCTGCTGCATACATGGACCCCCCACCCCATCCCCCACACCTGTTGCCACATGTGCGGGAACACGTGTCCAGCCTGCAGGTGTGGGAGTGTTCCTGGATACGTTTTTCTTTGTGGTGTTTTTTTTTCTGCTTTATTTGTTTATATTCTACCTTGTTTTTGTGTGTTTTTTTTTTTAATTCTTGTTTATTTTCTTCTTTTCTTTCATTTATTCTTATTTTCTGCTTTTTCTTTTTTTCATTTTTTAGTTCTTTTTTTTTTATTTCTTCTTTATTCTTTTTTTTTTTTTTCTTTTCTTTCATTTATTCTTTTTTTCTTTTTTTTCAGTTTTTTGGGAGTTCTTTTCTTTTATTCTATTTTCTTTTTTTATTTCTTCTTTTATTTTCTTCATCAGATTTTAACGTAACTTTTGTGATAATCGTTTCAGTTGTTATTTATTTCCATTTTCTCTCATATTTTCATCTGTGCCTTCCATTCTTTTCATTCTTTTTGTATTTTCCTTAATTTTTCTCAGCGCTCCATTAAAAATCTTTCTTCCAACTTTCCTTTTTCGTAGTTTCTTTTCTTTTTTTTCCTCTTTTTCACTGAAGTATTAAGTTTTAAGTGCTTTCTCTATTCCTAGTCCAGAAATTATTATTATTATTATTATTATTATTATTATTATTATTATTATTGGTGTTGTTACGTTTATTGTTGTTGTTGTTGTTGTTCTTGTTGTTGTGGTGGTGGTGGTGGTGGTGGGGTTATAATCTATTCTGCTGTTTCTCACGCTGTTGCTGTTGTTGTTACTGTTATTGTTCTTTTTTTCTGCTTTTTTTCCTCCTCCTCCTCCTTCTCCTTCTCCTCCTCCTCCTCCTCCTCCTCCTCCTCCTCCTCCTCCTCCTCCTCCTCCTCCTCCTCCTCCTCCTCTTCCTCTTCAAAATCTAACCATTTTTTTTTTCAACCTTCAAAATTTCACTTATTTTGACCTTCCTCCTTTTTCCCTTCGCTCCCTTTCTCACCTCCATTTCCTCCTCCTCCTCCTCCTCCTCCTCCTCCTCCTCCTCCTCCTCCTCCTCCTCCTCCTCCTCCTCCTCCTCCTCCTCCTTTGGAATATCCCTCCCTGACGTTTCGATGTCATTAAATATTTCTTACACCTTCAGATTCTGGCCATGGGAGGAGGAGGAGGAGGAGGAGGAGGATGGATGGATGGAGAAGGGAGAGAAAGGAGGATAGGAAAGAGAAGTTGTGCAGTTGGTAATGGAAGAGGAACAGGAAGGAAAGAATAAAAAGACGAAAGAAGGAAGGAAAAAGGGGTGAAAGGGAAATTGGAAATCAGTCAGGAAGAAAGAGGAGGAGGAGGAGGAGAAAAGATGAATGTTGAGCGGAGAAATTGAGAAGAGAAGGAGGAGGAGGAGGAGGAAGAGGAGAAGTATGAGAAGAATGTTAGACGGAGAAACTGAGAAGAGGAGGAGAATGAAAAGAAGAAAATGTAAGAGAAAGAGGAGAGAGAAGAAAGATGAAAGAAAGAGAAGCTGAGAAGAAGCGGAGGAGGAGGAGGAAAACAAGAAGATAAGATGAACGCCAAATGGAGATGAATAAGGAAGAGGAGGCAGAGGAGGAGGAGGAGGAAAAGGAGAAGAGGTGAGGGAGAAAAGATGAATGTTAATTGCCACCAAGAAAAACCAAAGGTCACTGTTGGGTCGAGTGTGAGGGACTGGTCAGAAAATTGTCCACCGTGTCTTACATCGTGGTGTGTTGTGTAACGGAGGTGAATGTAAGAGTGGCGGCAGTCCTCACCTCTCCTCGCACCTTTTCCTTACCTCTCCTCCTTTTCCTCCTCCTCCTCTTCCTCCTCTTCCTCATTCATCTCCATTTGACGTTCATCTTATCTTCTTGTTTTCCTCCTCCTCTTCCTTTTCTTCTCAGCTTCTCTTTCTTTCATCTTTCTCTTACATTTTCTTCTCCTTTTCATTCTCCTCCTCTTCTCAGATTCTCCTTCTAACATTCTTCTTTTCTTCTCATACTTCTCCTCTTCCTCCTCCTCCTTGTCCACCAAATATTGAGTCTTAGTGTTCGCTCGCTGTCTTGTCGCTGTGAGTCCTTTGGTGTTCTTGGCTTGTAGTGCTGGTAAGGTGTAAAGTGCGTGCGAGGTGCTCAGTTGGTGTTTGTGATATGTGTGACCGAGTGAAGGTTTGGTGCAGCAGTGAAAGCCTTGATGGTCAGTAAGGTTGTAGGTGATTGTATAAGTAAATGTGTGTGTGTGGATGTGTTTAGTTGGTGTTTGCGATGAGTGGTGATAATTGTGATCCAGTGAATGTTTGGTGCAGCAGTGAGAGCCTTGATGGTCAGGAAGAATGCAGGTGATAGCAAAGTGAATCCAAGAATATAAAGATGGTAGAGATATGAAATGCCTGAGGACGATGACACAATTAGTGAGATTATTTTTCGCCTCGCCTCCTTGTGTGCTGGCCATGGAGTCTCACCCCTCTCCCCACGCCCTTCTCACCCCTGCCCCGCCCCCGCCCCGCGCTACACAAACTTATGGATTCAGTTTCCAGTGAGCGTTATTTTCCTGGACACAAAATTCTGGATGGAAATAGCCGAGAGGAAACCTGGAGCTAAATCTACCATTTTGCGGCGCGGTGCTCGGAAGGCACGGCGCTCGTGTTACCTGCTGCCCACTGACCGGGGAGGAAAAAATGAAGTAAAATGAGCACACTTTTCCCGTGCCGGGAATCGAACCCGGGCCTCCTGGGTGAAAGCCAGGTATCCTAGCCACTAGACCACACGGGACCTGCAGGAGTGGCTGGAGCTTCTCTGTAATATGTTGGGTCTTTAGTGGTGATGACTTATTGTTATCTTCATTATTACCATCACTACTTGCTTCACTTCATTATTATCATTGCTATTATCAATATTAATTCTCTCTCTCTCTCTCTCTCTCTCTCTCTCTCTCTCTCTCTCTCTCTATATATATATATATATATATATATATATATATATATATATATATATATATATATATATATATATATATATATATATATATATATATATATATATATATATACAATGTCATTATTTCACAAAATGCGTAGTTTCTGACACACACACACACACACACACACACACACACACACACACACACACACACACACACACACACACACACACCCTACAAGACAGATGTATGGGGTAAGACTGTAATAAATTCTGATGAACTTAGAGTCGTAATATCACCACCAAAGCGGCAGTAACAGGAGCAATAGAAGCAGCACCAGTAGTAGTAGTAGTAGTAGTAGTAGTAGTAGCAGTAGCAGTGGTAGTAATAGTAGTAGTGCAAGTGGTGTCGTTGTGTTGATGGTGGTGTTGTTGTTGTCACTGGAATAAAACAGGTGGCGAGGCAGCTCAGCAGGGAGGGACACAGGTTGCGTCAAGGAGCGAGACGGGTGGCAGTTGGTGATACGGGGGTGGGGAGGGCGAGGAGGGAACCGCTGCAGGGCGAGGCACGACTAAGTAAGATGGAAACGTTGCAGCAACACGAGTGGGGCATTAGCGAGCGTGGCGGACAGTGCAGCGGCCAGGGGAGTGGTGGTGGTGGTGGTGCTGGAGGTGGTGGTGGTGGTGGTGAAGGTAGTGGTTAGTCTAATGACAGGTAGTAAAGAGTACGTAAGGTGAAGGTTCCAAACTTTAACGAAAAAAAAATGAAAAAAAAATTGAGCGGTTAGTATATAATAATAATAATAATAATAATAATAATAATAATCAAGTACACAAAACTACCAGGAAAATCTACATATCTCTTAGTGTGGCAGAGAGAATTAATTGTGTGATGTTATTTAGAAGTGGATGAGCCGTGAGTGCCAGAGGGTGTGTGGAGCAAGGCAGGTAGGCAGGTGTGGTGGCGGCGTGGAATGTCGGTTTAAATGGGGGAGTAAAAAGATTAATGGGCCTTGCTGCTCGGCGATACATCTCACTGCTAACTGTGATTGTTTTCTCTTTGGTCTGTCTTCAGTATAATGTTTACCAGTGCCAGGAATGTGTGTTGGTTTTTCTGGCATTTTAAAAATCAAATGTCTCTCAAATGTGGAGGATAATTTGAAAGGATACTGACATGGAAAGGACAGATAGAGGATAATTTTGAAGGATAGTGACAGGAAAAGGACAGACAGAGGATAGTATTAAAGGATATTGACAGGAGAAAGACAGAGGATAGTATTAAAGGATATTGACAGGAGAAAGAAGTAGAATATAGTTTTAAAGGATAATGACAGAGAAAGGAGAGTCATAAAGGATACTAACAGGGAAAGGACAATTAAAGGATAGTTTTAAAAGATACTGACAGGGAAAGGACACATGCAGCATAATTTCGAAGGATACTAACAGGGAAAGGGATCAAATACTTAACCTGCATACAAGAGGACTCCAGTTTTTCTATCTGTCTTTATCTATAAGTATGAAAACATGTATGAGAGAGAAGACAAGAACACAATGGAAGAGATATATGAAAAACAACACAATTTAGTAAAAACACACGAATAAAAACAATAATACATCAAATAGATCCCGATTCACACTTCACATCAAAATTGTACAGAACGAACTATTAACACAAAGAATGCACGTTATCGAAGCACTCTAGACTACGCAATAAGGAAAGGTGAAAGGTGTCACTAGGGAAGGAAGAGGAGGAGGAGGAGGAGGAGGAGGAGGAGGAGGAGGAGGAGAAGCTGTACGTAGTTCGGGTAGCCGTGATATACGAGGCAACATGTTTCAGCCACAGAGGTCGAAAGAGAAATTTATTGCTTTAGGTTATTTTTGCCACAGATCGAGAGAGAGAGAGAGAGAGAGAGAGAGAGAGAGAGAGAGACTAGTTGATATTAAAAAGAAAGAAAAGGAAAAGTATGTTAGTTTGTTTTCTCACTATTGTAAAAAGCGAAATATGTCAAACCTTTTTTTCTTTGTCATTTTTCCTCTAGTCTTCGTGTGTGTGTGTGTGTGTGTGTGTGTGTGTGTGTGTGTGTGTGTGTGTGTGTGTGTGTGTGTGTGTTGTCCCATTTTTCTCTTTCCCTTCCATTATTCTCTATCTTTCCTTTATTTATTTGCATTATTTATCTCACTGCTATCTCCTGTTCGCAAATTTATTCCTTCCTTCGTTATTTTGTTCTCCGCTTATTTATTCCACTATTTTTTTTCACCTTTTATATCCTTTCCTCTCTGGTTCCTCTTTCTTATCCTTCCCTGTTTCTCCTATGCACACTTTCGTCATCCACATCCTCTTATCTCCTCTCCTCCCTCTCTCTCCTTTTCATTTCCTTTCGTTCTTATCTATCTTCTGTATTTTTCTTTGCTTCCTTTCCTTGCGTCTTGTATGTCACCTGTATTTACCTTTCTCTACTATTTTCTCCTTTTTTATCTTCATCTGTCTCCTTCCCCCTTTTATTCTCTCTCTCTCTCTCTCTCTCTCTCTCTCTCTCTCTCTCTCTCTCTCTCTCTCTCTCTCTCTCTCTCTCTCTCTCTCTCTCTCTCTCTCTCGTTGTTATTCATTTGCATTCAGTTTACCATTTTCTATATTTTTATCCTCTTCTCCCTATCATATCCCTTCCTCTATTCATTTCAATACTCTTCTCTTATTGCCATGTTCCCTCCTCCTCCTCCTCCTCCTTCTCTTCCTCCTCCTCTTCCTCTTCCTCTTCCTCTTCCTCTTCTTCCTTTTCCTTTCTAACAGCGCGCGTCAGCAATTTTGAGATTTCCAGTTCTGAAGCTTTCGTGAACATGAAAAGAGGTGATGCCCTTTGAAGGTGTGTTTGTATAGGGCCCCAGTATCGCCTCACAGCACCCAACCACCTCCCAGGCTACAAACACACCGAAGATTTATCCTGGAGGAGGCGGGGATGGCGATAGGGCGCGGATCGATATGAAGAGAGTGAGATGAGTGAGGGAAAGTGAGACGTAGTATTGCAATTGGAAGTAAGAAGGGGGTTAGGGAAAGAATGGAGTGTGGGTTAGTTTCGTTTACATATTGAGAGGCTTAGAAGAAAGGCTTTAGGAATTAGTCTCTCTCTCTCTCTCTCTCTCTCTCTCTCTCTCTCTCTCTCTCTCTCTCTCTCTCTCTCTCTCTCTCTCCGTCCTTCTGGAATTAATATAGATAAGAAAATACCAAGGAAGGTGTGTTGGGTGTAAAGGGAGTTGTATTTCGTGTGATAAGAAGAGAAGAATGTGACGGAGACATCTGGTAGAAAACGGGAAGCTTAGAAATGTAATAGAAGTGCTTAAGAATTGGGTGGAATAGAATAGGAAGTAGAAAAAAAGGTATTGAAAGAAACCTAACCTAACCTAACCCAACCCAACCCAACCCAACCTAACCTAACCTAACCTAACCTAACCTAACCTATCCCAACGCAACCTAACCTAACCCAACCCAACCCAACCTAACCCAACCTAACCTATCCCAACGCAACCTAACCTAACCCAACCCAACCCAACCCAACCTAACCTGACCTAACCTATCCCAACGCAACCTAACCTAATCTAACCTAACCTAACCAAACCCAACCCAACCTAACCTAACCTAACCTAACCCAACCCAACCCAACTCAACCTAACCTAACCTAACCAGCCCAACCCAACCCAACCTAACCTAACCTAACGTGTATTTTGGGAGGGTTAAAGGAATTTTGGAGATATTTTTGAAGGAGACTGCAATTCCACTGGGCCATTTTTACTAATATATATTTTTTTGGCCTTGACAGTTCTCCCTCTTACATAAAAAAAAATATTTATTGTTAGTTTGAAGTCGATGTGTTAAGAGTAGTGGAAATGATCTTGAGACTTGATGTTGTGTGTTTAGGAGGGTTAGAGTGACTCGAGAGAGGTTTTTGAAGTTACTGATAGTTTAGAAGTTGATGTGTTAAGAGTAGTGGAATAGTTTAGGCTCGATAGTATTTCAAAATTCAAATACTTTCGGTTAACATGATATTTAAAGACTCTCATGCGTCGTATAAACAAAAAAACACGTAAAATAAATATAGTAATGGAGAAAGGGAGCATTATGGTGTTTGATCTATTAAATTATATTACTATGTTCTTAAATCTATTCACGTATACGGCAAGTGGAGAAGACTAACCCTTACTGCTTATCCATTGATCGCAACATAAAACAAAAAAGCTAAAACAATAAAAATAGACCAAAAAGCAAAGGAAAAGATATTTATTGATCCTTATGTACTGGACACATTTCCTACCGTGAGTTTTGGGTATCATTAGACGATTTTATTGACATTAGGAAGGGTCTATGGAGGTGAGAAGATTAATGGCCGAGTCTGTTTCAATCTCCACTTAAATTTTAGAAGCTGTACAATATCACTTTACTGCCGCCGTGGTACAGTGGAACCATGCGTGCTTTGGGGTCCGAGGGGTCTCCAAGCGCACGGGTTCGAATCCTGTCCACGGTCCGAGTGTAGGTTGGGCTTCCTCACTCGGGGCAACGGTTTCCTAGCGGGTGGGCTTTCAGATAGGAGGTACCCCATAAAGTGCCCTCTCTAGCCCATAAATTTCCGTGAAAATAAATAAATAAAACAGTAACCAGAAGGAATATGAAAACGCGTTGTGGTATTGAAGGGGTTAATGTTTCTTTCTGAGACTGGATCGTGTCAAAATAAAAACCTTGTGTAAATTCAATTCTGTTACTTTAAATTGAGAAGTGTTGAGCCGAATTCGTGTAAAGACCGAACTGGGAATCATCTAGAATAGGAAAGTTGTATTGCAGCAAAGAACAGAAAGTTGCAGAGTTTGCCAGCAACAATCGATAATCCTCATGAGGTATGTGTTGCCTAAAACATGAAATAATGCCATAAATATAATGATAACAGCCATAATATATCTTAGGTCTCTTCCTCTTCCTCTTCCTCGTCCTCTCATTTATCAAGTGTTATATATTCTCTTCTTCTTCCTCTTCCTCTTCCTCTTTGCCATTCCGCTGACCAGGTGAGAAGGAATTGGGAAGAAAGAGGAAGTGAAGAGAATGAAAAGAAAAGAAGGAATAAGGAAAACTTTTGATAAAACAGAGGAAGAGGGAAAAAGAAAGAACAGAACAAAACGAAGAGAAAACAAAGGGAAAGGAAAGATTATGATGAATGTGTAGGATGAGGGAAGGAAGAGAAGAAAGAGAAAGAAGAAAAATGAAGAGGAAATAATGAAATACGAAAAAAAGGACAAGAAATGGGAACGAATGAAAGGGAAGAATTGAAAAGGAAGAACGTTATAAGAAAAGAAGAAATAATGAAATAGAAGGAGGGCCAAAGAGAGAAAATCACCACCACCACCACCACCACAACCTTAAAGAAAAGAAAAGTAATAAGGAGAACTATTGAAAAGGAAAGAGAGGAAAGAAAGAATAAATCAAGGAGGATAGAAAAGAAAAATTATAATGAACGAAATGAATAAGGGAAGAAAAAAATAAAGAGAAGGAAAGAAAATGAAGAAGAAATGAAATACGAAAAAAAGGAAAAAGAAATCGGATAAAAAGGCAACGAATGAGATGAAGGAAGAGAAGGAAAAGGAACGAATGAAAGAGGAGGGAGAAGGAAGAACATTATAAGAAAAAGAAGACGTAATAAAAGAGGGAGAATCAAGGAGGGAAAATCACCACACCACCACCACCACAACCACCACCACAACCTTACAACCAAATCCATCACTCATTCCCCCTTACAAAACGCTACGGGACGAAAGAAAGAGAAATAATAACGTAAATTGACACCATTCGTTATACCAATAGTCTGTACCGTCACTCTACCGAACAAGTACAATAATAGATTTCTGTAACCCAGTTTCTGATATAAAAAAAAAACAGAGTGAAGAGAGAAGAGGAGGAGGTGACGGTAAGTTCCTGCGTGTGTCGGACCTTAGCTGACCTTGCTGTTTGAATTGACCAGGTAATCTTTATGTAGAAAACGCGAGGTGAGGGAGAGAGGAGATAGGCGGGGGGGTAGGAATCGACTAAGGGGAAGGAAGTGGGGGAAGAGAAGTGGTCTTGGCATTCTTGAGGAAAGGAGGAGGAGGAAAGATCGATGGAGGGGAAACGGAGGAAAGAGACGGGAGAGAGAGAGAGAGAGAGAGAGAGAGAGAGAGAGAGAGAGAGAGAGAGAGAGAGAGACTGGCCTTGGGTGAGAGAAGAGGAAGGAAAGAAGGATCACAGCATGGGTAGGGGAAAGATTGTACTCGTAGCAAGGAAAGGGGAAAGGAAATCAGGAGAGAAAAAAAAGTGTACTGCATGAAGTGGAGATTTAAAGAAGAGAAATGAAGAAGAGAAAGGAAGAAAAAGAGGAAGAGGAGAGAAAAACACTGACACAAGATAAATGGGAAAGGAAGAGAGAAAGGGATAAAAAGGGGAAAAGAAGCTCACTGCATAAAGGGGAAGATTAAAAGAAGAGAAACACAGTAGGAAAAGAACGAAGAAGAGGAGGAAAAATAAGAAAAAAATTTCTACTTCAGAGGAAAGGGAGAGAGAGAGAGAAAAACATAATTCCATAGATAAGAGAAGGAGGAAAACTTGAGAAAGGGGAGAGAAAAGAGAGGTAAAGAGTTGGAAGAGGAAGAAAAGATTAGTGCATAGTTAAGGGAAGGACGCAGAGAGAGAGAGAGAGAGAGAGAGAGAGAGAGAGAGAGAGAGAGAGAGAGAGAGAGAGAACGTCACGTAGGCAGAGGGGGAAGAGGAAATAACTTACGAGGAAAATGGAGAATGAGAGCAAGAGAGAAGAATGTGGAAAGAGAAAAAACATGACAAGACACAAATTAATAAAAACACTGATATAAAAAGAAAAAAAATACAAAAAATCATTAAACAAACCACAAAAAAGACGTAGAAATTAAAAGATAAAAGAAAAACAGATAAATAACTAAAACACAAGTAATGGTGAAAGAAAAATAAGAAAAATCACAGAAGGTAATGGAAACACGGGGTCTGTGAGGGAGAGAGTACGAAATAAGGTAGGAAAAGGGAACGAGAAAAGCGGTTCACCTCCTCTCTCTTGTCACTTTCATGTCATCAACACCAGCAAGGCGGAAAAAAGCAAATATTCACCAACATCTTCAAAGGTCAGAGAGAGAGAGAGAGAGAGATGCAGTCAAGGCAACTACTCTCTCTCTCTCTCTCTCTCTCTCTCTCTCTCTCTCTCTCTCTCTCTCTCTCTCGTATCTTTCTCAAACGTCATTTCTGGTTATATAATTTCAATGCTACGCTGGTTTTATTAGTCGTGTGTGTGTGTGTGTGTGTGTGTGTGTGTGTTTAGTATCATGGAGGTGAAGTAGGGCAAGGAGTAGGAAGAGGAAGGAGAGAGAGAAGACGTAGGAGAGTGAAGAGGTGGAGGAAGAGGAAGAGATTAAAAGACCACGGTTGCAACTGAATGATGAACCGAGAGAGAGAGAGAGAGAGAGAGAGAGAGAGAGAGAGAGAGAGAGAGAGAGAGAGAGAGAGAGAGGTCAAGATGGTCTTTTCACAGATCAAGTGACACTAGACAAAGAAAAGAATAAAGATGAAATGAAAAGAAGAAAGAGGAGTAGAAGGAGGACGAGGAAGAAGAAGAAGAAGAAGGAGAAGAAGAAGGAGAAGGAAGAAAGGAAGAGGAAGCGGAAGAAGACAAGCAGAGAACGCACCTGAAGCAGAAAAAAGAGAGAGAGAGAGAGAGAGAGAGAGAGACTATAACAGTGGTGGTGATGATGATAATAATGATAATGGTGATGAGGTAATGCTAGTATAATGATGATGATGATAATAATAATAATAATGTTGATGATGATGACAGTAGTAGAGATAGTGATGTTAATGGTGGTGATGGTGATGCTAAAGGTGGTAATGGTGTGGTAAAGTCTCTATTTCCCTCTTAGTTCCCAGTTGACAGTTCCCAGTTCCCAGTTCCCAGTTCCTAGTTTCCAGTCGACAGTTCCCAGTTTCCAGTCGACAGTTCCCAGTTTCCAGTTCCCAGCTTCCAATTTCCAGTTTCAAGTTTCCATTGACTTGGTAGTAAGGCAGAGGGTATTCAGATCAGGTAGGCCTAAGAACAAATAGACCTCAGAATGTTTGGTACTCGAGGCACACACACCAAAACCACTTAGTCTCTTGGTTCCTTTACTTTCCCTTGAGTTTCCCTGAGTTTTTCTATCTTTTAGCAATTCAAAGTGGTGTTTCCAGTACTTCTTTTCCTAGGGGCATCTCTCGCGTCGATCTTCACTCCTCGCTACTTATTCTCTTGGTTTCTTTCGTTTTTCTTTTAATTTCCTTTAGTTTCCTTGAGTTTTTCCATCTTTTAGCAACTCAAAGTGATGTTTCCGGTTCTTCTTTTTCCTTTGGTTGGTTCTCGCGTCAATATTCACTTCTCGCTACATTGTCTCTTAGTTTTCCTTTAGTTTCCTTTAGTTTCCTTGTTTTTCCATCTTTTAGCAACTCAAAGTGGTGTTTCCAGTACTTCTATTCCTCGGGGCATCTCTCGCGTCGATCTTCACTCCTCGCTACCTTCCTCTGGCAAACAAACGCGGTAGTGTCATTAGGTGTTGTTTTGGTGTGGAAGGTGGTAAGGTTTGCTAGGGTTCTCTGGGGTTCTCTGGGGTTCTCTGGGGTTGTTTTGGGGACTCTTTGTGTTTTTCTGAGGTTTATTTTGGGGGCTTTTTTTTCGGGGTGGGGTGGGAGGTTCAGGAACGATTATATTCTTGTGTTGCTGAGAGAGAGAGAGAGAGAGAGAGATTATTTACATTTTTTATCAGTTTGTTAAGTTTATTCTCTCTCTCTCTCTCTCTCTCTCTCTCTCTCTCTCTCTCTCTCTCTCTCTCTCTCTCTCTCTCTCTCTCTCTCTCTCTCTCTCTCCTTTAATTTTTGTCCTCATTTAGTTTTCCTCTTGTGTATTCTCCTCGTCATGGGGTTCCATTTCTCCTCCTCCTCCTCCTCCTCCTCCTCCTCCTCCTCCTCCTCCTCCTCCTCCTCCTCCTCCTCCTCCTCCTCCTCCTCCTCCTCCTCCTCCTCCTCCTCCTCCTCCTCCTCCTCCTCCTCTTTGCTGCTCCAAACTTTTCTCTTCATTTACATACGTGAAAAGTATTTGTCATAATTTTCGTTGCCGTGTGACTCTCTCTCTCTCTCTCTCTCTCTCTCTCTCTCTCTCTCTCTCTCTCTCTCTCTCTCTCTCTCTCTCTCTCTCTCTCTCTCTCTCTCTCTCTCTCTCTCTCTCTCTCTCTCTCTCTCAGCACACATACATGCACTGGCTTAATAAACAAAAGTGTTGTATTTCATTAACGTAACACACACACACACACACACACACACACACACACACACACACACACACACACACACACACACACACACACACACACACACACACACACACATTGGACTTGTTTGCTTCTCCTTTCTTTTACTGATCACGATGAGATATATTTACTTGTGCTACAGCTTCGAATCTTTAAATTATATAGAAATTGCAAGGTTTATTCTTCTTAATTCATTTTTTTCTTGTTATTTTTGGTTTTCTTCATTGCTTCGTATCACAGTGAAAGGATTAATAGACTCTAGTGAAAGTTACAGTGATTTCTATGAGTGTTTTTAGATTTTAGCATTCTCTGAGGTTGTTCCTGTAATTGTTTATCGAATTTTTTGTGCTAACGTCTCTTAAATAAAATTTCCTCTTTCTGTAATCATGGAAACTTTTTATCAGTACCCTTCAGTGTTAAGACCATAAAAGAGAAAGGGTCTTAAGCATATGAGACCTGCCCTTCATGGCTTCCACGTCCTCCTAGACAGTGACGCTTCAGGTCCTTGCAACTGCACTATAAAAAAGTATCGAGCCACATACTGCAAAGGGGGATAATTTCAGCCTCACGTGTCGACGCTCCTTTGGCCAAACTTCACCTTGGGCTCGTATAAGTTACTGCAAATTGGCGGCGATAAATTTGTGGTTGGTTGCGGGTGATATTCTGTGGACATAAGCTGCCTCCTCCACTCCTGTGTCGTTTCCCTCCCCCGGTCAGGACAGAGTGTCAGTTTAATGTGTGTTTGAGTGGCGGCTGTGCTTATAAGGAGCAAAGGGAGGAGGACATGCTAGTGGTGGTGGTGGTGGTGATGGTGGTAGTGGTGAGGTTAAGAAATGAAGGAAAGGAGATACAGAGAACTTAACCGTTTTAATCTTACATACACCTTCAACCTCCCTATTAAGCACGTGTCCCTTACCCATAATGCAGCAGAATACAGCGAGTCAGAATAGAAACTAGTAATCAACATTGTATGGCAGCAGGAGACACTAGAAAAGTCAAACACTCTTTAATTATTGATGCTTTAGATTAAGAAGGAAGTGGGTCGCGAGGGAAGGGGCGTAACTCTAAACAGCTCGACGAAAAAAAGGATCCAAGTCTCTAACAGTTTACTCATTAAGATGGAAATCCTTTGGGGCCTTTGAATCTACTTACACAGGTACTCAAGCAGCAGTCAATCAGTTCCTTTAAACTCCTTCATTATACTGACACGTTTTGTTGATGTAGTTTGCTTATTATGATTAAATTCCCTTAGACTTCAGTACAACCTTAAGCTCAGTAATAATAACCCGGTAACGCTGTCATTTTTCCCTCGCTTTTCCACTGTTATGGTAAAGATGTAGAGATGTATTTTCTCTCTCTCTCTCTCTCTCTCTCTCTCTCTCTCTCTCTCTCTCTCTCTCTCTCTCTCTCTCTCTCTCTCTCTCTCTCTCTCTCTCTCTCTCTCTCTCTCTCTCTCTCTCTCTCTGCTACATAACTATTCAATTAAGAAACGCGTGAAAGAATTAGTATTTGAATAAGTTAAGTAGGAGACATTTTTAAGAGACTGTAGTATAGAAATTGTCCCCCCAAAATAGTTAGACCGTAGAGCCATTTAAGAAACTCTACTATGTAAATATAATAAAAGGTCAGGTTACATAACTTTATATGTATTAAAAAGTGAAGGTAGGACACTTGAACGATTAAAAAGTACAGACGCTTAACCCTTTCAATACTGGAACGCTTTTTTTTTTTTTTTTTTTTTTTTTTTTTTTTTTGCACGAATTTTGAGTATGATTGGACCATTTTATTTACATTAGAAAGGGTCTAGGAAGGTTATAAGACTAATGGCCAGAGTCTTCACTATTCCAATCCTAACGTAACTACCTGAAGCTATTTAAAATCACCAAGTAGTAAGCTGAATAAATATGAAAACGCGTCATGGCACTGCAAGGCTTAAAAGAACACAGAGATTAATCTAACACCACACCAGCGCTCACTTTTCACTCCCTACTGCCATCTTTTCACTCGGCCTCAGCCAAGCGTGATGACAGGCCGGGCTGCTCGCTGAGTTATATCAGTACTGGTGGAAAATTGTATGCAAGATAGATAGTTGCCCCGGCTCGCCCCTGCCTCATCCTTAAAACATTGTGGGGTCATATATCTTGTGTGTGTGTGTGTGTGTGTGTGTGTGTAGGTAGGTAGGTGGGTGTGGGTGTGCAGGTGAGATCATTTTATTCTGTCTGACCCCTCGATTCAATTTCTCTCTCTCTCTCTCTCTCTCTCTCTCTCTCTCTCTCTCTCTCTCTCTCTCTCTCTCTCTCTCTCTCTCTCTCTCTCTCTCTCTCTCTCCTTTTACACCCACCTACATCTAGAATTTATCATTATTTATTTATCAACCTCTATGCTCTCTTCTCCAAGTGTTTTCTTAGCCACTTCTCAACCTCTTCCTTCTCCCACTACTCATACAACCACACACACAAACATAGTCCTGCATTTTTCAACCTACACGACTACCTACCCGATGTTCCCCAGTCCTTGCCTCTCTCGCCCAAGTGTTGCCTCAGGAAGCGTCCTTGACCATTGGAAACACACTAAGTGGCCCGCAAAGTGTTACCAGAAGGACAAGGTCTCGTGTGGCGTGTTTTCTTGCCCCTTATGTTCGTGGAGGGTTTTTGTTTTCAGGTTAAACTTATATTTTAAAGTGTCCTGTTGCTGAGAGAGGAAAGGCGAAGGGAGGGAGGCAAAGAAAAAGTTTAAGAAGGTGAAAGAAAAGGAGAGTGGGTGCTTAGAAGAGAAAGACAAAGGTAGGAGTGAAGAAACAGATAGAGAAATGGAAAGAGAAGAGGAGGAAATGTACAGTGAGAGAGAGAGAGAGAGAGAGATTTCCTGAATAATAATACACCTTTTGATTAATACTTTCAGGTGTGATTGATGCTTGAGTAGAAGAAAATACTCTCTCTCTCTCTCTCTCTCTCTCTCTCTCTCTCTCTCTCTCTCTCTCTCTCTCTCTCTCTCTCTCTCTCTCTCTCTCTCTGCTCGTTATTATATCTTGTATCGTAACTTTTAATTTCAACAGATGCCTGAATTGTGACAGGGGAAGGTTAGTGTTGGGAATTAATGCAAAAGTCGCTCCTAATCCCCTTTACCGGAGCCATGAATACTGAGGCCAAATAGATATGAAATGGAATAGCCTTATTTTCCACAGTATTCCCTTTCCATTTTGAGCTTTCCCTTCCTTCCCCCTCTTTCATCCCATTTGCTGCGGCCATCTTTTCCTCTCATTATTTTCTCCTTAGCTCGATGCACTCTCGATCCCCATTCACTTTAAATTTCACGTCGTATTTACCAAACTTGGCTCCAAAGGTCTGGAACTTCTTGGACTTCGTGGTGAGTTCAAAATGCAGATATTGGCTCTAATGCAAAGGCTAACAGACCTACCCACCTTGACTTTCCACACTCCACTCACACTCACACGCACAGACACACACAATTTGCCTGTCAGTGAAAAGTTAGCTTCCCAATGAATACGAGTTTCAACCTCCTATTATTTTTTTCGATACCTCGACTCCACCTTCGTTAAAGTGAAGCTAAATGTATGTATTACTTGCTACCAGTTATCATATTGGTTGTCTGGCTTTTCTTTACTGCTTTTCCCCCTTTTTAGTTTTGTTGCTATTATTCCTTGGAGGTTTTGTTTATGCTAAGTGAAGGGCAGACACGTGTATACCTGCTGGTTATTTATGACAATCTCGTTACCTGAAGCGGAAGGTATAAAAGCGGTAATTAATAGCAGCAGGTGAGTAAAAGTGTGTGTGTGTGTGTGTGTGTGTGTGTGTGTGTGTGTGTGTGTGTGTGTGTGTGTGTGTGTGTGTGTACGTGTGTGGTGTGAAATATGATGTGTTTTATCCTTTGCTTTCAGGCATTTTTCAGGGTGACTTTTTGTTGGAAGTAAGCTCTCTCTCTCTCTCTCTCTCTCTCTCTCTCTCTCTCTCTCTCTCTCTCTCTCTCTCTCTCTCTCTCTCTCTCTCTCTCTCTCTCTCTCTCTCTCTCTCTCTATCTATCTAAAAGTTGTCCTCGAGGGTTGGAGGGAAAAAGAGTGAAGTGATGAAATATGGTGCGCTTTCCCCGTAGACTTTCTCTTTTCTCGATGGATGCCGCGGGGATTCTGGCGGTCAAATATTGCATTCTTGTTCTCTCAATAAATCGCCCGCAAGAGTTAGCAATAAAAGAGGTTGACTAATTGATTTTTGTGAAGTATAACATTCTTTTTAATTAATGTGTGTTTTTTTTTATTATCTATTTTTCATCATTTTTTTCTTGTTCTTATTTTCGTCATATTTCATTTCCTCTTTTTTTCTATATAAGAGAGGTAATGATCTTACGGCCTCGCTGCACAAGACTTTCTCCTTCCTCTCACCTCTACTGTGTCACATTCTCTAATGCAAGAGTTAACCAGTACTCTCAATCATTCACACCTTTCTCTGGTAAACTCTGGAATTCCCTGCCTGTTTCTGTATCTCCAACTTCCTATGACTTAACTTCATTTAAGAGAGAGGTTTCAAGACATTTCCTTTTTTTGGGGTGGGTGACTTAATCTCTCGAACTTATAAGGGGCCCGGCAATTAAGTAAGCCTTTTTTTTTCGTTTTATGTTCCCCTTGTCCAGTTTCCCCTTTCCATATTTGAAGGACAACAGCAAAAAAATCGACTGCCACTCCCTAAACAGAGACCAAATAAGAATCATGAAAGAGAAAATGGAGGATAAAAATCTTGGAACCTCCTGTGACAAAGAGTTCAAGTCACAGAGAGGGAGTTCCAGAGTCTGCCAGAAAAAACATCAGTGTATTATTTTTTTTTTTTTTTTTTTTTTTTAACGTCCATGGCATTTTGTGTTTTCAGATATTCGTTCCTGTCCTCCCCAAAACTGGCGGATGCTTTTCTCACTCTTGTATATTATTCAGTGTGATTTTCATGAAAAGTTAGGTTTTTTTGTTCTTCTCTCCCTGGGTTCGTCATACACTTTCTCACATTCTTATTTTTACTATAATTCTTCTACTTTATATCACATTTTACTGCTGTTTATCATTACGTTCTTCTCTATTCTTCTCTCCCCTTTGTTATTTTTTCTATTATTAGTATTGCCTTTTATTTCATCCCCTATTTTCATCTCTAATTATTCTTCGTTAAGGTTCTTCGATAATTTTCTATTGTGGTTTTTATTGACATCGGTTTTAATATTCCCGTTATTTATTTTGTTTTTACCGTCTATTCTCAGATCTATTGTTTGTGTTTTATGTGTGTGCGTGTGTCGGGGGGAGGAAGGGAAGTGGATAGGGTAGACAATAGACATCAAGAGTTTATTTTTATTATCACACTCCCTCTATTTTTGTGGTGGTGGCGGTGTTGTGGAGGGAGGGTAGATGTTTTAAGCTGAGAGAGAGAGAGAGAGAGAGAGAGAGAGAGAGAGAGAGAGAGAGAGAGAGACGAGGACATTTTATCGTGAAAACAAGGAGGGAAGAGAGGAAAGGCAGGACGACACTTTAACTCCTTCAAAACTGTGACGCATTTTTACCTTGATTTCTGGGTATGATTACACGATTTTATTTGAATTAGGAAGGGTCTATGGAGCCCAAAAGATCAATGGCCAGAGCTTCTACTATTCCAATCCCAACATGTGTTTCTGAAGCTGTATAAAATCACCAAAATAGTAACCAGAATGAATATGAAAACGTGTCCTGGTACGGAAGAGATTGAAATGGTAGAGTGGAGAGAGGGAAACGTTCTATCGAGGGAGGAGTGGGTGAGGGAGGAGGACGTTCAATAATAAGGGAGAGGGAAATATTTATCCTAATTGTTTTATAGTTTGATCGCCACCAGACACCCCCCCACCCATCTCGGCCCTTCATTTCCCGACTCACTGCATCCCTCCGCCAGCCGCGCATCTCGAATTCCTCCCACACACTCACTCACACACCCACACCGCCAAATTCCCAATCATATGCATTCCCACATTCCCAAATCCATGTAATTTCAGCATTTCCAAGCTTCTAAATCATACTGGATCCTGCATTCCTGAACCTTTGATCCTGTGTACAAGCGCCTCTTCCTCTTCCTCCTCCTCTTCCTCCTCCTCCTCCTCCTCCTCCTCCTCCTCCTCCTCCTCCTCCTCCTCCAGGGTGTGAAGAGGGAGTCAGCAGGTCACACTTCCCTTCCTCCCCCACCTTCCCCAACACGTCCCAAGCATTAGCGAGTCAATATTTGCGCCAAGGGAGAAGATTAGCTGAGTCCATCTTGAGTCCCTTATTGAGTCCCACGTCTTGGGGTCCTCAGGGTCTTGCCGGGTTCAGTTTGGGTCTTTCTGGTCTTTGTCAGTCTTTTATAAGTGTGGGCATTCTTGTTAGTTTTTTTGTGGAGAGGAAGGTTCTGTTTCCTTGTTGTTATTTTTTCTATAGTTGTGTTTAAGATTTTTCAGTTTTTTCGGTACTTTTGGGCAGCTTTCTCTATTTTTTTTCGTAGGTGGTTCTTTTCGGTTTTTTGTGTGAAGAGGCGGGTTTTTACATTTTTTCCTTGTTTTTCTTCAAATTATTCCTTGGTTCTAAGTTTTATTTGTTTTTTGGCATGTTTGGGGCAGCTTTTTATATTTTTTGTGGGTGTTTTTGTTCTTTTTTGGGATGGAGAGGCGGGTTTTTACTTCTTGTTCTTGTTTTTTTTTCGTATTATCCCTTGTGTTTAATATTTTTCGTCTTTTTGGGGGCACATTTTTGAAGAGCTTTCTTTATTTGTTTGTAGGTGGTTCTTGTTCTTTTCTTTGGTGAACAGGCGGGTTCTTACTTGGAGTCTTTGTTTATTATTTCATAGTTACCTCTTGTGTGTTTAAGATCTGTTTTAGCAGCTTTTCTTTCTATCTAATGTTCTTATCGTCCTCTTCACAGTCATTAATCCATCATTCATCATCACCATCCTTATCACAATTCCCTTCACACGTCACCTTTCAAGTCTAGCATTTCCTCACGTGACAATCCCACCAACTCCCTTCCTGCTTCTGTATTTCCATCTTCCTTTGCCTTGACATCTTTTAAGAGAGAGGTATGAAGACATTTGTCCCTCAATTTTGGCTAACTCCTGTCTTTTAGCGAATTGGCAACATAGTGGGCCCTTTTTTTTCATATTTTGTTGCCCTTGGCCAGCTTTCCCTCCTACATAAAAAAAAAAATCTACCTCTGTTTGTTCCTCCTTTGTGTTCCCTTGTGTTCCTTATGCCCTTCCTCGCGTTGCTGCTGCTCCCCTTCTGCCGCTCCTCATCCACGCTCTCCTCGCTGCAATAAACCACTTTTCCTAGGAGAGATGGCGCTGTAATCTATCTCAACCTTCTATCTGGACTATCTATCTATTGGTCAGCTCTGAGGGGCGCCCTGTGAAAAGTGATCAATCAATCCCTTTGACACCTGAAGGAGAAGGAGGAGGAGGAGGAGGCGGTGGTGATGCAAGGGTGTAACCAGTATAGAGAGACACAGGGAGGATGGTGTGCGTTGGTGTGTGTTTATATGCATTATTTAAAAGTTTCAAGGGAGAAGAACGTGTTGGATAATCGCATTGATGGATAACCTTATTAAAGTGTGAATCTTGCAAGGTACGAGAAGGAGAAGGAGGAGGAGGAGGAGGAGGAGGAGGAGGATTACGCCGTCACGAGTTTAAAGTGCCGCCGTGATTTATGACCTGTTGTGCTAAGGGTATTGTTTGTGTGGATCCTCCTACTCCTGCTCCTGCTGTTATGAAGGTACTGGTAGTGGTGGTGCTGGTGCTGGTAGTGGCAGTAGTAGTAGTAGTAGTAGTAGTAGAATTTTTGTCGTTTCTTCTTTCCTCTTTTCGTTTATCTCCCTCTCATTTTTTTCTTTCTTCCATTCACCTTTCTTCCATCTACTCACCCTTCCGACCTTCCTTTTTTTATTCATTCATTCTTTCTTTCTCTACTTTCTTCTTTCCTTCATTCATTCACTACATACTTTCTTCTCTCTTCTTTCCACCTTCCATCTTATCCATCCTTCCCTCAAACTTCTTTCTTTCTCTCTTCCTTCGTTTCTTTCCATCATCCAAAGACAGACTAGTATATTTTTATCGTTATCATCGTTTTTATGCATTACACCACCTTTACTATCCTCTCCTCTCCTTTCCTATCAGTCTTTCTTTTCTTCCTTTCTTCTTTCCTTCTTTCCATTTCACTCTCCTTCGCCTTGAGCTCAGAAGAATATGTGATATCGGAATATTTTTTTGTCTCTCTTCCTTTTTTCTTTCTTTTTGTATTCCCGGAGCTTCTCAAGAGCCTCTGAATATTGACAGTTAATATCCTTCTTTTGGGAGATAGGAGAAAGAAGAGCAAGAGGAAGAGGAGGAGGAGGAGGAGGGAGAGGAGGAAAGGGCAAGAGGGATAGAGAGAGGCTGTAAAGAGAAGAGTGGATAGGTTAAGAGAGAGAGAGAGAGAGAGAGAGAGAGAGAGAGAGTGTGTATGTGTGTGTGTCCCATTACAAAGGAGAAATTAAGCAAGAAGGAATAAGAGTAGAAAAGAGAGAGGAGAAAAATGCAAGAGGGAAGAAGGAGGCTGTGGAAGAGAGGAGTAGATAAGGATGAGGAAGCAGAGAGAGAGAGAGAGAGTGTGTGTGTTCCATTAAGCAAGAGGAAGAGTAGCAGGAGGGAGAGGAAGAAGGGCAAGAAGGAAGGAGGAGGCTGTGAAAGAGAAGAGCAGATAAGGATAAACAAACAGAGAGAGAGAGAGAGAGAGAGAGTGTGTGTGTGTGTGTATGTATGTGTGTGTCTCATTACAAGCTAAAAGGAACTAACTAACTCAGTGCACAACAAATGAAACAAGCAAGCAAGGAAACACACAAATAAGCAGGTAACTTTGGTAATACCTGTGCCATGCCATCGGGAGCCTGGCTAACTCTGCTCACCTGCCCTGATTGGTATTGGACCCTCAAGGTGAACACAGGTGAGATTGGATTCCCTCTAGGTTTGTATTTAATTATTTATCTCTAATTTTTCGAAGTTTGCCTTGTCATTCCATTTTCTTTCTTTCTTTCTTTTGTGTTTTGTGTTTAATCGTTCTCGTTGATGCTGTGTGTATGTATGCGTGTATGTATGTATGTATGTATGTATATGCTCGCACCACTACAAGAGGCAGTTTATGAAGACAAATAATTAACTTTGAGTCTTCATTTGCATAAGTTTATTCAATAGTTCGTGTTAGTGGTGCTTATGTTCTTGGCGGGACACACACAGACAGACAGACAGACAGACAGACACCACACGTCGATGACAACAATTAATTAGTCATTCCGTTAATTTTTCTTCTTTCTTTATTTCTTTTTTTTTTTTCGTCGCCTTTGAGTTACGAGTGAAAGAAAACGACAAGTGACATGATTGCTTCCCATTTTTTTTATTTTTACTTGTTTATTTATTTATTTGTTTATTTATTTTATTTATGTATCTATTTATTTATTTATTTATTTATTAGGTAATTCTGTGTCTCGTTTCATGATTACGTGACATTTCTCGATTATTGAACCTAAAAAAAATCCGATTCATTACTTTGATTTAATTACAGAAAATGCACAATTACCATAACTCTCTCTCTCTCTCTCTCTCTCTCTCTCTCTCTCTCTCTCTCTCTCTCTCTCTCTCTCTCTCTCTCTCTCTCTCTCTCTCTCTCACACCCATTTTAATATTAATGCCCGTATCCGTGACTCATTTCCATTTCTATCTTCATTCTTTTCCTCCATTCTCCTCTTCCTCCTTCCGTCCCCCCTTCCTTCCCTCCATCCCTCCATCCCTCCCTCTGCTTCCTCCCTTTCCTGTCCCCTCCCTCCTTCCAACTTTCACCACTCCTCCCTGCCTCGTCCTCTCCCACCACCTCCCACCCTCCCATCCTCCCACATTCTCTCTCTTTCTCTCTCACTCTCCCACACTCCATTTTCCATGCGAGAGGCTCAATTTTACGACTAAATCTATCTCGGCCTTATTGTGGCACCTCAGAGAGAGAGAGAGAGAGAGAGAGAGAGAGAGAGAGAGAGAAAGTAAACGTTAGAAGTAAAATTAAAGAAAAGAAAAGAATTAGTCATGAAATTAAGGAGTGAAAAAGAAGAAAGAGAGAAATAGGAAGGGAAAGATGAGAAGGAGAGACAGAGAATTAGTGGAAGAAAGAATTGTCAGAGAAGGAAAGGAAGGAAAAAAGAAACGAGAGAGAAAAAATTTTGGGTCATTGAGAGAGAGAGAGAGAGAGAGAGAGAGAGATGAACTTAAATTATTGTCTTGTGTTATTAGCTGTGTGTGTGTGTGTGTGTGTGTGTGTGTGTGTGTGTGTGTGTGTGTGTGTGTGTGTGTGTGTGTGTGTGTGTGTGTGTGTGTGTGTGTGTTATTAACAGTTCCAATTACTGAACGAGGTTGTCTGAAGCGATTGTAGTTCACCAATAACTGAGACAGACTGTGTGACAATTAGAGAGAGAGAGAGAGAGAGAGAGAGAGAGAGAGAGAGAGAGAGAGAACGAGGGAGTAAAGAAAAATGTGATAAAGATGAGGAATGCAAGAGATAAGAATCAATCATGACAATAATTCACCATTCTAGGTCTCTTCTTTTTCCTCCTCCTCCTCCTCCTCCTCCTCCTCCTCCTCCTCTTCGTCTTCCTTCTTCCTGTTTCTTTACATCCTCAGTTTTCTCAATCTTATATTTTTTTTCTCCTCCTCCTAGTCCTCCTCCTCCTCCTCCTCCTCCTCCTCCTCCTCCTGCTCCTGCTCCTACTCCTGCTACTACTACTACTACTACTACTACTTGTATTTCTTCATCTGCAACACTTCAAAACATTATTGCAAAAGAGTGACATGCAAACCTCTTGAGAGACGAGACGAGAGGAGGAAGAAAGGGAAGGAAGGATAAGAAGAAGGGCAGAAGGGAAGAAGAAAGGGTAGAAGCGGCAGTGAAGGACAAGACACGGGAATATTGGAGGATAAAGGAAGGAGTAGAAGGGGAAGGGAAAAAATTAAAAAGATTGAAACACGATGAGAAAGCGAATCACAAAGGGGAAATTTATACTCGTGTGCGTAACTGAAGGAAAACTTGGACGGGAAAGAAAAAAAACTATACCAAGGAGGAAAAAGGAAAGAAGAATTTTGAAGAGATAAAAAGTAAAAATAGAAAGATTGCCCGAAAAGAAGAAAGAAAGTATGGTTCAAAGGATGATAGATATTCCCTGAGAGAGACAGACAGACAGAAAGAAAGATAGATAGACAAACAGAGAGACAGAGAAATGTAGGAAAGGCAAAGAAGATAGAAGATGGAACAGAAAGACAAACAAAACCATGAGTCAAAAACAAAGACGAAAAAGGTAACAAAGAAAGATGAACATACAAACATATGTGCTGATGAAAACGCAGAAAAAGAAGAAAAAGTATCAAAGACGAATGAATGACCAGAAGAAAATTGAAGATATTAATGGCGTTAGATAACAAAGATAGTTATGACTTTGTAGACTTAAGTAATATCAGATAAAGAAATTAAAAAAACACTGTACCCATTTAAGAATAGGAATGGATAGAAAATGTGAAGGATTGATGATGTGAGGGAGGGAAAATATTAAAAGAATAAGGAAATCACAATCTTTGGGTAAAAATAAAGAATACAAAAAGGAGGAAGATGAAGAACAAGACGGAAAAACCCAAGATAAAAGATGTGACGAGTCAGAAATTGTGAAACATGACACAGCACGCACTTTTAAATAACTTGCCTTCGTGATAGAAAAAAAAAAAAAAGAAGAGGAAAAGAAAAGAAAAATCGCCCTTTTATAATACACTTGACTGACGAGAGACGTACATAATTCCACCGCTTAAATTGTATTATGTATTCAAATATGCGGGGAGAAAAATGCATGTCTGGCAAATACTGAGGAGATGAGTGATGTAAATGTGACTGTTTTAGTTAAGTTTTAGTCACCCCGTTAGAGAGAGAGAGAGAGAGACAGACAGACAGACAGACAGACAGAGACAGAGACAAGAAGAAAGAAAAGAAGGGAAGAAAAGAAAATAGCAATGAGAGGAAAGCAAAAAGAAAAAAATGAACCAATGAAAGAAACAAAGAAGAAGAGAAATAAGACAAAAAAAAGAAAGGAAGAGAATAACATGAAGAAACAGAGAGAGACAGAGACAAGAAGGAAGAAAAGGAAGAAGATCAAGAAAACACCAAAAAAGAAAACAAGAATCAATGAAAGAAACAAAGAAGAGAAGTAAGACAAACAAAAAAGAGGAAAGAAGAGGATAATATGCAGTAGAAGGAGGATTTTGGGAAGTAGAATAGAACACCAGAATAAAAAAAAAAAACAGGGATAAAGTTAAGCCTTTGTTTGCCTTATCAACGCTACAAGTCTTATCAGATTAAAACAGATAACGAGGAGGAAGAGGAAGAGGAAGAAGAGGAGATGGAGGAACCTTACCTTCGTATATGGAGGGAAAATAAGGTTATGTATGAGAGTTTAATTGAGTTAGGGTGAAGGAGGAGAGAGAGAGAGAGAGAGAGAGAGAGAGAGAGAGAGAGAGAGAGAGAGTAGAATAAGCTATAACAGATGAGTATTGGACGGTATGTGGGTGGAAAAGAGAAAGAGAGAGAGAGAGAGAGAGAGAGAGAGAGAGAGAGAGAGAGAGAGAGAGAGAGAGAGAGAGAGAGAGAGAGAGAGAGAGAGAGAGAGGTAAATACACTTGTGACAGGTGAGATGGGCTCTTCCTCTCCTTCCACAGGTAAGATAAACACAAACCCCAAGACTTAGGATAGATGATGTTCCTTTTGTCCTCCTCCTCCTCCTCCTCCTCCTCCTCCTCCTCCTCCTCCTCCTCCTCCTCCTCCTCCTCCTCTTCCGCCTTCTCATCCTCTTCCGAGATGTCGACTGCTGCTGCTCCGTCTTCTCTCTCTCTCTCTCTCTCTCTCTCTCTCTCTCTCTCTCTCTCTCTCTCTCTCTCTCTCTCTCTCTCTCTATCTATCTATCTATCTCTCTCTCAAGAAATGGTGAACTTTTCCTAGAGAGAGAGAGAGAGAGAGAGAGAGAGAGAGATGATTGCAGGGAAGATAAGAGAAATAAAATCAGCTAAACTTTTCTTATCTATCAATTCAATTTCTCCTCTTCCTCCTCCTCCTCCTCTTCCTCCTCTTCCTCCTCCTCCTCCTCCTCCTCCTCCTCCTCCTCCTCCTCCTCCTCCAAGAACACTAAAAGCATGTCGCCACAAGACACATACAAACCAAACAAAGAATGAATAGAAGGGACGAAAAAAATATATAAAGAAAGTAGAAGAAACATCATGAATCATTTTTATTATTATTATTATTATTATTATTATTATTATTATTATTATTATTATTATTGTTGTTATTGTTATTACTGTTCGTTTTTCTTCGTAGGGTCATAAAAGTGATGAATTCTCTCTCTCTCTCTCTCTCTCTCTCTCTCTCTCTCTCTCTCTCTCTCTCTCTCTCTCTCTCTCTCTCTCTCTCGTGTTTTACATCTCCAAGTACTGATTACACCATTTTTAATTCAGTTTATCCTTTCTATCTTTCATTTTTTAATTCTTTTATCTATTCCTTTCCTGGTACACGAAGGGTGGCGTTGGTCGTTATCTCTCTCTCTCTCTCTCTCTCTCTCTCTCTCTCTCTCTCTCTCTCTCTCTCTCTCTCTCTCTCTAAGTGTTAATATCATAGGCAAAGGTGAGATTATCCTTCCCATTCTCTCCTCTTCTGTTTTCTTCCGTTCTGTATAGTGACCCCTCCTGTTTTCCTCCTGCCTCGTCGCCCCTTCCTTCATGAATAGCCCCTCGTTATGAAGGGCTCAGCGACAGGTAATTGGAATAGTTGTGTTATAGTTTGTGATATTATTGGTTCGAGTCTACGTGCTGTTCTTGTTGTTGTTGTTGTTGTTGTGGTAGTGGTGGTGGTGGTGGTGGTGATGGTGATGATGATGTTCGTGTTTTGTTTGCTTGTTTTTGTGTGTTTTGTTATGATTGATGTGTGTGTGTGTGTGTGTGTGTGTGTGTGTGTGTGTGTGTGTGTGTGTGTGTGTGTGTGTGTGTGTGTGTCCCTCCCACCGCCTTGCCGGGATAAGACCACACACACACACACACACACACACACACACACATCTTTTTCATTCACTTTCCCTTCCTTGTACTCCCTCTCTTCCTTTGTCACAGCTCCTCTTCCTCTTCCTCTTCCTTCATCATTAGTCTTTCCTCCACCATTCCCTGCCTTCCTTTCCTCTCCCATCTACTTACACTGCTGTCTCTTCGTCTTCCCGTGCCGTTCCCTGGTTCCCTGCTAACTCTTGCTCTTTTCTATGGTGGTCAAAGAATAGGGATGTAGTTTTGACACCAATGCGATTTCTTTGCGCCATACTCAGAAACGCATCCCTCTCTTACCGCGACTATTTTCCTCCTCCTCCTCCTCCTCCTCCTCCTCCTCCTCCTCCTCCTCCTCCTCCTCCTCCTCCTCCTATAGTATGATAGCCTTAATACCGTTAAATCTCCAATTAATCCTTGTCATCCTCCTCCTCCTCCTTATCATCATTGGTGTTAATCTCTCTCTCTCTCTCTCTCTCTCTCTCTCTCTCTCTCTCTCTCTCTCTCTCTCTCTCTCTCTCTCTCTCTCTCTCTCTCTCTCTCTCTCTCTCTCTCTCTCTCACGTGTAGACTATTTAGATGTCTTTCCTTTCTATTATGTTTTCTAGTATACGTACACACTGACGAGAGAGAGAGAGAGAGAGAGAGAGAGAGAGAGAGAGAGAGAGTATTCCTTATCTAGATTCTATAGTCACTTTATCTTGTGTGTACATAGGTTATCATAATCACACGGCATGTACAGCTCTCTCTCTCTCTCTCTCTCTCTCTCTCTCTCTCTCTCTCTCTCTCTCTCTCTCTCTCTCTCTCTCTCTCTCTGTTCTGTCCACATGTGAAGTAAAATGGAAATTAAGTCAGAAATTCACACACACACACACACACACACACACACACACACACACACACACACACACACACACACACACACACACACACACACACGTATTGCTAAGTTCCCTATAAAATGTCATGATTGAAAACGTAAAGTTGAAGAAGAAAATGGGACCCAAATTAAAATACACTACAGCAGACTGTGTGTGTGTGTGTGTGTGTGTGTGTGTGTGTGTGTGTGTGTGTGTGTGTGTGTGTGTGTGAGGTGATTCTAAAAGATTTACAACTGTATTATGTTTAAACCTCTCTCTCTCTCTCTCTCTCTCTCTCTCTCTCTCTCTCTCTCTCTCTCTCTCTCTCTCTCTCTCTCTCTCTCTCTCTCTCTCTTTGCATGATAGGTACTGGTAACTGAGAGAGAGAGAGAGAGAGAGAGAGAGAGAGAGAGCATTGACGCTTATCAACAAACACATGTATATCATCCTCAAATACACACACACACACCATGTCATCCTGCACCTGTACTTTATGACACTATCCATCACTCTGCTCTGCTCTGCTCACCATGAAAACCTGGCAGCTTGAACTATCTCTTATCTCCTTCCTGGAACCTTTGTCTTGAATGTATGGCGCGCGTGCTATGTATGAAGCATCCCCTGAAATATACACATAGAGACATTCCTTGCTTCCGTGTATATAACTATGTTTAGATAATGATTTAAGTATTCCTCACCGCCACGGAAACTATACTAAATACGCCATATTTTGCGACTTGTCAGTTTGTTAAAAGTTGTTGTTGTTAGGGCCGCGAAGATCTAGATCCTTATGAGCCCTTTAGTTTGTTGAAAGTATTTTAGAAGTCTTTATTAAATCTCTTTGCTACAACCTTCACTTCTTGTAAGACATTTGTCCCAGACTTGACTAACTCTATTGATCTTTAAATGATCAAGTAGGTCTTTTGGTTTTATTATTTTTTGTTTCTCTCGGTCAGCTTCCTCTTCCATAAAAAAAAAAAAATCAGGATCTTTTTTTATGTAAGAGAAGACTAGCTAAGAGAAACAGAAAATGTGAAAAATAAAAAGGCCCAGTATGAAAAAAGCTCCACTGTTTTCTGTAACGTATCTGAATAATGACAAAGAGTGTTAAGCTGCGTCGTGCATAGAGTGGGTGGATTGAGCGAACATTAGGGAGCAGCTTGGCGGGATGGTCGGCGTAAGTCTTGTACCTTATTACTCGTACATGCATTCCTTGCCTCCCCCAGAACTTAAAGCATTCCACTCGAGTTTGTCATTATGCTGGTGTGTGTGTGTGTGTGTGTGTGTGTGTGTGTGTGTGTGTGTGTGTGTGTTATTCATTTTAAAAGAGGAACGAAATATGATTTTTCTTTAAGTTCTTTACTGTTCCCTGACCGTAGCTGTTTCTCTGCAGGAGAGGCTGAACAGAATTCCCCGCATTTCTTTTCCTACTCTGGTTTTTAGAAAGTTACGTTTACTCTAGGAAAGAAATCCACGGTTAATCGGGTCATGGTGTATGTAGGTACGTTGTTTCTGTGACTTGCCGTTTGACCCTGGGGCTTGGGCAGTACGGTACAGTTATACGCACTGAATCCAAGTAATCATTTATATAGTTTGTTTTACCATCCCTGTAATTGCATGTGTTTACAAGGAATTCCTTGCTCTTTTCAGCGTCACTCAAGGACATCAATACTGGACAGTCGAGCATACCAATGAAGTTTGTATTGAATCCTAAAATTCGTACACCAGTGGCTGAGCTAAGGTTGCGGGGAAGAGGTATGATGTGGCCGTACTTGCTTGATTATTACAGTATAGTTCGATGACTTGTTTAGCACATCCCTGATATTAGCATATATTGAGGATATTTCAGTTGTACAAGTGTTGAGTAAATAAAATGAGGGCGAGTGTTCAGATGTTTATAACTTTTCATTTAAATAATTCCAAGTATTTATTTGTGTAAAGGCGCGTTTTTGATAGTCCACGCTTAAGGCAGCCTTAAGCCTGGCTTAAGGCTGACGTCATTTTGTGTTCTTTCATGTCCCCAAACTTGAGCCAGAGCGTAGCCCGCCTTAAGGCAGAGCCGGCCAAACTCAAGCCAGCTGCAGAGCAGGCTCGACTTTCCGCTAGCCAGTTGTGACGTCACATGTAAATAAACAAATAAGACATGACGAATGAATGTTCCATTAGCTGCTGTTGATAGTTCTGCACCAAACTGAATGCTGTTTCAGTATCTTCTGGTATCTCTGGCAAGTCTGGAAACATGATGGACTGGACTGTTGATGCAGGGAGGAAAGATAGCAACTAGGATGATACCAGCTTTGAAGCGCCTGGAGTATAGAGATAGATTAAAGGCATTAAACATGTTTTCATTTGAGAGGAGATGTATAAGAGGGGATATTTAAAATGTTCTCAGATACAAACTACATAGATGTGAGATCTTTCTTTACCTTAGAGGAGGGAAGTAGGACTACAAATCATGGCAGGAAGATTAGAAAGCAAGGCTGCAGGTTAGATATAAGAAAATATTTCTTTAGTCATAGGGTGGTAGACTTCTGGAATGCATTGCCAGAGACGGTTGTAAATAGCACTAGTTTGACAATGTTTAAAAACAGATTAGATAAGCACTTAAATTTATTAGATTTATAATTATGTATAGCGCTGCATGATAGTTTTTATAAGAAATTTACTATAGTTAAACAAGACATGATCCCCATGTATGGGGACCACAAATTGTAGAGGATTTCGCTGCAGGACTTACCCTGTTAATGGGCCAAATATTTAGAATTAGTATATAATGTATTGTGTACTTGTAAGTGTAACTTTAAGTACTGATGACGAGGTCGCTGTGCGACTGATACAGGATAACCTAGATGGGCCCTGGTGGCCCTTTGTTATCCTATTATTTGTTATGTTATGTTATGTTATGTAGGAAAGATAAGTTATAAAGCTGCAGCATATCTTGCACTTCCTGTTCGTCTGCCATCTTTATTGTTGTCATCTGTCAGCTGGTGCCTGGTCACGTGATCAAAGGTCTAGCAGGCCCGTTTTCCATTGTCCCAGGTTTTGCTTAAGCCTGCCTTAAGGCGAGGTCTAGCCGTAGGGGCATTAAAAAACGCAGCTTAATACACTCTCTCTCTCTCTCTCTCTCTCTCTCTTGATGTAACATTCATGCAATCAGACTTCGTAACAAATGTAATGTCATGTACAGACACAGTACTGACCACTCAATCTCATCCACTCACACCTATCCACCCACAGCCACTCCACCCATCTATCCACCGACTCACCCACGCCGGCACCTACCTCCATGCACTATTCCAGCCATCCATCCACCCAGTCAAATCCCACAGTCTGATCCACTCACCCATCCATCCACTCATATCGTACCTGCACACACCCACACTCACCAATCCAAATTCTGACCCTCCATCAACCTATTCATACATATCCACCAAGGAATATACAGAGTTTATAGAATCCTTGATATCCATCCATCTCTGGCCTCATTGAATGCTTAAAATAACGAGAATTTGTATGGCAGACACGTTTTGTTGCTATGCGCGACGAAATGTCTCCCGTTTATTCGTTCATTAGTATTGTGTGTGGCGAGCAGCTGTGCTAAATCTTCTTCTTGTGACCTGTATCGTATTGTATGATTTTTCCCTTCTTCCCTATTTCACTGTTTTATTTTGTCTTTCCTTCATTGACCTAGTGTGTTTGTATAGCAGGACACCGTGCTAAATTTTGTGACCCGTATCGCATTGCATCATTTCTCCCTCTTCTTATCTAATCCACTGCTTTCTTTTGCCACATGAACCTCACTGGCAGCTTCATCCACCATAGTGCAACATCCAATAACCTTTGATCTTACAGGGTTAATATACACACACCTGTGGGTATAAAAGCTAGCACGCAAAACACAACATAAGCAACTGCTGAAACACACTTCTGAGACCTCTCGCTGCCAGTGTCATGACAACCAGTAAAGTGTGAGGTTGTGTTGCTCCCGCTGTTGACATGAATTTATCTTACGGCCAGTATAGGAAGAGATGGGAGGCATTATTCCCCACGCCGTACAGCTTCATCATATTCATCGTTTACATGGCATTATTCATCAATCAAGGTAGGAAAAAGAGATGGATGCTTGTTTCCGAAAGTTTACTGATAAGTGGTGGTGGTGGGAGGAAGTGTCTCGTTAAGTATGATGTGATGCAATGGTTAGAATTTATCAGACTCCAAGGATGCAATGCTACCGTGTGTTCGGTGTGTTTTGGGTGTAACTGTACCATTAATATAAGTAGTAGTCAAGTTTTTAACCCTTTATTAAGTGTGAAATGGCTGTTTTGAGTGTTAGTATCTTTAAGGCAGATAAATAATAAGTCTTTCATATTTATCATGAGTAGAAGTGTGATTTATTCCATTTACTTTAATTTTCCTTTATTGGCCGTGAAATAATGATAATTATTATCTCTTATCAAATAGAGACTTTTATTATCAGTATTTTTTCAACCCCATTCATACAGTGTGTCTCAGAAAGTATTACAACACACCTAACAATGTTTTCCTTCTCTCCATCCTACCTCCGGAGTGACACACACTCATTTCACTTCACATTAAAACAACTGTCAATCAGGTTCAGGTTAGGTTAGGTTAGAGGTCACTTTGCTTCAGGTGTGTACAGGTAGATGTGGAACTGAAAGTGATGTGTTGCAGCTTATCTCACCTGTTTTGCTTCTGTTTCCACCATTACCTGTGGAACACCTGTATCCCTTTACCTGTACCTGTATGGTTCTATCTGTACCTGTATACCTCTACCTGTATCAAATAAGATGACAAAACCTTCATTATAGTCTGTCTACTCTGAAATGGCTCCTGGGTTCAAAGCATAGTGTAGCTTGTTGATGATATAATTGATTTTAGGTGAATAATACTTGTTTTCTGTTGATCTACGCACTTATCACGAGGACAGACTACGGTTTTCCTCAAGATCTGACAACCACACATTCCTTTGGGACACTATTTAGACTGAGACCCAGAAGCCACTTTAGGGTAGACAGACTATAGTGAGGTGGGTGGTGAACCTAAGCAACAGTAATGTAGTAACAGGTCTACACTCCTCAGGCATCACGGTGACGGCCTCACAGCGCGCCGACAGCAGCTACAGCTACAACACAGTGACGGTGGTGCTGTTCACAGAGGTTACCAAGCTGATTGCCTCCATCCTCATTTACCTGAAGGAGTGAGTGGAGTGGTGAGGTGGTGCCCTGTAGGAGTCACTTGAAATAGAGTGAATGGAGTAAGCTTGTTAGCAGTAATACAGGAGGAAAGGAGGACATGATGGCAAAATCTGGAAACAATATATAAAAATGAGTGAAGCAAGGTCTCTATCTCAAATTTTCCTGTAGTAAATTGAATGAGTAGTATTATGGAGGCTGGAAAAATAGTGCAATATACATATATATTTAATCATTATATATTATTACCTTGTTTTGTCAGCCAGCAGATCTTTTCGGGGTTTAGGGAAGTGCAATGAATCTTGTATAAATGTGCTATTACTTCAGAACAAGTGAGTATTTATATATTATCTATTCTTTGACTTCAATGACTTTTAAATCTTTGCTCATTTTCCCTTTCCAGCAACTCCATATGCAAACTTTTAGGTGACGTCAAACTCCATGCCCAGAGTGAGTAAAATTCTTCCATTTCATGTCTTTCATATTCCTCGGATGCATGGAAGGATGTATCATGTTTTAGGGATGAGAGCTTCCATTACCATATTGTGGTTGGATTTATTTATGTGTGTTTTGAAATTGTGTATAGTGAGACTATTTTTGTCCACAGTTATTGAAGTGCAGGACAAGTATTGTTTGTGTTATGTGGATGGCTTTTTTTAATGATTAAGATTTATTGTCATCATTCTTGAATCTCCCTTTAAACAAATGCAGTCCTTATAAGATGATAGCTAAGAGTGGTTTTCATTCTTGGTCTAGCAAAATTCCTGGTGAAATTGGTCCTACTAAATTTTTCAAAGAACAAATGTCAACTAGATGAGAAGTTTTCAGTATGAAGGTTATTTAAAGAGTCAAGCAAAAATGGTTCTTATTCCTGAAGCCATTTTTTATGTTAGACCTTTGGGAGCCACATTACTTTGGACACAGCATCTGTTTTCACCTTCAGCACCAAAATTTAATGCCAATCTATGAACGCAGTGGTTGCTTGTCTCCTTTTTACTCGGGTACTGGTTTATCAATAGGAATAGCTAACTTGTGCTTGTAACTTGAAATATGGAAATAACCAGAGGAGCATGAAAGGGATATATCACATGTACATTGGTGGTCATAAGCATATATGTTCACATGTACCTTCTGTATATGCTTCTTTTTCTACAAGCCCTTGTGGTTTTCCTCACTGGTGCACTCAAAAAACTGGGAGAGAGAGAGAGAGAGAATGCATATCAAATTTAGCATTACATTTTCTTCTAAGAGATACATCATTCTTGTTTTGATCTTGTGTGCACCTGTGGATGGCAAACTAACACCTGATAGGATTGCACTCTGGGCCCAGAAATGAAATATTTGCTCCACTTACAGTCCTGGTGTTATACATGGTGCCTGCTCTCCTGTACTGCCTTTACAACAATCTTGCCTTTGTCAACCTTGCTGCATTTGACCCCACCACCTACTTCATGTTGCTTCAGCTAAGGGTTGTGGTCACAGGCATAGTCTTCCAGGTACAGTAGAAAGCAAGGAAGGATGTACCTTACTTTGTTTTGTGCTAGTGATAGAAGTAGTTGTAGTAATAGTAGATGTGGTAGCTGTGTGTGTGTGTTGTTTGAAGATATTGCCTGCTACAGGTGTTCAAATGTGTGGTGTGTGTGTGTGTGTGTGTGTGTGTGTGTGTGTGTGTGTGTGTGTGTGTGTGTGTGTGTTTTGATCTGAACCATTGCAATCCATTCTCTCAGGTGATTTTCAAGAAGCAGCTGAGCAAAAGGCAATGGGTGTCCCTCATTATCTTGACTGTGGGTTGTGTCATCAAGCAACTCAGCACAAGCAAGAAAAAACCCAGTGATGTGGTGACAGAACCCACAACAGGAGTGGCCACTGTACTGTCTAACCTCTCCTCTGTCTACACTCTACTCCTTCTAGTCCAGGTGAGGTGAGGTTTCATTGCTGATCACAAAAAGTAAGTGTTGAAAAAAACAGGAAATAACTTCGAATCATTCTCATGGTTTCACTTAATAATTTACAAATACTTGAGGAAACGTGCCTTTGCTGCTATATATAATGTAAATCAATGTTACATTTTTCTTCTTCATTTTCATAGATTTTTTGTTCCTGCCTTGCTGGAGTGTATAATGAGAAGCTGCTGAAGGACACAGGAGTGGAGGTGCCCATCATGATGCAAAATATCTTCATGTACATTGACTCCATCCTCTGTGGTGGGGCAGTGTTGGCCATCCGGGGGGAGCTGACATCTGCCTTCACCTCATTTGCTCTGTCACAGGTTTGATTTCAAGTGCAGCTGGTGTTTTGTTAGGTTTATGACATTTTTTTATGGATGTTAGTGGATTGCACAGAAACATTGACAATACCAAGGCTGCTTTTTGGGTGTTTTTATAGATTAGGTTAAGTGAATTGATCCAGTCCATTCTACCTTATCATGCCATATGTCTATCTAACCTAATCTATCCTCACTCATCCCATAAATAGCAGGGAGTGGCTGACCTTCATAAGATCTGCTGATTTTTATGAAAGGTTCAACAAATGCAAAGCCCCAAATCTAAATATATGGTTTTGTTTCCTTGAAGGTGTGGAGGCCAAGTGTGGTGGTGATAATCCTGAATAATGCTGCAGTGGGCATCGTGACAAGCCTGTTCCTCAAAAACCTGAATTCTATCCTCAAGACATTTGCCTCAGCCCTTGAGCTGGTGTTCATCGCCATTCTCTCATGGGTGTGTTTTGTGTGTACTATGTCCTTTGATTTTTTACTTGACACCATTGCCTCCAGCTGTCTTGTGACATGCTGTGAGCTATCAGGCCTTCCTTATGTTATTTGAAAATGGGAGTTGTCGAATAATATATTGCTTTTTTTACATAGGATGTAAACCTTAAATTTTCTTCAAGAATTGTAGGTTTTCATCATCACATTACATTACAAAGATAGGTATTACATAGTTAGACAATTCACACAGTGCCTTATAAAATTAACTCTCATACAGCAATACCACACATCCCACATTTTCCTCCAACAGATCATATTCTCCATTCCCATTGACATGTGGACAGTGATGGCCATTGGTCTGGTGACGTATGCAACCTTCATGTATGCCCAGAACCCAGTGGTAAACAGAGGCCGGCTGGATGAGGTGGAGAAGGGAAGGGCAAAGGTACCAGATGTGGAAATGGCTGAACCACTTGTGAAGGAACAGTCTAAGAGCTAGCTAATAAGTATGTGTGTGTGTGTGTGTGTGAGAGAGAGAGAGAGAGAGAGAGAGAGAGATTTGCCAAATATATGTATCTATGTCACACCTCTGTACCCTTTATTCTGCAGGTTCCTATCCCCTGAGTATCCCATCAGCTATTTATCAAGTATGTATTAGGTTGTGAATTGTTTTTGTGAGATACGGGCCATGATGTGTTGTTGGGTGACCATTTGTTCCTGCAATCCTTTGCTTGAGACACCGTGGTGCTGGTGCCGTTAGGGGGCGGTGTTGCTCTCTTCAGATGCCAAAAAGTTGTCACAACCTTCTCTTTATTAATATATCTAATTATTTCCATTATTGTTATTATTTATTTACTCTATTTATTTATTTATTTTTATCTTCAGGAAATTAATAAGGAGATGGTGACTTGTTGCTTTATTTGCTTTTCTCTTCAAGTTTAATCTTGACTACAGATTAACTTCTAGAAAAGGAAAGCTGTACATAGATATGAGTGAGTTACAGTGTCCATGTGGTTGCATAATGAAAAATAATCTTACAGTGTTGTGCAGCACACTGCTTATACAATAACATTACATGTTACATACTGTTCTCCTTTGCTTGAATCATTGTGTACATGCTTCCTAAGATCATGTTAACATTATATATGTACAGTATGTGCACAGTGTGGTGAATATTTATTGTTGAAAATTTCAGTCTTAAAACTAAAATGCCATTGTTTGCTTTTTTGAAGAAAAAGATGCAGGCAGCTATTCAAAGAAAAGTGCAGCCACACCATGCTCAGCCAGCAGTGCCAGTCCACAACATGGCATGGAATGTGTGGCAGACTTCAGGCCTCACCACAGTCAAGTAACACTTGCCTACTTACTTTGTCCACTACATCATGAAGTAATGGTCTCCAGAATTGAATGAAGTGAACTGATCATAAGTTTTCCCACACTAACTGTCATAGTATTTTCATGTTTTTGGTGTTGGAATACAATTTGCAGGTGAATCATGATCCTGAGTACAAATGACAGGTCCATATGCATTCATGTGTTCTAGTCACTGCATTGGAGGTTCAATTGTCCAGTTTTGGTGAGATCTAGTAGTATAGTAAGATCAAGCAAATATATAGCTACTTGAGAAAAACTACTAAATACAGTACAAAAAGATTATACAGTGATCATCTACTAGCTTTTCAAAGTATTACTGCATCACTTACCCACTAGCTTTCTGTTACTGTTGTATCCCACTCCCTAACAGGGTTATCATGTCTTGGTAATTCCAGACTCTATATTCTTCTGTTATGAGAAATTTGGTTTCATTTGCATCATGAAATTCTATTGGTCTGTCTTACTATGAGAATATCATCAGCAGTTGTCTCTCCAGTCATTTTGTTACATATTTTTTTGCTTACTGAGTTTTATAGCTAGACTGTAAGTAACCTTCTAACTTTTTACGAAATGTTGTTTATAAGCTTCAAAATCAGGTGGAGCTCCCTCTGTTTATTAGGTATGGATATTTGAAGCCTGTAATTACTTGGTGCTTTGGCCATTTGTGTAATGAGTAGTAGAGTGTATCAGCTTGCAAAGATAATAATCAAAACTTTCATATTGCCAAAACCAGGCTGTGAGTGCCTAGTTGAGTGTTGTATTTACATAATCTATGGTAATTGCCATAATAGTATGTAAGTTTTGTACAGAAATTGTGACTGGTTAGTGAAAATAGTAAATGCCACTCCTTAAAGTATTTTCGTATTTTGTTTTTATAGCTATAATTCATTTATTTGGACAAAGGGATACAATACACTACCTACTACGTATAGTGTGAAGCATACTACCTCCAGTGCAGTCACTGTAGGTTGTTAATCTTATAGCCAATCCCACAGCAGCACCAAATGCATGTCTGTATGTCCTGTGTGTCATGAAAGGCGACTAAAAGGGACAAGAAGAAATGTGTTTGTTCTTTTGATAAGGTAAGATACTGAGGGAAGTAGTAATTCGGTTTAACCTTTGTCCTGATGTTCATAGAGGGACGCTAGTCTCTAATATAGACATATTATATATACATAATTTATATTTAATTAAACTACAGATTCATCTGTAGATTGATTTATTCATTACAGAGAATTCCCCTTGTAACACTGAACACATTTGGTCTACATTGTTAATACTTAACAAATAGCACACTTGTAACACATTTGTTATGGGAATGTTAACACATCTAAACTTTAGTCACCCATCTTGGTGCTCTGCAAACCAAATAGTGTGTGAAATATAGTTAGTTTAGTTAGGAGTAAATAATGTTTTATATAATGTAAGTAGTATTAGTTATAGTTTTTATGAATATCATTTCTGAATCCTTTATACTTAGCCCTTCTTGGTTGTGTTAAGACATTTCAAAAATGAGTATTTGTCAGCTCATCTCTTCATTATATATACTGTGTGTGTGTGTGTGTGTGTGTGTGTGTGTGTGTGTGTGTGTGATGCATTATGTATCTTCAAATCTGCTAGTCTGTAAATATATAGATGTGTTTGAAATATTCATGGCCATATATAAAAATATGGCAGGTCAGCAGAGTCTATAAATAGATGTATTTTAATTATTAATGAATACATATGCCACACTGCCAGGAAGGGATTACTTGAAAGACATCTTTGCTATGGTCTATTTCCTCAGATGAAACCAGTGAGTTTAGTTACTTATACACACTCGTATTGTTTGGAAGACTATAAAGTGTTTACTACAGTATTTACATATAGGTACTGTAACCATGATTTATTCCCTTGTAGCTTAAGAGAATAATCTGCAAGTTATAAAAAGATGAAATCTTACTTAATATATTGATGTATTTCCATATTCTTAAAAGTATGTAACACACTCCTTTAAAATTTTACCATACTAAGCATGGCTGTGATGGACCTTAATGTTACCTTATACTTGTGTCTATGCCTCAGTTTCAAATACAGCACATGATCATTTTTATGCTTATTCCTCAAGATAAAGCAGTGATCCTTTCTCCTTTAATTCCTTCATTTATTGCTCACATGTACTTCATGCATTTCAGATTTCCTTCTTCAAGCTAGTGTGTTCCATCTTTCACACGCATATATTCCCCATCTCCGTCTTTTATCTTGAGCATTCCTAGTTTCCAGTTACTATACCTTCCTTCCATTTCTTTCCAGTTTATGGGGGGGGTTTATTTATCTTCCTATTTTTGTCTCTTTATCCACTTCTTTTTAGTTACCCTATCCAGTGTTGTTCAGGAATGTACAGTACATGCCCTTCCTATCAATTATCACAATGCAGTGAATGGCACTGCCAGCAATCACATGTAAGCAAGAGCTGAGTGTGAAGTGAAAGACAAAGGTCAGAAAGCTAACCAATTAAAATCAGTTACTTGAAAACATGAGGAGAATGGATAGTGAAATTTATGAGAAGAGTATAACAGATTTACAATCAAGAAACAACAGCAGATAACAAAGAGATTGTACATGAATAAGATACATGTAACAGATGCAATATAATGACTCTCAGGACTGGAAGGACAGGTTACTGGTGTACAAGAAAGAAAGGGAAGAAAGAAGGAGAGGATCAGATTAGAGCCTGCACTGGTAGGGAAAAGGTAAATGGAAGATTATAATATGGTCATTCTCTGTGTACATTTCCTAATAATATGCATCAGATATTGGTAGATAAGACATCTTGTGGTTTGTGAATGATATTCTGAGAAAAACCAAACTGGTTTAGGCTCACAAGGAAAATTAAACACACAATACATAAAATATCACTGTATGACGTGAGGAACTATGCTGAGATCACTTTATGTTGAGGTGTCTATTTAACTTAATTCATTTAACATGCCCTGAGTAATGAAGCTTTATCCTGCTAAGCTCAGTTAATGCAATTAGATATCTCATGAATGTGCATATCACATTGTGCACATATTCAATTCATGCTATGTGCTGTTGTACATAGTGTATATACATCACGAATAATTTCATTACAAGTACACTATACCACTAATCATGTTGAAGTGGTATGTTTCATTCATACATTATGTGTACCACTATCTTTGTCACCTGGAAGGTATGTCTGCTGTGGAAGCCCTTAGAAAAGTAGCAAACATAAGCATTGGTCTATAGTACAAACTTTACATAACTTATGCGTCATGTCGAACAGAATTATTGTACAATTTGAATTATACTAAAACTGAAGAAACAAGTGTTCAAGAGGATTGCAGGAAGCAGAGTAAATGTTCTTCATATAGAGAATCTAGTCAGTGAGGTGGCTGTGAGACAGTAAGAGTATGTGTAGAGCAAAGAATACTTGTGTTTGTATTGCACCTGGAAGGAATTCAAAGGAAGGAGATCTCACATGAAACACTGCTTCCTTGACTGACCTATTGGCATCATTACACTAAAATATTCAGTAATACCAAATATGTTGTGCTAGTTACTTCTATTATATGGTTTTCTGGTATGCATGTAAACTTGTATGAAATTTAAAAAATGTACCTAGACTTACCTATACTGAAAACCATTAATATCAGTGAATCACAGTAATTCATCTTTTATTATTTACAAGTTTCCTGCAGATTAAATTCAATCCCACCACCATTTAATGAGCAAAACAAATAAAACCTATGTGATTCCCAAGTGGGCAACATTACAAACCCACAACCTTGTCCCCTTGATGAGCAAGGAATGCTGCACTTGTTACAGTCCCTTGTTGAAGTACACCACAGCTGGCATGTTTCCTGCACACTTCTTCTCCAGCTCTTTATGAGCATCAGGCTCTAGTCGGGCTAAGGTTGCAGTGCTGATTGAGCTGAAAAGAATAACACTGTCTGAATACTGACATATGATGAAACTGACAATGGTTGTCCTTCATTACAGCAATTACTTTGTTAAAATTTGTGACTTTTCTTTGAGTAGGGAGAGAAGTGGATTCTCTATCACTCACCTGCATTCATCACACAGCTAACAGAATAAGTGTTGATGTAGCCACTTAGTGGAACTTACCAACGCTGGTTGAAGACCGCACAGGCTGTAGGAGTCATGAATGTGAGTATTACACCACACATTAACATCTGGAATGGTGCATTGAGTTTTGGATAATTCCGAAGCCAGTTTTGCTTTTCCAGACGTTCCATAATCACTGGAAGGATAGTCATGCCTGGAGCTGCCATGAAGATGCGAGAAAAGACCACTTGAGAGATGCCCTTTGCAGCTGCCACCTAGGGGTAAGGAAAGATATTGTTGGCTTATTACTAAGAACATACAGACATTATAGTACAATGCACCAGATATACTACATGCATGTTGTTTTACCTCGGCAGAGGAAGACAACACATTAAGTAATCCACCTTACTAGTTCAGTGCATAAATTCCTTAGTATGTAGAGTAAACCTCATTCACTGTTTCCAACAAACTCCATGCAAAGAAATATTTCAGTCTGTATCTTAAGTTACTCAGCAGGCCATACTTACTTTAGAATTAACAAGTTCATTTCCATTCTCATCACACACAACAATGCCATTCACTATCTCGTTTTGACGCATCAAGGGAATGTTGATGCAGTTAGCTGCTGCCACTGCTGCAAATGGCACATACCTCTGAAGAAGTGAGTCAAGGATCAGCAAGTTGCAAAAATTAAAAGTACCATAAAGTTTTAAGCCACCCAAACTTAACTTAATATTCAAGAAAGATTTTCCACAATGTAACATGCATCACACTTTGACTGGGGAACAAAGCTTGTCAGCATGCTGGGAGAATATTACTACTGTAATTCTTGTTTTTAATGACAACAGAAGAAAGGAGACATATTCTGATATTTTATCACATCTATTTCCATACAAGAGAAATGTCAGTTTGGTGTACAAAATCACCATCTAACCTGCACAAGACTGGACACTCGACCACTCAAATAACTTTTAAGACCAAGAGCTGTTGCCAGAGCTGCAGTAGTTGCTGACACGTATGCAATCCCCATCTGTTCAACAGTCAGCGGAGACTTTGCATTCCGATTTGTGTAGTTGACAAGGGCATTGAATGACTGGTTAGCCCACTGCCAGAACACAACAGCTGAGGTGGACCTAAAGGATGACCAAGGAAACTATTTTGAGTGCAAAATTGATGCTTTATACCAGGGGTTCTCAAAGTGGTTGATGTCGACCCCCAGGGGTCGATCGGAACATCCAAGGGGTCGATGAATAGCCAAGGGCTCGAAAGGGGGTCGATGAATAATGTACTTGTATACCTCAACATATTTTCTTACTGTGTGATACCTTTTTATCATACTTCATAGTTGCTACTACTACTACTACTCATACTGATTTTGGCATCAGAGTTTTTCCCTTGAATTAAAAGCTAGAAGGTCAATAGAAAATCTGAAACTTCATTGGCGGGTCAATGAGCTAAAAAGTTTGAGAACCCCTGCTTTATACCATTTATATAAACAGAAGCCTATACTACTAAACATGACAGCCCTGATGATACTCATACTAATTTCAACAGAGAGGGAGAGATGAAGGCAGATAATTCTGTATCTGGCTTAACTGCTTGGATAGTAGAATGTTCATGGTATGTGCATAGAATGGTTTGAAATACATAATCTGTATCTTTTACTGTGGTCTAGTATGCTGAAAATTATGAAAGCTACTAGTGCTTTATTATATACACCAGCATGTGCAGAATTTCTCCCATGCACACAAAGTACACTCACACAAACAAATTAAAACAGATGACCAGTAATTGTAATGCTCACTTGTAGAAGGTTAACATGGCTCCAGTGAGCAGCATGCCGCCCGGAACTTGGAAGCTCATGCGCCCAATAAGGTTTTGTTTCTCTCCTGTGTCAGGATGGAAAGCCGACTCATAGACTCTCTTGGCCTGCCAGATCACCTCTTCCGTTGTGCCTGGTGGCTCCTGGCCCAATCTGTAGATGTCATGAAATCATAACTCTATTGTGCTTACATATTATTCAAACTTAATTTAGTACATGTATATTTAGAACAAAACTAAGAATAGTTAAATCCAGTGTAATATGTAGATTACATAGCAGTGAATAACTAAAATTGTAAGTAACTGAAGCATGAAACTGAAATCACAAAATACTATTGAATTCCAAAACCAGCACAGATCACTAGCATAGGATAACAAGAATATGATTAAATAGTGAAATTTTAGCCGTTTCAGAAAGCTTGCAGTGTACCTGTACTTCTGAAGGATGTCCTTGGCATGGTTCAGCTCAGCATCACTCTTAAAGCAGAGCCGCCAGTCCGTGATACCCAGGAAGTGTCTCAGTCGTCCAGTGAATTCAGACTGGCTGTACCGGGGGGCATCCAGGTTGATCCTTTCCTGCCCCATTATCTTCACACTTGTTGATACAGGGTCGTTATACTGCACCTGCAAGTTCAAATAGGCTATTATAATAGTAGATAACGTAAGCACCATTAGAATACAGGTGATGCATCTACATATTGTGGCCCACACTGCATGCTAAATTTTCTATCATCTTGTTGAAAAATCGATCTATGACCAGAGAACAAAGTTTGTGCAGCATGCAACGAATCTAACTGACATCAGATAGCAGGTTAATTTGTTATTATGATCATACGTTTTCAGAAATAAAATAGTTATGATTATTAATGTAAAAAAAATAACAAATACCAATGCATTTAATCTACTTAGAAACCAAAAAAACTATAGGTAAGATCTGGAAATGTTGGTTTTGTGGAGCCACACTTCACATCACGTCTTAACAATCTGAAGCCTCAGCAGAGGTCATGCAGCTGCGTGGGAGTCGATGAATGTTGCTATGGGTCACGGTGCGTGAGGCCGGCAGGCTAGATACGGAAGGTTATTACCATGTCATAGCACACCAGTTCCACAGAGGATATAAGTGAAGATCAACGGAGATAAGTATTACAGTAGATTCGTTATTTTTTGTTGCAACTTCGAAAAGAAAAGAAAAAAAAAAAAGTTCCGTGGATCGATAAAATGTAACTACTCGATTCGCACATAAAAATATCAATATTTCTTAACAAAACACTTGAATACCAATGAAACGTCTTGAATACATTGGGTATATACACGTGATATTAGAGTGTGACACTGCCTGGTTCAGGAGTAACGATAAGAGATACTTATTGGTACCTACAAGCGAAACAGGTGATACGGTTACTGTAGTCTGGTGAATGATTAATTACTCATTACATATTGACTGTCATTTGAACTTACCTTGCTCTGGATGATCGTTATGATAGATAAACACGAATTCTACTCGCCTCAGCTTCAATTGCTAAGGTGAATACGGAATGTGAAGGCGAGTGGCTGGACGGGCGGGTGCCGCACACAGTCACGCACTCCACAACAAGCCTTGCCAACGGTTGACTGAGGCAAGAGGTAGGACAGCGCGGAGCGGAGTTCCCTAACTTCCTTTTATGCTGCTAATAAAAGGCATCCTGGAAGTTATCTTTCGTTATACCTTTCAGTGAGAGTACCTTATTATTGTGGTATTTTCATGACGGCTCAATATGACTCGATTATTGCAGAATGCGTTACTCTAGGTATATTTCATTAAGACTCAAGTGGTGACTCTTGGCAATGACTAGTGGTGGGCAAGTTCCGGTACCAGTACCGGTAATATCGGTACCAGCCGTAACGGTACTGTACCGGTAAACTTTTTCATACCAGTAAATAGCCGAAACGGTACTGAGCATACAGCGTGGAGGTGGTTCAAGGCGAGCGGTGATGGGTAAGACGGTAACATTGAGTCATTCTCACTCTCGGTACCGCTCCACACTGGTACCGACTAGCTGCCCTGGCGCGTCGGCGCGGTCTCGGTAGCTCAGCGAGACGCGTCTGTACTGGTACGACTGAATGTGCCGGCATCATTTTTCCGGTACCGCTTGACGCTTGTACTGTTTAGCGTCTATGCCAGGACTGAATAATGTGTCGGCACCACACGGCGGATCGGAGGCCGGGACGGGTGGCGGTCTGACGGACTGGCGTCTGGCGGTGCAGTAACACTGCAGTTGGCCGGCATTTTACCATTGCATTTCTACTTCTATTACTAGTACTACTGCTACTGCTGCTGCTGCTGCTGCTGCTGCTGCTGCTGCTGCTGCTGCTACTACTACTACTACTACTACTACTACTACTACTACTACCACTACTACTACTACTACTACTACTACTACTACTACTACTACTACTACTGCTACTACTACTACTACTACTACTGCTACTACTACTACTACTACTACTACTACTACTACTACTACTACTACTACTACTACTACTACTACTACTACTACTACTACTACTACTGCTATTACTACTGTCGGTATAGTTTTTACTGTCGTCCATAAACTCTCAATCTATCTGTGTGGGCACTGTTGTCATTAAGATCTCCAACACAAATTACCGCCATGCACTCAGTTATGGGCGTCTGAGTGAGTCGAGTCTAATTCCTTAAGTGGCATTTTTACAATAGTTTCTGTGTGATTAGATTATTTTGCTTACAATAAGAAGGGTCTACGGTGTCAGAGATTAATGGCCAGTTTTCACTATTTTAATCCCCACATAAGTTTGTGAAGCTGTATAAAATCATTGAGCAATAGCCAGAATAAATATGAAAACACGTCATGTTACTGCAGGGGTTAACACGGCGGGGCGAGGCGAGGCGATAGAGGCACCTTGCTTTGCTCCGGGCTATGTGTTTCCTACATATCATAGCTTCCCCTTGCTCAATAAGCGCTAAGAATAGGACACATTTCGCTATACGCTATTACTTGCAGTTTGTGTTGACAGACTAGGATAATAAAGAGGGACGCCAGAGATGAAACGTATACAGAACGGTGAAATAACGACACACACACACACACACACACACACAGTCTGAGTCCTATCCGAAGATCTGTCTATGTGCTCTGAGCTTGTTCCGTAATAGGGAAGGCTGGCTGGGTGACTACCAGGCGACCATAATGAATCACACACACACACACACACACACACTAAGTACCATGAAAGAAAAGGACACACACACACACACACAGCCACCTCCCCCTCCAACACCCTCCAGCTGGGAGCTGGGTGTCAGTGGTTCCAGCTGGTGGAATCCCCAATAACGAAAGATAAGGCAACACACACACACACACACACAGTCTCAGTCCTATCCGAAGATCGCTCTATGAGCTCTGAGCTTGCTCCGTAATGGGGAAGGTTGGCTGGGTGACTACCGGGCGAATAGTGAATTACACACACACACACACACACACACACACACACACACACAGCCACTTTCCCCTCCAACACCCTCCAGCTGGGAGCTGGGTGTCAGTGGTTCCAGCTGGTGGGCTCCCTCATAACGAAAGATAAGGCACACACACACACACACACACACACACACACACACACACAGTCTCAGTCCTATCCGAAGATCGCTCTATGAGTTCTGAGCTTGCTCCGTAATGGGGAAGGCTGGCTGGGTGACTACCGGGCGACCATAGTGAATTACACACACACACACACACACACTAAGTACCATGAAAGAAAATGACACACACACACACACACACACACACACACACACACACACACACACAGCTTCCTCAACACCCTCCAGCTGGGAGCTGGGTGTCAGTGGTTCCAGCTGGTGGGCTCCCTCATAACGAAAGATAAGGCAACACACACACACACACACACACACACACACACACACACACACACACACACACACACACACACACACACACACCACACACACACACCCCACACCCTCGGGCCTGGAGCCAGGTATCGGCCTGGGTCCAGCCGGGGTGGGGGTCAACCTCCTTGATGACGTCACATATATTCGTTACGCAAATCATTTTGAAAATGAGGATTCCCAAAAAGGCAGCTGGACACGAATGTTATAAAAATTCTGACTCGTTATCAATCGAAACTAACTTCTAAAATACAAAAACATTGCCGAGAAAAGGAATAATAAAAATAGCTCAAAAATATACTAAATAAAGTATTAGAACTTCGACTTGCTTAAACACAATTTCAAAGCCCACCAATTTCATTCAACTGAATCGATAACGTTTTTCAAAAATTATGACTATCATTTCGATATATCAAAACCTGGCAACTCGCCCTATTAGAAAAATAATATTTAAAAATGACGTTGTTTACAATATTAACAGGACTACATATCATTCTTAAAGTCCACATCTTTAACTTCTCAGGAGCCTTGCACACTTTTCTCATGATAAACCATCTTTTGAAAACACAAACACTTCGCTACAACCTCAAATAAAAAATCACAGATAGCGGAGGTAAAAATTTTAGCGTATTTTGGCCCTCCCATTCAAGTCATAAACACCCTCTACATCACCGTACTTCACTCAACTCAAGCATGGAAGACACGTAAAACACTGCGAACTATCATTAGAAACCCTTAAAAGGCACTTGTGACTCGAAATAAATGAACTGAGACAAATATAAATAATAGTGGAAGTCGAGCATCTGGGACCGGCATTCTGGCCGGGAGCTGGTGATGACGTCACAGCCTGGAGCTCGTGACGTCATGGGTAGGCCCGCTTCTTCTCACTGAGCCTCCATAGCACACAAGTAATTGCGGATATATCTCGACAACTGACATGAAAGATTAGGCCTATGGCTCCACTTTGTGACCCGTCTGGCCTGTAATGAGTGAGAGATGAGGCGGCGGGTCAGGGGATCGGTTTGTTTACGTTTTCAAGATTTGAATTATTTGGTTTTTATAAGTATGTGCAGGTGTTAGTTCACTGATATGTTGTCCTGGAGGTTACCAACGTTAGGTTATGACATGGCACCACCGTGAAATGATGAGTTACACCAATATATTACTTACGTTGGCCAAAGACTGCTCGGCGGCGGCTGTCCGTGTCACTAGCAGGCACTCACACTCCACTGTCCACTTTGTGTCCTCAACCATGTTTAAATAGTTAACCTCTGATTACTGAGAGGCTACACACACAATATTCTCTTCGCTACTATAGATATCCCGTCCCGGTAAGGTGTTAGTACCATTAACGTCTCGGTACGCTCCTACTGGTACTGGTACTAAGTGTGGCGCGCTGTCCGCGCGGCACACTCAGTACCAGCACCGCCACTTGGTAGTTGGTACCGTGGTACCAGCAGCGCGTGACACTGGCCCGCTGCCTGATTCCGCCGGCCGAGCCGCGGTAGCTGGGCGAGACGCGTCTGTACTGGTACAACTGAATGTGCCGGCATCATTTCCGGTACCGCTTGACGCTTGTACCGTCTACCCTCTGTGCCGGGACTCTGCTGCTTCGTACCGCTAAGAATGAATAATGTGTCGGCACCACTCGGCGGATCCGTGGCCGGAACGGGTGGCGGTCTGGCGGACTGGCGTCTGGCGGTGCAGTAACACTGCAGTTGGCCGGCATTTTACCATTGCATTTCTACTTCTACTACTGCTGCTGCTGCTGCATACCACTCAATTCATACCATTACGAATTATTTGTTTCATGTTAGTTTGCTATAATTTAGGTATTTCCCATCAGTTTTAAAAGGGAACCATAATATATTATGAAGACGGCCGTGTGTCTTTTATTTATATATTTATTTTCTTTTTTTTTTTTTACAAAAATATTTATGAAAGAGCTGTGTGATTTGCTTTATGTAGATAGAAATGATAAATGCTAGATATTCAAATTGGCAATTTCAAAACACACACACACACACACACACACACGTGTGTGTGTGTGTGTGTATATATATATATATATATATATATATATATATATATATATATATATATATATATATGTGTGTGTGTATATATATATATATATATATATATATATATATATATATATATATATATATATATATATATATATATATATATATATATATATATATATATATATATATATATATATATATATATATATATATATATATATATATGTGTGTGTGTGTGTGTGTGTGTGTACTGGTACAGTACCGGTGGTATCGGTAACGGTGTCTTTTGTAACGGTACGTACCGGTACTGAAATTAGCGGGACTTGCCCACCACTGGCAATGACTGGTGCGGTCACCAAAACTTTGGCACTCCTGTAGATATTAATCTGATGAATATGCACTAGGTAGAGATCAGCAGGTCAGTTGTAGATGCTTCTTATAAATCTCACTTTTAATGGGAAATGTAATAAGTGGTATGGTGTGATAGTTTTATCATAGTTCACGTCCATGTATTACATACGCATTGCGTATTTAATTATAATTTCATTTAGACTACTTTCTTGCAAGTTAATGAATTGCTTTAACGTAGATACGCACATAGTAACTGGTATTACATAGATACAGATAACAAGCAAATTTAGTACGGTAAACAAACCTGAAAATATAACCGATGTATACAAGTCTGGTCAAATGCGCTAGAATGTTATATACAATGAACCTGAATAGAGGCTAAGGGGTGCCTGAGACAAGTGGCAAGGCAGGAGGTAGTGGGACTGGTTGCAGCGGTAAGAGGAAGACAGGCAAACAATCAGCCGGATGTGTATGGTGTGGCATCTCTGAGCATCTCGCTCACTTATCTCAATCTGTGCCTCAGTCATGGCAGCGGAGGAGCAGTGGTCGCAATGTTGTGAGTGGCTAAAGCGTGTGGGCCTCATAGGGAGTGACCACTTGCTTGCCACCAACCAGGCTAGACTCTCAGACCTGTGCAGGTTCCTGAGAGATGGTGTTATGTTGTGCAAGTTGCTTCACCTGCTTGATAAGAACAGCATTGACCTCCGCAGCATTAACCAGCGACCCCAGAAAGCCCAGGTACTCTATTGGTGTGTGTGTGTGTAAACTACTTAATTTATGTAGAGTAGCAGCTAATTGTTATAATACTGGAGGTGTTTCCATAACCATGGTTTTATACTTGTTTGTTTTTGTTTTTGTGGTGAACACTCCTTGCCTCGAGCTTCTTTCCTATTACCCAAGTCTATTTCATTTATGTGTATCTATGTGTGCGTGTGTGTGTTTTCTTGTAACATTTGACTGTATCTAATTATTTATTGTATGATTTCGGAAAACTACATCCTGCAGATCTTTAATCCTTGCCCAGCTAAATCCAGAGTTTAAATTCCTTATATTTTGTGAGATAAGTTCTTGTTTGCTTTGTGTGTGTATGTGAAGGTGACCTGATAATGTGTATGGTTTTAGCCAGACTATACATTGGCAATGAGTAATGATACCCTTATAATGCTGGTGTATTTCTTTGTATCTTTGAGCAGCATGTTGTGTCTTAACTAATGAAGTTAGTGATTAGTGAAAGGCTTCCTTGACTCACAGACCATCACTTCTGAATGTAAAATGTCATTTTGATTTAAAGTTAGGTCCTTTTTTTATCAATGCTGTAACACCTGTTTCCTTTCAACCTTTAGAGGCAGAAGGATTGTATGATAGTGTTATCTTATTTCTCTGGTAGAAGAGATATGATGTGAGGGAATTAGCTGAGGTTCATCACTGGTATGTGGCGCCATGCTACAAGTTCTCTCTGTGATGAAGAAAATGGGCCAATCAGGACAGTTTGTTGCCAAGTTTCCCGCAGGCTGAGCCATGAGAAATTGTATATCTATTGCATGGCCTTGTGTTGTACTGTATCTCTCTGAGGAAGACTTGTAGTTGAAGCCTTAGAGAAGTAAAGTATTCCTGGTTCAAACTGAGATTTGCCTATGACCTTCACTGTTGTGGTGGTGTTACCTGTGCAGTTTTTAACCCTGGCTTCATGTGACAGCAGTGATCCTTTTCATGTCTTCTCAGTTGAAAAGCAGCCTGCAACCATTAATAGCAACATATTCGATGACTAGCGTCACACTTCCTATTGATTATGCCATTCTAGGCTCTCAGATAATGAAGTATTAAAAACTGTCCTTACAGAGTCACAGACACTCCTGTGACATACTTTTTTTCCCGATCAGCTTATTAGATTGCTGTATATATATGATAACATTAGTACTCTTAATATATTATGTCAATTTAGGTTTATCTTTGTTGAATATTTTATGTTAATTCAGTTTTGTTTTTGCAGTTCCTGTGTATGAAAAACATCAGTATCTTCCTTCAGACGTGTGAGCAAAAGTTTGGCATTCATAAAGATGACTTGTTTGATCCTGAAATGTTGTTTGAGTCCCTTGACTTTAAAAAGGTAAGTTGGCATAAAGATTACTGTTATTTTTATTAATGTGCTCTTGTTGTTGGGTAAGGGAAGTGATCTTGTCTGTGGGTGTAGTATGTGAGTGTGAGGAGATAGGGAAATTTTTGCCAAAATCCAACATGGCTACTACAGGAAGTGACTGTGGTGTAATCAGTAGCATACATGCTGGAAGCAGAAGTTCCTGGATTCTAACCCAAGGCAATGCCTCCTCTTCTGATATATTCCCAAACCTCAATATGGCACTGTGAATCAGATCCACGATTCACCGTCACCATTCTGCTTAGAGGAAGGTTGTGGGGATATGCAAAATATCTAAATAAATAGCAAAAAATTACCTGTTGGCAAATGTAGTGCAATGAGTGGCAAGTGAAAGATCCTGCTTGCCTGTGGTTAGGAGTGAAAAGTTTGTAGTTGTTAGGATTGGTAGCCAGGATAGAACCAGAAATAATGGGTTTAGGCTTGAGAAATTCAGATTTAGGAAAGAAATGGGAAGAAACTGGTTCTCTACAGAGTTGTTGATGAATAGAACAGACACAGTAATCATGTTGTTAGTGCTGAGTCAATAGGGAGCTTTAAGAGAAAATTAGATAAATTTATGGATGGGTCTGATAGATGGAATTAAGTAGCTTTGCTCACACAGAGGCTGCCACATGTAGACATGACAGCCTCTTGCAGCTTCCCTTATTTTCTTATATTCTTATTTATACTAGCTCTTACAAGATCAAAGAAAAAGATGAACAACAGTTCAGAATTGTGACTCGGAGGATGAAAGGAACAGTCGCATTAAAAAGCCACAGTAAGAGAGGCGGTCGTGTAGTGGATAAGGTGGTGAGTGTGGGATCTGGTAAACGTCCATGCGTAGGTTTAAATCCCACCACGTGCTGCCTTGAAACTTTGTCATTTGTCAAGCGGTTTAAAGATACCTACATGTCACCATGATATACAGGTTCTAGGTGGAGATGTAATTGCCTTACACCAAAAATGCACTTGGGTAGGTGATATGGGCCCTAATATGGGTACCACTGTAAATAATATTGCCTGTGCTGCTAATGGGTGGAAGATGGACTGCGTTCCCCATACTTTTCAAGTATACATAAAGGGGCTATAGAAAAAATTAAAAACCTGTACAATTGATGTCAGGTTGTGTTGTACCTTGACTCCAGGGGTGCAGTGTCATTATGGTGATCCATGAGACTTGCCCTTCTCACTGGAGGCTGACAGGACTAGTGGTGTGAATGGTATGTCTGTGATTGTGTTGTGCTTTGTTTACCATTGTTTTTATTGTTGCTGTTATTCAGTATTATGTTACAGTGTTTTGTTCAGTTGGAATGGGAGAGTAGAGGTAGCTTTGATATTGGTAGTTTGTTGGTTGAATTGTCTCGATATTGTTGTACAGCCACCTGTGTAATGTTTTATTGGTATGTGTTGCAGGTCCTTCATACACTGTCCAAGCTCAGCATCTGCCCAAGAGCTCAACGTCTGCATATTCAGTAAGTACTACTTATTGTTTTTAATTTTCATTACATCTATAAGCTAGCCTAACTTCTCTGAAACAATCCCTGGCATCCTGAACACTGTACAGTAAGCCCCTGCACTTGGCAAATCTCAGCTTGGGGAAATTCACTTTTGGCTGTAGGGTGGTCACAGACCACTGAGTGCACACTTGGTAATTTGAATTCGAACTTGGCCGCACAGTGAACCACGCAGCTCCCCTGTGATGTTAGACCTCTCTCTTAACCATTTTATTTGTGCTACCGTCTGTTCTGCTAGCGTGGGAACGAATTCTGGCAATTTACTGCCAACATGACCTCTACCAGCACAGCAGGTGGTACTGGTGGGGCTAAGGACAATAGTGGTGGCGGCAAGAATGAAAGTGGGCGAGGGAAATGGGTGGAAAAACGGGAGTACAGACAAGGAAAGCAATGCTTGTTTATTGGTCTGTTTTGTACATGTGTTCTAATATGTGAAGGCAAAAGATTTTATTTCAGCTCGAAAGATAGTATTTTAGGGGTCAAAAGAGGGACTTTGGCAATGACCAAAGACTGATTGAGGCATCTTTTAGGCAATTTATATGGTATAAAGAACATGTGTTTGGCGACATTCGCATTTGGCGGTAGTATCACCAGACTAATAATTCCCTAAGTGCGGGGGCTTACTGTACCTTGTTACATCGCACTGTAGCATTACATAACCTCATCGCACTGTAAACATTTAATTGAGTTGTTGCTTTTCAGGGGCTTCTTTGAGGAGAGATGTCAGAATGGCAGCGACAACGAAATCTACGAGACTCTCTCCAGGGACATGGCAAAGTGAATATCTGTTTTTTTTTCTTTTACTTATACTTATATTTCTTTACACCCTAAAGCCCATAGATAATAGTAGAAAAGATACATGGTATGTTCATAAAGTAATGAGAGAATTTCACAAGGGGCACCATTTATTTTCATAAGCATATAAAACTTTGTCTTCTCCATAATTGGCTCTCAAATCTACACACTAGCATAGGTGTTTTCCCAGTCCTAAAGTGCCAATTAGTTATAATGTGGATTGTATGTATGTCTGCTTCACCATAAGATAGCATTCTGAGTGAATGTTACTTAATAGCCTCTAATGAAAACTTCTCATTCCCCAGTGAACATAACTACATCTTATGTCTTTTCCTTATCATGATAGATCAACATAAAGTCTCATAGTCATCAATATCTAAATGTACTGACTTATGGAGGTTTTACTGTATTTTGAAATATACAAAATGATGAAATAATTACATATATCTACAGTGTGAATGCAGTAGAACCTTTGAACATGAATCTACTTTGTTTAAGTTGGTAATTCTTATTCTGAAATTTGCATTCAGAGCTAGTATTCCCCACTGAAAATTAAGGGAAATAGAGAATGATTTCAGTCTCTCCTATAATGAGCACAACATTCCCAATCAGTCTCTTTATTTATTTAGTTAGTTATTCATTTGTTTATTTATGTATAGTATTATCCATTTATGGTGGCCTTTTTTTATGTGGGATATTTGCTGAGGTTTATGGGTGTATTTCTTGAATTTTAATGTTTTATTTTTGAGGCTTAAGTAAAAAGTGACATCTTGAGTCTGGAGATGCATTGCCAATCGTTAGTGCAATTGTTTTGTAGGAAAGAGAAGAAAAATGCTGGTTAGGTTTGTGCGCCCCAAAGACTCAGTTTGTAACTGTGTTAGCTGAGAAGTAGTTTGTTTAGGTAAAAGTAAGCTATAAATTTGCACATGTATGTCTGTTAAGGCACTCACGTGCACCATAAAAAGATATCAAGACATTTGAATACCTGAGTAAACATTAAAGACACCCATGTGTACCTGTGTGAACTAAAAAGCACCTACCTGTGGCAACTAAACTAATTGATCCATATTGATGTAAACTAAAAGGCACCTCTGTTTGCCTACCCATTAAATCACTCATGTGTTACTGTGTAGAGCATCAAGGCACTCACTCATTGTGTGCCTGTATGAACTGCACATAAATGTCCCCATATGTACCCATCTTAAACCCCGACAACATGCACACTTGACACAACCATGAGCAGTGATAGCATTCATGGAGTAAGACTGCACAAAGCTGCATATTAAAGTACTGATTTGTGCATTCTGTTTCTGTATGTGTGGTGGAGATGCATTGGACTGCTGAAGGTAGTGTGGCACAGGAACTGAGGGATGCTGTGTCAGCCTGGTGGAGAGAGAAGTGCTGGCATGACTTTTGTTTATCCTTCGCTCCTTACACAGATATGATAGAGTGTAGAGTGCAAAAGTGCAAACCTCAAGTGTAGAGGTGTAGAGCAACATATCACTTCCTGTAGTAGTCAATTTTGGCTGCAACAAAATTTATGATGATTTTTCCTTTTCTCATTTATAGTACTTAAAATTATACAACAAAAGCCTTAAGCCTCGTATACGTTTTGGGTGTCCAGAGCTTCATCATGTAGTGTTTTTTGAGATAAGGATGAAGGGGAAGGTTTCCATGTTAAACATGACATATTGTCAGGATTATATAGAGTTGGAAATTGATGATTGAGTCTATGTTATTATCAACATTTTGTTTTGTTTTATAGATATCAGCCATTTTTATACTTGCAGTTGTTAGTTATGTGGGAATTAACTCATGCAGCTCTGTTGTCCTGAAGCTTGGCCTATTTGTATATCATGATGTACAGAATATTAGTGTTTTCACACCTGTGGGATAGTTTCTTCATGCACCACACTGTCTAAGGTCCTTCCTCTTGGTGTAATTAATTTTGCTGAGATTTTATGAATATTCATTTTTGCCTGTCATGCTCCTGATGAAGCCAGCACCCCTCACCTCAGTCAAACTTCACTTGTAGTTAAGTTAGAAGAGATCCCCCTTTTCGTCTCCATATCTTTCTCTCTGTCTATATGGCCCTTGCATACACTGAGCACACACACAATATCCCTGCTCATGTGGCTCAGCTTGCATTGTAGCAGTAGAGTCTCTTCAGCTAATCACGTAATGCATCCTGTAGCAAACATGAGTTATTGTGCCACTCATTACAGTGACCTTGTAGTACATAATTGTGTGGTTTATGATAAAAAATAACTCCCATAAAGTCATAAGCACAAGGAACAATGGGGGTCTTTATACAGGTACAATAATGAATATATTCCATCTACATGTGTCATCTCTGATTACACACTATGCACTACAAAAACAACTTTTTTTATTACATTGGGTGGTGGTGTATATAATGAGAGCAACATATTCTGAAGGACAGCTCTTGTAGTTTTTATCTGATTCACTGTTGAAAATTATATTTTTTGCTAAATATCCACAAGTAGTGAAGCACTGCCCATTCTGGGACCCTTAATCCTTTTCCATTCAGCCTCTCAGGAACATGTCCCAGGTCTTCAGAATACTTCTTATCCTCGCTTCTTTGTTTGACCTCTCTCCATTATTATTGGCTAGCTTCAAGTTGTAGAGGCCGTCTCAAAATTCAGAACTGGCCCACCACTAGGAGATACTACACCCTGAGACATGTTCTCTACACTGTGTTCATGAACATGTGGTAAAATGCATTTGAACCTCCATTATAGATCAATCAGACAGGCAGTACAGGAAAAAAATCTCATGATTGTTATACTTATATTGCACTCTTTTAATGTAATGAGACTGAGGTGCTTTTCTCTCAAGTTTGCTAGCACTCCTTAATTAATATGAAAATGCCTGAGTATTTTTTGCATAACTTGTGAATGCTGATTATTATACATAAGATGAATAGTTTATCCACAAACCATAAAGTTTATCACTCATTCAGCTGAAATGAATGAAGGAGGTTAATTTTACCTCATGACGATGAATGAAGTGTAGATAGCAGATCCCTCTGATACCTTATTCCTCCTCTTCTCCCTGTTCTTCTTCCTCCATGTCCTCCAGCCACATAATGGAGACCCCCAGTACCCCCACTATTGCCTCCGATGGCGAAGAGGGGCTCGGCTGCATCTCAGAGCATACCCCTCTGAGCCTGCTTCCCCGGAGGCTGCACAGCTCTGAGGAGGCAGCGTACGAGTCCCTCTGTTATGTGACTCTGAAGCCCAAGGAGGTATTAGACCAGCCACTAATGGAGTACTCCTCTAGTTCCTACTTCTCGTAATTGTAGCTTGGCTTGATCTTGACTCATCTCTCCTGTTTCTTCTTGTCCCATTTTTTCTTCTTCAACCAACAACACTGAATTTTTATGTAGACTTGTTGAATCTCACGTGAATAGACAGCTCTTGCCTTCTGCTCTCCTTTTGTTTTTAAGCTAGCATCATCCTGTGAGATCTTATTTTTGTGCTCTCTTCGTATTGTACATTAAGGCTAATTGTGTATGTGTATAGATATGTAAGTATGTGTGTATGTATGTAGTGTATATGTTGATATGGATGGATGATTGTAAAGTTGTATGTAATGTGATGTTTCTCGTTTCATGTTCTCTCAATTTTACAGTGGCTATGGAAATCTGATCTATAGAAAGCCTTGCAGTAGAGATGTGATGTTGATGGTTATTGAAATGTTGCCGTGATTGCTTCTCCCATTATTGTACCCTCTTATCCGCCTGTCTTAGAGATTGCCACAACACTTACGTTACAGAGCTGTGTTGCAAGATAGACACAAAACTGGTTGTTCCGATAGATGCGTTATTTTTTCTTTTTCTTTTTGCGTTACCTATTGCTGTGAATGAAGGTGCGCATGACTATTTTCTCCCATCGTTACATCACGTCATGCATGTTTTCACAACAATCCAGAATAGAGTTGTTATAGGAGAGTTTACAAAATTCTGAAATACTGTTGGGTATCAGCTGTATTTGAAGACAGATTGGTTGTGATTGCCTAGTTAGATTGTAGCTGAATTATGTATTCATTGTCACTTAGAAAAAGAAATTGAATTATGCACACCAGATGTGGATTTATTTGTGTGAAATTTCCAATGAAACAACACTTCCGGCTTACCCAGAGCAGAAACCCAACAGCTTCCACCTAAGTGGTGATGGAGTGTTTGATTCTAGCAAATGATAACACTGTCAGTAAGGAAGTGTTGAGTGATAGCCATAGTGATACGGTAACCTCACAGAAGTTCATCCATTTCCCACTATTTTGCATGATTTGTACTACTTGTTTTATTTTATATACATATGTGTCACTATCCATGCTGGAAGTAATGGTGTTCTGGAGTGATTATATTGATACAAGACTATTACAGTGTATGGTATATAGTGAGTCATAGAACACACATAATTATCATGCAGTAACTGTAAATAATTCAATGTTCATTCAAGCAGTCATGGCCATGCAATATGTTCTTATTCTGAGCAGTTGTCTTTTCATCACTCTTATCATATGGTACTGATAATTTTTTGCTTTGTATAACTAATGTTCTCACACAGAGAGACTGAATGCTCACCAAGACAAAATCATGGAATTGCTGGCTTTCTTTTCCTGGACTGATGTTCATATTTATTCTCCATTTCGTGAACAAAGATTATAGGATAGAACAAAATCCCATTCACCATTATGCCATGACACACACCTATCCTGAATTTATGTAAAATCCTCACTTGCTTCAAGAATACCTGCTACAGGTTATTTAATGTTTCCATGAACCATTATACTTGACCTCCATACTTTGGTATCAGATTTCAGAACACTCCATTCCTCTAGCATGTGATCTTTAGTCTCCATTTTTGAGTAACTGGATGTGGTAGCAGATATTTATGTTTTGTTTTGATGTGCAGTGGCCCTGCAGGGGATGGCCATGGCCCTGGCATAAAGGGTCAAGAGGCAGCTGATGACCTGACAATATATTCAGCCCTCAATTTGGAATACCGGAGACAGGTGGGTACCAGTGGTGGGAATTAGAAATGCTGCAGTGGGATCTGTAGTGGAGTGTGCAGAGTTGTGTGATTGAGGCGCTTATAATTGTGGTGGTGGTGATGTAGGAAGGAGAGAGTTGGTCAGTGCACCAGGAAGTGATGAAATGTATCACTGTACAAAAACAAGACTGGTAATGGTGTTGATAGTGGCTACACATCGAATATTTCCATTTGTTTACAAGTAACTTATTCATTGTGAAGGTTAGGTCCAGTCAACTATCACCATTAAACAGGTAATCTTTGTTAGACCAAATTGGCAGTTGTGCATGGATTCCAATATGCTTGATTGTAAATAATGACACTTTTATCAGTATTTTGGCAGAGAATAGTTGTGATAAGCATGTCATCTTTGCCAAGACAGGAAGCACTACTGTAGGATTGATTGAAGTGTTCTCTGTGTTTGTCTGTACTGCACTGGTGGCTGTCTTGAGGATGTGATGAAGCTTCAGTCTGTGTTTGTTTGACTCTTTGTGTTTGGTTCTTTATGGACATATGGATAAAACTAAACACATCTCTAAAACTGCAAATAGCTGCATGTTTTCACCTATTGTATTGTACTTACTAATTTTTATTATGAAACAAAACTTCATTCTGTTGATGGAAGTTAGTTCTTTGACCTAATATGTGACTTTAAGTTCATAATGTGTTTTGTTAGTAGTGATGCTGGAAATTATTACCACCATATGTAGTGAATTTGAACTATTCAGGTAATGTCAAAGGATAATGCATGTAATCAACAGAGTGCAGTTATGTTAATACAAACCACTCTTGCATGGGAGGAAATTTCTTCATATTACATTGACTTGTCCTTCACCTTTGCATGATGTTTTATTTTGTCTGTTTAGCACAATTCCAAAGTTTTGTTTTGTTTTTCCCCCTGGCACCACATTTTTCCTGCGAGCATTCACCAAAGGAGCCACAGCGAAGAGCCTCCACCTCTCCCTCTCCAGACTTTCCTTTTTTGTTTACTCAAATTTTTAGCCTTTTCAAACCCTTCTTACCTACGTGTATCCCTTTATCATATATTTCCAAGTGGCCGTTTTCTCATGTTAGAGCCATAAGTCTTATTCTCTTTATAAAACTACTCTTCATTTTGGCCATATCATCTCGGTGTGTTCCCTTTTCAAGCATTCTACTGCTTCATATTTCACATCCCATCCCTCATACATGTTTACTTTCATTGCTCTCACTCTTCATGCCCCAGTCACAATACATCTCCACAGCATGCATCCTTGACTGCTGTGTCTTATTTCATCTCAGTCTCTGATTCACTCTTCAGCATTAGCAAGAAAATATACCAACAGATACATTTTTTTCAAAATCTTTGATTCCTCTTCAACTGTTACCTTAGCTCCTCTCAGTCTCTTACATTCCTTCCTCTTGTATTTTTTGTATTCCTTATTTTCCAATCTTTTAAGAATGACCTATACCCTCCCAGGGCAAGGTGGAGCCTCTTTGTCCATAGTCATGTTCCCTCTGCAAGGTGGCCACTGGCAGCTAGTGCCTGGGGCTAGTTCAGTACTGTCCCTGGAGGAAGGTGTGGTATCAGACTCTTAGAAATCTTGTTTCTATGTACAGAAATGCATCTTTACTAAATGAAACTTGACACTGTAAATGTACTCACAGCCAGAAGAAGAGGAAGATGTAATATATGATGATGTGGTTGAACTGTCTTGGTTACAACATTCAACCGCTTACTTAGTAAGTTATAGACTGTGTGTTTTTATCTGTCATGCTTTTACCTTCATGTGCAAAGCCTGTTCTGTAACACAAGCACTTAGTGGTCTCTTGGCTTCATTATAGTGGCTTTAACATTTGTGTTTGCTCCTCTGTCTCACACAAGGTGATGATTGCAGTTATGGATTGGGACCTGTAACCAAGTGCACACACACACACACACACACACACACACACACACACACACACACACACACACACACACACACACACACACACACACACACACACACCGCGTAGTGTAGTGGTTATCACGCGGCGAGGCAAATGGGCAAGCCTCTTAATGTGTGGCCCCTGTTCACCTAGCAGTAAATAGGTATGGGATGTAACTTGAGGGGTTGTGGCCTCGCTTTCCCGGTGTGTGGAGTGTGTTGTGGTCTCAGTCCTAACCGAAGATCGGTCTATGAGCTCTGAGCTCGCTCCGTAATGGGGAAGACTGGCTGGGTGACCAGCAGGCGACCGAGGTGAATTACACACACACACACACACACACACACACACACACACACACACACACACACACACACACACACATATGCTAATATAGTATATAACTAGTCAATAACACTGAATTAACCTTGTAATGTCTAGCCACAGTTTTTTAAATTATAAAATCTTCTCTTAAGCTTCCATCTTATTGAATTGCATAAACATGCCAATAATATACTGCTATACATAGTTTCTTTTGTGTGTGAACATTTATAGTACTACCAACCTGAAAAGGTCATTAGATAAGATCTTATCTTCAAACAACACTTTTTTTTTATACACAATTGTTTTCACATGTGGCAGTTTATGTATTTTTGTGTAGCTTAAATTTTGTTGTCTATGAAGCCTTTTAGATATAATAAACAGCTTGATTTCACAGAGTTGCTTATTGCAGTGTTGAGGCCAAGAGTAAGTGAGGTGTCCTTTGGTGTTGCCACTTCAGTAGGGTAATTAAGTATTACAATGTTTAAACTCATTTTTAAAGTGAACCAATGAAATTTTTCATATTCTGATGATCCTAATTAAAAAAAAAATTTTGATAATGGGAATGATACCCAACAAGAATCATTTAGTCTTGTAAGAAGACATCAGATTGTGTTAATAAATTAATAGTTAATCTTACAGAAACTGAAGTTTTCAAAATTTGTCAATTCATGAATCCATATAGCCAAGCTAGTCAATCCCTTGAGCCAAAGGAAGAAAGAAGCATCCTGCACCTCTGCTCACTTCACAGAATGCAACAATACCTCGGCCAGAGGCACCGGACCTCTGCAGGAAACGTGACCTCTGTCTGCAGGAACTTATTGAGACGGAGCATAATTATGTGGAGGCTCTCAACATGCTCTGCAGAAAGTTCCTTGAACCACTCCGCAGAGTGCTCAATGAGGAACAGATCAAGAAGATATTTGGGAAAATACCCGTAAGTTATTGAACATTACTTATAGTCTGTTTCCCCTTGCCACTTTTATTCAGAGTTTGTTTGGTCTGCTTAACAAGAGAAATTGGTGCTAAAACTGGTATAGATGGTGTATGTCATTGGATAAGAATGTCTTTTTTTAGAGGTGTTGTGATTTGATCTTGTATAGTGTAAGAAGTATGGAACGTATCGTAAATGAAAAATTTCTTATCATGAAATAAAAAAGATAATGTATTAGTAGAAAAGAAGCAATTCAAATGCCTTTCTTCCTTTCTCATCTTTCAGGAGCTGTACAGAATTCACCAAGTACTGCACAAAGGTTTGAAGGAGGCCCAGAACAACAACTCTGCAGGAAAGAGCATTGCAGATGTCTTCCTGGAAAACCAAGAGAGGCTCATCATATATGCAGAATACTGTGCCAGCCTTGCATCCGCTCAGCAGGAACTTGAAGACGTGATGAACAACAACGAAGAAGCCAAGAATCTTATCCAGGTGGGAGTCATAAAAGACTATTTGTTTACTGACAATCTTGATGAGTCAAGTCTAAAGAAAGAGCTTGTTATTGGTCTTTTGTGGTCATGTTCTTAGCTTTTTTAATTGAATGTTGCTTTTGACTAATAAAGTTTTAATACATTGTTCCCCAGCTATTCACTGTTTGGCATTCTTGGCCTCTCATATTTGCAGGGAAGATAGAATTCCTACTATTCATAGGGAGACTTGGACTGTAATACCTACAAATTGCTCCTCAATTACAAACTTACAACATTGCTGAAGACTCATAAAGTCCTTCTCCTATCATTGGCAGTGCCACCCATTCTTGGCTTTCACATTAGAATAGTGTGGACAGTTTAGCTTCCTTCTGTCTTCACATTCCCAGGTTTTGCATGTGTATTTAGTTCTGCCTTTGATATTGCTGCTCATGTGGCTCCTTTCTCTTTATTGCTGCATCACTGTGGCAATGTAGGAGTGCCAGAATGAGGTCAATGAAGGACGTCACCAGCTGAAAGGATACTTAGTGGTGCCTCTCCAGCGAATCTTGAAGTACCACTTATTATTGCAGGAGCTGGATCGCCATAGCCAACCAGTAAGTTCGTTGCATAGAACATAGTTCATCGCAGATTTAAGTTACAGTGTTGGAAAAGTATAGAAATGCATTCTGTTTTTAGTCAGTTAAACTGGGTTGTCTTGATGCTGGCAGTGGTTTATACATTTCTTCTATTTGAAGGCAGAATTGTGAAGTTGATGTTACTTCTTTTTATTTTCCCCTTCTCTTTATTATAATTGTCACAATAATGGAAATCTGTTAGTTTCCTAGCAGTGACCTGGGGGACTTGAAGAGTGCTCATGAGGCCATGAAGGACCTGGCTGAGTATATAAATGAGGCAAAGCGGGACAGAGAGATGCTTCAAATAATACAGGACCTTCAGGTAAGCTTTTACATCATTCTCTTTTTAGCTTATCACTCCATTATGCATTTGCTCACCAGGACAAAGCCAGATAAATAACTGACAAAATTTATAATAGGAATATGATGAAGATCCAGTAGTTGTGGATTGGACTCATTGAGAAAAGTTGTATGTAGTTATGAGGATGACAGAGTATTGCTATTTCAGAATAGTATATTGGACATGCCAAGCGAAATCAATGATTGGCAGAATCTTGGCAAGCTGAGGCATGATGGTGAGACGAAGATTGAGCGTCATTCTGACCCAGTAAGGAAAAGGTAAGGCTGTCTTTATTGGGAGTTGTTAGTAATATACTGTGTGAGCACTAAGAAAATGAGAAACTCACTCGACTTATGAAGATATTACTGATGCTTTGATCTGTATTTCCTTTGCAGATATGTGTTCATCTTTGACAAGGTGATGGTGATATGCAGCAAGCAAACAAAAGTAAGTCCATGCTCTCTGCTTTTTGTACATTGTAGTACCATTGGATGCTGTAGATGTTGAATACTGATGGTGGGCAAGTGAATGGAGTCACATTTTGTGATCAGAAAAGAAATTGTATGATATCGGGAATTTGTCATTGAAAGTAACTTTTTTCCTCTTTTTAATGAAATTGACATTTTTGCAATTCTTGTAATGAATTTCATCTCAGCACACAGGCCTTACATAATAAAGTGGTATTGCCATGCAGTCCTTTTAGTAAGCACCATGGAAACAAGCATAATATTTTATTGTACAAAGAAGTATATGAACTGTTTATTAACTTGTAGACATTGCAAACCACTGTACTTTGATAATAATATTCTTTGTATCTGTCTATTCTCTTAACTTCATTTATCATTTCTCGTATATTACAGCTTTTACTTTCTCCTTCATTTTCTTGTCAATGACAGCTTTGTCAAATAAAACTAACCTCTTTAGGCAATCCTTTTGTATTGGTCAACAGTGTTTTCATATATATATATATAATTTTATTAGAATATCATCTTAATGCAAGGTAATTGGTTTCATAGAGTAATTGCTATATTGATATGTATTTCCAGTGGAATGATTAAGTTATTGTAGGATATTGGTTTTAACATACAATAATACTTTCCTTGACAGAGACTATCTGGACTGTTCCTTGGCCATAGTGTCAATAGGTGGTCCTTGGGTGAGGTGTCTGTGGAGGTACTCAGTAAACATAGCACTAACTGGCAGTGGTGGTGGTGTTGGTGGTGTGCTCTGTGTGTTTTTGTGGTATTGTCCTTCTTGCTCTAAGATCCCGGAGAAAGGAGAGAAGATACATCATTATAGTGTTACCTGAGTATTGCTGTAGATATTAACCTCAATACATACCTTAACTGAATTTGCTTCAACTTTTGGAATGCTTTTGCCCCAAACTTTCCTCAGAGAAGGGCAGTTAAGCATACTTGAATTTTCTTTTGGCTGACTCTCTCTCTCTCTCTCTCTCTCTCTCTCTCTCTCTCTCTCTCTCTCTCTCTCTCTCTCTCTCTCTCTCTCTCTCTCTCTCTCTCTCTCTCTCTCTCTCTCTCTCTCTCTCCAGGGATCGATCCAGTCTCACACCTGAACAGCACCGTTCAGCACTCACGTAGCCAGCAACCATTGTGGCTTTTGTATGTCCACCTTCCACTGATTAAAAAAGGCTGTAGGATTTTGTCCCTTTAGAAGTGTGGGGATCATGTCAGTGTATATTGTATTGTTGAAGGCTATGTTATAACACTGAGTTTGTCACTTGTTCTTCACAATTTGAAAGAAAAAGTGCACTATTTGCACCAAAAGCAACACAAACACACATAATAAGTTAATATTTGCCATGTTTTTTCTACTTTCCTGCTTCCATGGTAACTTCACGGATCGCACAGATTATGGAAAGATTGCTTGGGGTAACTAGAAATTTGACCTTTTGCACTTTGTGATTTGTGTGATGGTGAGAAGAGACTTTGTGATAAAAAGTGATGTGAGCAAGTGTGCTGAGAACCCTTCAACATTTTTGTACCTCTCTCTCTTTGTGTGTGTGTGTGTGTGTGTGTGTGTGTGTGTGGTTTGTGTGTGTAGTATTAATCTAGCTAAAATACATATAGATTTTTGAGTAAGGATAATTTTGTTCTGTCTTTCTAACTATTTTTATGCAAACTAATTTCAAACGAGGATTTTTTTGCTCCTCAACGTAACTCCAACTCATTTCAATGATTTGTATGTGTGTGTGTGTGTGTGTGTTGTATTTACCTAGTTGTATTGTACAGGGTTCGAGCGGGCCTCATAGTATCCTGACTCCATATCTCCATTTATCTAATTTTTCTTTAAAGTTATGCACACTATGTGCTGCAACAATTCCATTATCCAATGCATTCCATTGTGTGTGTGTGTGTGTGTGTGAGAGAGAGAGAGAGAGAGAGAGAGAGAGAGAGAGAGAGAGAGAGAGAGAGAGAGAGAGAGATATTGTGTGTATGAAAGAAGTGCAAAATGTTTATACATTTTTAGGCATGGCACTGTAAAGCTTCACTACTGTGACTGAAGCATGTGCTGGTGAGGGTTGTGCACAGAGTAGTGTGATTGGGAAGTATGAACATGTGTTTGAAAGGGAATCATAAATTTATATTTTGGGTGTCTTGTTCCCTGCTTAGTATTTTTCAAGTCTTTTTTTTTTTTTTTTTTTTTTTTTTTTTTAAGTTATTGATTATGCTTTCCCCTCCCCTCTTTGTTGTCCCTCAAAGTCTTGTATATGTTGGGAGAATAACTTTAAAGTTGTCTGTAGATTTTACTTAAATTAGTGTTTTTCTTTTACTGCTAATGGATCTCAATCAATTTCTTTTACATTAATTACTTAGATCTTAGCTTTATATTTTCAAAACAAAAGACTTGTACATGCATTGCATTTTGAAAAAACTCAGTTGTAAAAACAAAAAAATATATATGTATATATACATACTTTATGTATACATATAAGATGAGAAACATGAACTTGATATGAGGTTGTTGAAAGAAAATGTTTTACTCTTCAAAACTTCTATTACATATCATTGGAAATTTATCAGGTCAATTCAAACCTCTTTCATGCAGTTATTGATGATGGTGTCTCACAACAGGATGAGAAATACATCTTCAAGGATTCTGTGAAGCTGGAGAACTGTCACATTGATAACTCAGTGGCAGCGGTACAGGGAGGCAGCACCAAGGGACGGCATAACAGCTTCTTCTTGGTGGTGGATGTAAATAAGACAGTGTACACTATCCTCACCAAGGACAGTGACTCCAAGGAGAGGTGGATGAAGCATATCAGTGATGCCATGTGAGTTTCTTGGTGCTGGAAGAAAAGTGTACAAACTAACATAGGCCTATATTTTTCAATGTTTTTCTCTCTCCAGGACTATTTTCCAAGACTGCTGACATAATCTTATGGGTGTTGTTTCATATCAGTCTCAGGTCAACCTTCCTAGGGGTCAGATGTGTCTCTCTGATAGTGGTGATGAGTCTCTTGTTAGTGGTGTGTGATCTGTTGGCTTCTATACGTAGTGATGGCTTTCCCTGCTTTCCCTATGGTTTCGGCTGGGTGTGTTAGTTCTCCTAACCTCAAGGCCTTCATTATGAAGATCTCATAGGTGGAGGCTGAGTTCCATCGAAGGATCTCAGAGGTGTGGGAGGAGTTTCTGACCTGCAGGCTGAATTCTGTTGAGTGAACTCAGCTCCTGAGGGAGTGGCGGTTTCTACAGTCTCCTTACCAAGTATTGAGATGCAGGGCCAAGAGAAGTGGTGAGTGGTGTCTTCTGGTGCAAAAAGGAGAAAGGTCCTGAGGCTGAGCGAATGGAAACGACAAATTCCTTCGCTGTGTTGGAAGGAGTGGAGGAGGAGAGATAGAGAGAAGGCAGAAGGCAACGAGATGAGGAGGGCAGATGATTCCCTACCCACAAGTAAGATTCTGGTGGTTTGTGACAGTCAGGTGAGACATTTGGGCTCGGCATTTTGTGCTAAGGACAGGAAGTGAAGGATGAGAATGTGCTTATCTGGTGCTGGAATCAAGAGGGTAAGTGCTCAGCTAGACATGTGTTTGGCAGACGGGACCAAACCCATTGTTTTCCTCAGCACGGGGGGAAATGACCTTTGTAAGGTAAGGAGTGAGGAGCTGTTTAGGATATTAAAGGAGGCTTTGGCTAAAATTTGGAATAAGGATGCAACCTCTGTGGTATGCAGTGTGTTGCCAAGGAGGGGATTGGGAGGTAAATGGCTGTTCAGGGCTATTGCAGTAAATTGCAGACTTGCAGATCACTGCAGGAGCAATGGATAGGCATTCATCAATAACTGGGACCTCTTTTACAGCAAAGACATTTTGTATACCAGGGATGGAGTGCATTTATCACGCCAAGGTGTTCTTTGGTTATTCATAGGGATGAAAGAATAGCCAAATCTAGAAAAGTAACCAGCTTATTAAATGCAAAGAATAGTTTAAATGTGTATTACATGAACTGTAGGAGTATTTTAAATAAGATAGATTTGCTGACAGGAGCAGCTTGTGTTGAAAATTTTGATATAATTGCATTAACAGAAATCTGGTTAGATATGTCAAGGAAGGTATGTACACTGCTATTTACTGTAGATGTACAATAAGTAGAGGTGACGGGACCAGCGGTCGTGTAGGTGAGTGTGTGATGTACAATAAGTAGAGGTGACGGGATGAGCGGTCGTGTAGGCGAGTGTGTGTGTGTGTGTGTCAGAGTCTCGGTGCTGTCTATATTCCAGTGGTGACTGGACAGTAGTAGTAGTAGCAGTAGTGTAGTGGTGATGGGACGAGCGGTCATGTAGGCAAGTGTGTGTGTCCTGGAGTCTCGGTGCTGACTGAACTCATGTGGTGACTGGATAGTAGAAGTAGCAGTAGTGTAGTGGTGTTCACTACACACTGGAGTCAGTCAGGCGTGCATGTCTGGTAATGATTGTAATAGTAGTGTAGTGGTGTTCACTACAAAGGTGGTATGTGTGGTAGGGGATTTTAGCTATAAGAATGTTGATTGGAGCTTGATGGTGAGTGACAGGGAAGCAGAAGAGTTTCATAGAGTCATTCAGGATAATTTTTTAAAGCAAGTCATTTTAGAACCCTACACGGGGAAATAATATTCTAGATTTAATTCTGACAAAGAGGGAGGAGGCAGTTACGCAGGTGGAGGTTGGTGGCCAGCTATGTAACAGTGATCACAAAGAAATATGACATACATTGAAATGGCATGAAAATTTTTGAAAAACAAACAGTAGGAAAGTACCTGACTTCAGGAAGGTTAATTTCAAGTGCTTAAGGGAGTATTTACAAGGAATCGCTTGGCAAGGGGAAGGGAGAGATAGTCAGGTAGAAAGAAGGAAAGGGGGGTGAGGTGTAAAGTCGGAGTGGGACAGAGAGTGAGGCAGTGGGGGGAACTGGATTAGAACATGGGAGGAATCCCGGTCATCCGAGGGTTGATGAGATCTATACCGACTTTCTAAATAAAATACATGAGGGTCAGATAGCTAACATTCCATATAAAACAATAAAATCACAAAACAACGACCCTAAGTGGATGACAGACAGATTAAAGCGATGCATAGGGCAAAAAAAGAACTATATTTAAGAGGCTAAAGGCTGGAGATGAGGCTTTAAGGCCACTATACCATGAATTAGTAAGAACAGTTAAGAGATTAACAAGGAAGGCTAAAAGTGAATATGAGTTGAGGGTAGCCAGCCAAGCAAGGATGAAGTAACGATAATGTGGAGGGAAGCTAATGTGGTTCCCATATTTTAAGAGGGGAGATAAAACCCTAACACCTAATTTCAGGCCTGTCAGCTTAACTTCAATTGTGGGTAAACTAATGGAATCAATTATAGCGAAAAACAATAGGGAACACCTAGACAAACATGGCTTGATAAATCAAACACAACATGGATTTACGAAGGGAAAGTCGTATCTTACAAACTTGTTGACCTTTTATAGTAAGGTTTATGAGGTGGTAAATGAGGGCGATAATTATGACATTCTATATTTAGATTTCAGTAAAGCCTTTGACAAGGTATCTCACCAGAGGCTCTTAAAAAAGGTTAAAGCACACGGTATAGAGGGTAAAATATTAGGCTGGATTAAATTGTGGCTAGACGACAGGCAACAGAGGGTACTAATTAATGGATCTAATTCTGAGTGGGGAGATGTAGTTAGTGGAGTGCCACAGGGGGTCAGTTTTAGGGCCATTGTTATTTCTAATATATATCAACAACTTGGATAGTGGAATTAATAGTGACATTAGTAAATTTGCAGACGACACAAAGATAGGTAGATTAATTAGATCCGATTTGGATGCCATGGCCTTGCAGGCAGACTTGGATTGGATGAAAGAATGGACAGATAGATGGTAAATGCAGTTCAATATTGACAAGTGCAGGGTACTGAGCGTAGGTAGAGATAATCCAAGCAATAGGTACACAATAGATAACGTGGCACTAGGAAGTTCCAAGTATGAGAAAGATTTAGGAGTCATAGTTAGCTCCGATCTCGGTACAAGGAAGCAATGTATTGAGGCCAGGAATAAGGCGAATAGAGTATTGGGATTCATTTTTAGAAGTGTTAAATAAAAACAGGAGTCCCAAAGTAATACTGAAATTATACTTGGTGCTGGTCAGGCCACATCTTGACTATGCGGTACAATTCTGGTCCCCACATTTTAGGAAGGATATAGCTCTGTTGGAGTCAGTGCAAAGGAGGATAACTAAAAAGATACAGGGAATGAGGATATTCCTTATGAAGAGAGACTGAAAAAACTCAATCTGCATTGCTTAGAGAGACGTAGGTTAAGAGGAGACCTGATAGAAGTATCTAAGTGGTATAAGGGTTTTAACAAGGGGACATGAATGTAGTTCTTAGGATCAGTAGCGGGGACAGAACCAGAAATGATGGGTTTAAACTTGAAAAATTCAGGTTTAGGAAAGAAGTGGAAAGAAACTGGTTTTCGAACAGACTGGTTGATGAGTGGAACGGTCTCAGTGGTCATGTAGTCGGAGCTGAGTCAATAGGGAGGTTTAAAAGAAGGTTAGATAAGTTCATGGATGGGGACTGCCTCCTATAGGCCTGGCAGCCTCTTGCAGCTTTCCTCTTTTCTTATGTTCTTATTATGGTAATGTAAAATCATTATTAAATTAATACAGTAATCATGAGAATAATTATTAACTTCCACTTCAACCTGTTAAGTGCAAGAGATTGTATAGTTGATTAGTATTCTGAAATAATATCTGTATATTAGTCATGATGGTAACTTAATTTTAAGCAAGTCCATATAAATGTATATGAATGATGTGAGTGAGATTTAAGTAATTGCTTTTAATTGTTCTGAGTTAGTCCAGGCTGTCAGGATGTATACCCAAGTGTTCTGGAAGGTTATTATCATTGCAGAGAATACCTCAATCCTGCCAAGAATCGAGAAATGGAACACAAATTCTCCATAACTACCTTCTCCAAACTCACCACCAGATGTATGATATGCAGCAAGCTGCTCAAGGGCACCATCTTTCAGGTAAGTAGAGTACAGTACCCTTTCAAGTTTTTTCCTTTGCTTTTTATTGAAGAATTACTGTTAAACTTAAGGAATGTGAAGTTCCTAGCATTGAAAATTTTTTTATTCATTCTGAATGCATAGCTCGGAATTGTGTAAGTGTGTGTTTTGTCCCCTATACTGTAATGCAATGGTATGGTGATGCTGTATCTAGAACCTTGTGAGTGTGTTTTATCCTCACACCTGGCAAGGCACAGCGATTGAGTGGTGCTGTGTCGTCACATCTCAAACTCTGAATATATCTTGCCCTTGTATCATACATGGTGTAGCCAAGCTGCTGGTAGCAGAAACAAGCTTATCTCAATCTAGCAACATCTGTCTTGTACCTTTGGGAACAACACTGTGTCCCATTTTTCAACAAAAGATATAACCTCCATAATTTGAGTATTCCCATTGATCTCCTTTTCTTTTAATAAGAAAACTACAAATGTATTTACCAACCTTACCAACCACAATACAAAGCTCTCCTTATTCTTCAAGCACAGCCAGCCAAAACAGGCCTTTGACTCCTTAAAAGTTATTAAGGAGATCCTTATTAGTATCAATTTTTTTATGGGAAAGACATAGTTGTATGGTTTCTCTTTTCTCGCTTTCTCTCTACTTTTACTGGCCACTCAAAAGTAGATTTTCTTTCCTGATTGTATTGTAAAGAAATAACAATATATTTTGCCCTTTTAGTCATTGCCTATAACTTAATTGACAATATATAGTATACTCTTACCAAGATCCTTCTAACATTCAGGAAAACATCTTGTCATGCAACTCCATTTTACCATTTGACTTACTAAAGTTAAATGGTGTCAACATATGTGAAGTAAAATTTAATATTTTCTTCACAAGATACTTAGTGTTGAGATGCAGAATATGTAAGGACTGCCACGTGTACATTATTATCAGAGGAAGCAGTAACATCCTGTCTATGTGTGTCTCTGTGTGTAACTGTTTGATAGTGTTGATCTTTACGGCATCACTTGACGTCATGGGAAGTTCACAGTTCTTAGTCTGTTGTCTGAACACTTGGATGCAGACTCATCACACTGGATTAATAATTACCTCGACTTTTTGGCCTTGAAACACGGAAGAAGCCATTTTTATCAAGATATTCCTCCCAGATCTGAAAATTATTAGCTGCAGAAAATGGCAGTCCTAATAGAAAGTCTAGAGTCGACTCCCTCTGCCTCTCCCCTCCCACCACGATCCACATCCGTGATTCAAGGAAGTCAGAATCAGGTCACAATTGTACACAGACTCCAAGATAGCTTCACAAAACTCAGAGGGAAGTGCATCAAAACCTGGAACAGTTTCATATACCATGATGTGGATGGTGAACAAGAGGAGGTAGAATCCTTATATTCTTACTTTGACAAAAGAGACAGTGATATGGAGGAAATACAGCTCAGTGCTATGGAGGAAGTGCAACTCAGGCCCTCTAAGAAATGGGCCAAACGGCTCACAGACTACGAGTTCCTGTTAGGCAAAGATGACCAGGCTTGCAGAAGAAAAACATGTTCAAGTGTCAGAACCAAAAGGAGTCGGCGTGCTACTGTGATGGTGCCGTCCGTCACTGGGGTCACCAGTGGTCCAGTACGTTGTTGTTGTGTTGTAATCTGAATGTGACAGAAACAAGGCTTGAGAATTATTATAGTTCTTATGTAAACCAGTGGTAAGCAATGTGTACATACATGTAGAAAATGCAATAGGATTCAGGTGTGTCAAAATGGTGCACAAGTTTATAAAAAGTACTTGTGTTAAAGTTTTAAAAAACTCAAAATTAGGTTTTGACATTTTCACTTGTTGATATTTTCAAGCAGTGACTTTTTTGTTGTATCTCTAGTTTCCCTAGTTGACCAGGGATTTGTCAACATGCTGATGCATCATCTTCATTGTGAAATACTGTATTGGTATCATCAGAGATAGGTCTGTTCGTGGGGAACCTCAGCTTCAGTAGAAACAGAATAACCAGCATTGACACAAATTACTTGTCCCCACAGTCAACAAGAAAACTATATATGTAAGACTCCCTTATCTAGGTCTAGTCACTTAAAAAATAGTCTTCTCTCGGATAACTTCAAGAATTTCTATCCCCAAATTGATTTTAGGTTCATTCCAGTTAATAATTAGAATCAGTTCATTTTTTAACTTCAAGGACATTGAAGGAAGGAATGCAGGACAGGATTAAGAGTTTTTTCATAGCTGTCCCCTTGGGGAAGATCATAGTGTATGGGTCATAGATACTAAACAAGAGATCAAACCTGTTTCCCTTATTCTGTTTTCTTTGCTGAGTATTGTGATTATCTTCATAAATTTTCCACTACAGTACATGCCTCATTAACAGTGAAAGTAGTTTGTAATGTTGATGTTTTCCTCTATATAATATAGTATCTTGTCCGTTTTGAATTTATATCATGTCATTAACTTTGCACTAGTTTATTTCATTTCCTTTTTTTCTCATCTGTGTGTTTTCTCTACAGGGTTACAGCTGTTCACGGTGCAAGATGGTGGTACACAGGAGTTGTCTTGATGGAGTGCAGCGATGCGAGGGTCGTGCCCGCCGTGAGTCTCCCATTCCACCATCCCATCCACCCATCATACGGAGACCTAGTGATCCAGTATGTTATTGATCCATCGCTTGGCTTTGAACTGAAGGGAGAAATAGAGGTCTTTTGATTGATAGATATCTTAATATGACATGACTGTGCATGTTTACTTTAAAAAAAATTTGCAGCCATAATCTGGTTTCATGGGAAAGTTGTTAGGATTCCCATTCACACTCTTCCATTTCCTGCCTGTTACATCCGTTCTGAGTTGATTCATCTGTTTGAAAAAACAAATAATGTTGCTGTCTATTTATTTTGTGTTTCTCAACAAGAGAGCAATGTAGACTAAAATGACACTTCACAATTTTCACATAGAGGAAAGAAGAAAGGATATGTTCTATTGCTATGAAAGTGGAACTCTGTACTTCAGCACCTAAGAAAAGAGAAAAGAGAATAATGGTGTTGATAGCACTACTCAAAGTGAAGGCAGTGATGACATTTACCTTTACAATAAGAGCAAACTTGATATCAGAAGAATAATGGTTGTGTTGACTAATGACATGTTTCCTCTTGTGTATGAAAGTGTAGCATTACAATATAGAAAATTTACTTTCATCCTGAAAAGAATTATGAAAGGATAGGAAGGTTATTATGATGATTATCATAACAATATATTACAGTATCAGAAGTAAAGCCTTCTGCATGAAAGAATAATGGTGGTAGAAATTAATATTAGTGTCGACGGGGGGAAATCGGACCGTCCAACGAACCGGTACAATTTGGACCGCCTCATTCATATTTACAATAAATTCATATATAAATTTCTTTTTGAAGTTTTGAGCATTTCACAACAAAAGTACCTATTTTCACATTTCTTGTGCAGGTTTGATAAAAAAAAATCAATACAGGAAAGAAATTACAATTATATGACTGAAAGCACCGAATCGTAGCCAAAAAAAAAAAGGGCAGCAAAGTTTGTTTACCAAATCAGCTGTTTTGGCGAACTTTGTTGTGGCGGTCAGACGCGGCCAACTATCCTCTTCCAAATAGGTGATTATAGAGTGTTTTACCTATACTTTAAAAAACATGATTTCATCAGCAATACTGTATTTAGCTTCGTTTTCTCACAATTAACGCTCACTTTTTGGTTTAATTTACCCCGGTAAGGAAAATGCGGCAGGGGAAATCGAACCAGTAGTTTTTAGTGCGCAATTGTTTATATTTTGAGAATATGCATAAATATTTTGCCCTGTGCCATCTTTGGCTTATAAAGGGAATTGCTTAGACTCCTCATATACCCAATAATGATTATTAGGATGATTAGGGTAATTTAGGGAAATTTTTAATGAAGACTATAAGCCTATAAAAGACATCAAAAAAGCTAGGAATTGTCCGCTCACACTCTCTCTACACTACAGGCTAGCAAGCAAGCGATAGCGAGGTTAATAATCTATAGAAAAATTAATGTGGAAACCAATGAGCAGTATTTTTATACAAAAAATCAGCTCCCTGTTGCTCGCTAGCCTGCAGAGTGGGAAGGAAAATTAACGTGACCAGTCTTTTGACACCCTGAGCCTATACCCTGTTTTTACTCAGCTGATCCTCTTTCGTCTGCTAGGAGTGCCCATTAGTCATATATATGCATATAATCTGCTTATTATATGCTTATGTATCACTTCATAGGGACCTTATAAAGGATCAGCTGAGAAAAAACAAGGTACAGTATAGCTAAGCACAGTGATGATTATTTTTTTCCCTTCTTTTTAGGATGAAAATAATCAATAACAATGGCTAGAACTTACAAAAGAAAGACTGCTGAGGATCCAGAAAGATGTGATAGACTCAGAGATGCCATGAGAGCAGTGAACAGGAAATCACACTCAATAAACAAGGCTGCTAAAGTGTACAAAGTCAGTAAAGCAACCCTTTTAAGACACTTGGCACACAATAAGAACACCCTCTCTGAAACTGTAAATGAAGACACTAGCCTAGAGTGTCTTCTTGGTCATCCTCACAACCTCCCTCAGGAATGTGAAGTGGAGTTAGCTCAGTGCTTAACAATAATGGCTAAATGGGGTTTTGGATTAACTCCAGTACCTTTCACATTCAGAATAAATAATCTCCTTACTGAATACAATAACTTCAAGTGTTACACCAAAACATTGGCTAAAGTAGCCAAGTAAATGTAGTCTATGAGTAACAATTTTTTTTTTCTACACTGTTTCTTGCCATTGATTTTGTTATTTTGAATGTGAAAGGCTCAATGTTTATGAAATAAAACACTTTTTATTTTTTGAGGAATTATATCCATTTTTATAAAATTGTTTTTGCATTTATAAAGGATGGTTCAAATTACCCCATGAGTGGTTCAGTTTACCCCAGTGGGGAAGTTCACATTACCCCATTTTATTGATAACTGTGAACCACACTTATTACTTCAAAGCTCAAGAATCTGGTATGAATGATTTTTTTTTTTTTTTTTTTTTTTTTTTTTAGTGATTTAAAGGTAATAACTTGCTTATGTTTACATACAATTTTTGTAAGTTTATCTTAGTAAATGTGGGAACAGTATCAAAGTTTGTCAAAACCTGGTCCAAATTACCCCGGTCAACACTATGCTGAAGAGGAAATTATAATAGTAATAGTGGCTGCAATTAGAAGTAATGTAAGCATTATGAGAATAGGTATATTCATCCACACTTCTATTCCTTACAGTACCCAGGTTATGGTAATCTCCAACTCATGAACTTCCCCTGGTGGGTGGAGAGGATGACAAGAGAGGAAGCCAAAAGGCAGCTGGAACTGTTGCCAGATGAAACATTCCTCATCCGCTGGTCAGAACGCCACCAGAAACTTGTGCTGTCCCTCAAGTGAGTTAGTCTCTCTCTCTCTCTCTCTCTCTCTCTCTCTCTCTCTCTCTCTCTCTCTCTCTCTCTCTCTCTCTCTCTCTCTCTCTCTCTCTCTCATATCATTTTGACCAAGAATAGGACAGAATATTTTCAACTTCTTTATTAAAATTTATGAAGATCAAATCATTTATTGGAGACCTTATTGTATGGGTTCATGAACAACAGTGTTTTATACCACTTGGGAGCACACATTATGTATCAAATATTGTTTGCAGTTAAATTTGAATTGCTTGTGTTTCATCACATATTGTCACTTTTTTTTCCTAGTTACTTGATGCACACCCCATCATAACTCACTGTGTTATCTAAGTCAAACATTATCTTGTTATCTCACAGAGTTAAACATGATGATGTGAAGCATATGAGAATCTTAAAACATGAAGAAGCCAACAGCTTTTACCTGAGTGAAGCCCGTTACTTCCGCACTGTGGAGGCACTTGTCAATTACTACCGGCAAAACTCCCTCTCTGAGTGTTTCTCTGAGTGAGTATCTAGCTGCTTGATCATATTATTTTGAACTCAGTCGTAGAATATTGAGAAAACACATATCTGGTTGTTGTGAGTGAATAGTTAAAGAGAATGTCCAACCTTTGTTGCAGCCTCTTCTCCACACTATCCCGTCCCTTGTATGACACTGCAGTGGTGAAGTTCCCCTACCAAGGTCCAGGGGCAAATTACTTATCACTGGAGCTTGATGATAGAGTGATAATCACCAGCCATGATGGGGAGAGCACTGGCTGGTGGAAAGGCAGGATAGGCAACAGGGTAAATGATATTATTATCAGCCTTTGTCATACAATTGATTCTGATGCTTGGGGTAATGAAGTCACGAGCAATAATTGTAGGCAGTCTGTTCATGAGAATAATGATGTTTGATTCAATTTTTACATACTGGTACATAATGAAGACAAATGAGCCATCCCCTACCACCATTAAACTATGTAGGGAGGACAATATTGAACAGAAGTACTGTGATAATGATTTTATTTATCTTTTCAGGTGGGCTATTTTCCCAAGGAGTTTGTCCAGGTAGAGAACAACTTTAATATGTAAGTTATGTATGTGTCACTTTTATTAGTATGAACTGCTATATACTGACAAAGGGTGGGTGCTAGGAGAATGGATTTAAGCATTACCTTCTCCACAGAGTAATAGATAGGAAAAATTACTTTGTTCTGTGATCATCTCTCTTCTGTTTCCATTCCTCTTATTCTTTTAACCTTGGAAATTGGATTTCACCTGTACTATTTTGCTGAATACTTTTTATTATACCAGAATTTATTTATTTGATTGTTTCATATAAGTATGGTGTTCTTCATTACAGTCACTTCCTGAATCATTCCTAGTCTTTAGGAAGGTTTACACAACCTGTTACGGTCTTTCCTTCATGTTCTACCCCTGTCTGTTAGCAGGGAGAGTCTTGGGGTAGTCAGTCAGTCATCTTGCTTAGAGATGCAGTACTCCAGATATTGACGTGCCAAAAGTGTTACACAAGGACTTGTGTTTCTTGTTAATAGTGTAGTGAGAGCCTTTTGTAGGGTGTTCTATATCAAGAGTTAAGAACCATATAGGCCTTATGTTCTAATGAGTGGCCTCCAGTCACTGGCCACTGTCACAGTCATAAGTGTTCTGTGTGAGTCATTCAAGTATAATGTGCTGTGAGTCACTACTTCAGTCCTCATTACAGGGATGATATGTAAGCATAGTGCGCTGTCTTAGTGTGTCATCTCCACACCTACATGATTTTGTATGTAGTGTGAAAATTTAATAATTAGGCTCTCGGGCTGTGCGAAATGTGTGCATATTGTAAAGTAGCTGGATACAATAAGGAAGTTTGGTTTTATATAGTGACTTGCATGTCAGTAGAGGAAGAAGTTGTAGTTAGACACTTGCAATGTTTATGCTTTTGTCAATAAGTATCATCATTTCAGGAGATTGGTGTAGAATTATAAAGAAGCATCTACACTACATCAGCTCAAACAGTGAATAAGAAGTCAAATAAGGTGTACATACAAATATGTATACATATACAATGGTACCTCAGGTTGCATACTCAATATATTCCAGAAGACTACTTGTAACCTAAAACATATTTTCACATAAAGGTAATAAAAATCTTTTATTCCACATAAAAAAAAATGAAAGTCAGTTAACAGTGTTTTATGTGGAATATAAATAATTTTTGTAATGAATAAAGGAAATCATATAAAGATAAATCATTGAAATATATTAAACATGAAAGATGAAGCAAGCAGTCATGTAGTTTTGTCAGCTCAACAACACATTCTGTGCCACACTCATGTTGCTTCAAGGATCTTTTTAGCTTCAATGGCTGTTCTGTTCCTCTTACTAGCACCTTCCTTAGCAGCCAGCTTCTTGGGTCACATCATGGCTTGCATTAATAAAGTGATCTTCACACAAAAATACTAGGAACACACTGAAGAGTACTTATGAATGAGGATGTGATTGTGCAGCTGTTTCCTCTGTGAGAACAGTGTGAGCTATAGCAAACATGGCTAGGCATGTACGTATATGTGTGTATCTGCCACTTTGTGAAAAACAAAGCAATTGTTTACAACTCACTTGTAACTTGAGGCATTCTTTTACATATCTTTACTTATAATCAGATCCAGTTATAACCCGAGGTACCTACCACTGTATACACACACACACACACACACACACACACACACACACACACACACACACACACACAAAGGTTGAGTATCCTTTATCTTAGGTTGTAAAGATCTAGACATTTCCCAAATGTAAAAGCTTTCAAGATTAAACATGACTAGGTAAGGGATTCTCAACCTGTGTCAGATTTTTCATTAACCATTAAGAGACATTGTTACAGTGGCAGGTCACAAACATTTCTAGATTTCATGACTGTACAACGAGTTCATTAAGGCAATGCTCAAACACTCATGAAGGAAAAAGTGTCAGGTGTTGTCTGACTTGTTCATCTTTGTGGGTGCAACAAATGTGGGAATTGCCGAAGAATGTGGAATAATAAGCACAAAACTAGAAATTAATGATAATTGTAATCTCATTGAAGAAATTATGTATATTATTCTTTGATTTCAGTAATGTCTGTTGTTATTTTATAATCTTTATGCTTCTTACAGTGCATGTTTACAAATATTTTTGTAATCTATAGTGTAATTTGCTTTGATATTTATCCATAGGCCAAATTAGTATATAACTAACATTTATGTCAAAACCCTAAGTGGTATTTAGCTTTTAAGTTCAGGCTCACTGAGGCATTCCAGGATGTTGGGTATGCTAAGTGAGGGAGCACCAGCCAAGCTTGGCTCGGGACGGGTCACCGCATGAGCATTTACTAAACACAAATCTGCATCAACCTCTGCCGTTCAGCTGCATTCAGCAGCATGGTCAGTATTATAAGTATTTGTATCTTTCATAGTCTTCTTCCTGAGTCATAGAACAATTAGAATGCACACACACACACACACACACACACACACACACACACACACACACACACACACACACACACACACACACACACACACACTTTTATTTAACATTGGTGCTGTAATCAGAACCAGAAAATGCAAATATACTGTGTTTGTACATAAGATTATTGGGAGATGTGAAATAGAAGAAAGAATATTTTGCTTCAGACAGACAGAAAGAGAGGCTACAAGATTGTTTTTATTTTATAAACAGTGTTATGTTCTGTATAAATGTATGAAGTGTGATGTGGAATAGACCTTTTACAGTTACTGTGAAGGTCAGAAGTATAGATGACCTCAGGTTGAGTGTTATTCTGATTCTCATGTAATGCTGTGGATTGGAAACTTAACAAGGGTTGATTGCATCCTAAATAATACCCCAAAACTGAATAGTGCACTAATTAACTAGTGTATAATTGTACTGAGCAGTGTCTCAATCCTCCTCTTGAGACAAAACAATGTTAGTTAGCATCATAATGAAGTTTGCTCTCACAGTTAGTGTAACCACGTTGATTAAGCTTACTTCTTGACACTCTCTCTATGCAAGGGGCAATGGTGACAAGTGCTGGCAAGTGTGTGTGTAGTGATGCTGTGCTTCCACCTCAATGGTGCTTGGAGCAGTGCTCCTTGCAGTGACTATTGTGATGGATAACAATAAGCTAAAATAGTAAGTGACTCCATCACTTGCTTTTTGTATATGCTAACAATAAGCTAACCTGTGACAAGTGATTCTCTCTTCACTCTGCTGTGTATAGTTAATGGTTTAAGAGGTAGTTTTCTCAACTGTAAGTAGTGTATTTTTCTTTAATGCTGTGAGAGGCATCTAAAGATACACAGACACTGCCACTCTACCCAAGCCAACCTTTTTTTTTTTTATCCACACTTCAGTAAGGCTCTTGCTCCATGTGCCCAGATACTAGCTCAAAAGTAGCATCACTATGTTAGAAAGTGTGGTAAGAAATAGCTCTGAAGTAAGTAGATTTTGTAGTGAAGCTGTATTTGGGAACCAAATCTAATGTAATGGGAGGGGGGAGGGTTGCTACACTAGTGAAAACATGGACAATAATGTTAGATACATTTGCTCACATCTGTAAGATTCCAAAAATCACATTCTGCTGGGTTTTGGTGCATGTGTGTAAGGAACTAGCCTCTCCTTTTAAAGTATCTAGAATGAGATGGTTTAACAGTGATTTCAGTGGTGCTCAATTAGATAGTTGTATAATAATTTTTTGCTGGCAAAATTGTCTCTTGCCTCCACCTCATTGGTAGAGCGTATTGCTCACATTAGTTGCTTGCTAATTGATTGATTGTGATTGTAAAGCAGACTGGTTCAACCAGTTCTGTTGTAGACCGATAGACACAATGCATGGTTATTTTCTTTACCTCAGCTTTATCATAAACTTCTTCATTTCACATTGATGGAGAAGCTTATTACACACTAATGATGTTCCTTTGATTAGTGTCCACATCTTAAGTGTGGAAATATTGGGTTCATCATTTTAGAATAATATGTTTTAGGTGTTGAGGCCTGACAGTTGAGAATGGGTCTTAGTCATAGAGAATGTGTCAGGGTGTATTAGTGCAGGAAATTTTTTTCTTGGCCATGTTGGCATCATATAAAATGTTTTTAATTTTTACTGTGATGTGATACATAATTTCCTTAAAGTAATGAATAGGAAATAAATTTGTTCTTGCAGTTCTCCAGGTTGTTGTGACAAATGTTTTTCAGTGCATTATTCCACACACTAGCCACTAGCTAAAGAAAAAAAAAATTGTCAAGTTTTTCACAGTGGAACCAAGCAAGTGCTTTAGTCTGCTTCACAATGCCACTTCACATGTGACATGAGCTCTAAACTCTATCGACCAGCTGGAAGTGAGACACTGAGCTCATTTTGCCAGATTAAAGGAATTAAGAAGAAATTACAGGAGCTTTTCAGAAGTGAAGTAAACTGGTGAGTTGAAGGGCATTACTGCCATTCTGGGCAGATATATTATTATTATTACTATTATTATTATTATTATTATTATAGTATGAGAGAGAGAGAGAGAGAGAGAGAGAGAGTTGCAAGAGGTGTGAAAAGATGACCTCTTGCTGCTGTCTTGTACCCTGTAGATACTTTTCCAGGTTTCAGGGTTGCCAGTCTCCTTCATCACACAGTTTATGTACAAACACTGTGCACAAGAAAATTCTATTGCATGCATATATTCCAGTCCACTATATTGCATTAATATTTTCACTCTGTATACTTACTGTAGTCTGTAAAAGATTAGCCTAAAAGATATTTATTTAGTTTTAATTACAGATGATCATACTATGATTGTGTACATACATATACATATATATATTTAGGTATTTGTTATTCAGTACCATTAAGTTACCAATGCTTGTAAAAGTGTAATATTGATGATTAAAGTAATCAATTCATATACTGATTTGATTTCCAAATGTGCAGTATCTATATGTGGCAAAGCTTCAGCAGAGTAAACATTGTCTAGAACTCATGTAACCTAATGATCAATGCAGTGCATCAGTGAAGATGGTCCCATTAGCTATTCATATTGCATTTGGATCCCTTATTAGTTCCACACTTGTACGTATACTACATTACAGTTTCACCATTTTCATTCTCCTTTCTTCCTTCTTCCACCCATCCTATGCCACTCACCACTAGTGCCAAAGCCATGCTACTTAGATCTTCTGAATCCTATTGAGATGTAAGGCAGTCTTTCATCATTCTTACTAATCATAAAATATACTAAAGGTTAAGGAAATAATTTGTGTAATATATTTTCTATTGATAAAATGCCTACATACACTAATTTTACATACAGGCACAACTTTGCAAAACCCAAAAATTACAGACAGTAGCAAACCTGCTTTCACTAGAACACTCACCTCCTGTTGTATTCAGTAATACTAAATGCAATTAAACTTTCCTCTTTCAACTGATCCTCCAGCTGCCATTGTTTTCCTTCCTACATGTTGATGACCCTTTTTCAGATCCAACAGCTAGAAATTAAAACTTACTGAATGCACGATGACAATCACCCATTTCTCCAGGCCATGATACAGTTTCTTCTAGTACAAGATGAGTGGAGGCCAGCAAAAGCTAATGCTATCTTGCCTTATTGGACTCTGATGTGAGGAGTTCTGGAGCTTCCACAGTTTGAAGTGTAGCCTTGAGTGGTCTATGATAGAGCCACACTGAGTCCAAGCCATGGCCTATAGTGGCAGTAGGTTTCCAAGATGGGAGTGGAAAACGACAGGCAATGACTAGACTGTCTTGTGTTAATTCTTGTGACAGCTTTGACTCAAGATCTGGCATCTGTTGACAATAAGAGCAAACTATTACAATCACCATGACCACATCCATAGCATGATGTATGTCTAACACTGATGATACAGAGCCATCCACCCATGATGCAACTTCCTTGGCACTCACCATCTCCTCCACTCCAAAAATGACAATGTTCTGGTAGTCCCTCAGGTCAAGCCGCCACAAGTCTTGGGTGACAAAGGAGGTGGAGCTGGCCACTCCTCCTCGCCAAGCAGCCCACCGTGAATACCACACAAGCCATGGATTCAGCTCCACCCCAACTGCCTTCAACTGAGCGTGACGAGCAGCTGCCACAACCTCAAGCAATAAGAGTATGTAAATGTTTGGTATCAAGTGCAGTCTCAATTGATGGACATTGCCACATAATATTACTGAGAATTTTATAACAAAAATACACTACATAAAATTCATAATACAGGCAACCCCCGCTTAACGAAGGTTCACACAACGAAAAATCGCTACAACGAAGGTTTAATTTTACTACCATCTGCTTGTTTAACGAACACCAAACTCGCTTTAACGAAATTTTATCCAGGTAATTTTTTCCAAGTTTGAAAGCCCCGCCGTATCACGCAAGCCGACAGGCTTTTGAATACACCAGCGCCTCTCGTGGACAAAACCCGCACCACTCATTGCCCCTGTTCAAAACAATAACAGCGTCAGCACCAGCTCGTCTTCCCTTGCTCAATTTACCTCCAAAACGCCCTGGAATGTCATCTAGCGTTGCTAAGAAGATCAGGAAGTCTCTTACTCTCAAAGTGAAGCTGGATATTATTCACAGACACGAGAGAGGCCAGAAAACTAATAGCATTGCTTGCCACCATCTTGACTGCATCTACTGTCTCTAGTATTTTCAAGTCAGCAGACTCTATTAAGAAGGCTGGTGAGTCCGTATCTTTCTTGCAAGGTAAAAGAACCACCTGAACTCGTGACTACAGTGGATAAAATGGAAAGCCTTGTGGAAATGTGATGCATAAGTTTTGTATGTGATACAATGATGCACCCTTTGTTTACATTCCACAGGTTGCCGGTTAGTGTCTTTCCCGTTTCACTCTCCCTCCCTTCATAAATTTAAGATCATTAACATTATAAAGTTATGTCCATACATACATACATTAGTGTACATTATAATGACTTAAATTAAACTGCCTAAATGTTTAGCTTCATAATTTTTACTTTCATTAAACCTTTCACTGTACTATGATGCACTCTCACTTTGTTTATTCTCAATGGAAGTTCGTCAGGGGTTAAACTTGTTATAATGGGTTCACTTAACGAAGTTTCGCTTAACGAAGGGTTTTTTAGGAACGTAATCCCTTCATTAAGCAGGGGTTGCCTGTACATAATATCACAAAATAGTCTCTTTTGCAAACAAAAATATAACTTTCAGTATCGTTTTGAAGCATGAGGCTGTTAAGGAAAATATCAAATAGTTGTACTTATCCCTACCTCCTAGTCACATAATCAATCCACCATCCTCATTTGCCCAAGCGCACAGCACAGTCTCTCTATTTCCAGTCTTCCAGTCACACTTAGTGACTCATCCCCTGTCCCTATATTCCCTATTTCCCTTCATCCTTCGCCTCTTCTAAGCTTACAATTCTGCCGTCACCACTGCCGAGATCCACCAGTCGACCAGAGCGTCCCTTGAGGCCTGTCACCACATTCCTCACTTGCCGACTTGTGGCAGGGACATAAGGTAGGCATACCTGAAAGTACCAATGACTGAGGTTAGTAAGGTTTACTATTCAAGACAGGGGCTCCCAACCTGCAACCCACAGACCATTTAGTGCAGGCTGCAGCCACTTGCCAACACTAGAGGTGTGTGCCTCCCAGCAAATCATTTATTGGGTCATCAGTGCAACCCACTAGTATGCAAAGAAACACTAGTCTTAGCCTGCAGTGCTTCACAGGTTGAGACCCTGGTCTAAAAGGATAAAACTATGTTCTCAATTATTGTTGTTTTTAAAAGGGGAATAAAAGAGTTTTCCTTACTTACGATCAAACAATATTAAAGGATAAATTAGTGCTTTCCTAGAAAAAAAATAGACATAAGATTCTTTCAAAATAGCTGAATCTGTCAAAGGTGAAGGTAACACAACAAGAGCAAGTCATAAGAAGGAAAGACACATTAACATTGGTTGTATCATTAGGTGACATTCCTACTGGTATTAAATTTTTTTTTTTTCTGAAATTTAGCAACAAGGCATTTTTTTTTTTTTTCTGAAGCCGAAATACCTTCCTAAGGGCAGGGGTCACGAATGGTGCTGCAATGATACTGAGAGCAACAGCTGCCCCTCCTGTCACACCAACCAGCGCCAGACCCATACCATTCACACGAAGCCGCCTGTCCACGCTGCTCTCCCTGTAGCATCCAAATCACCACCACTAGGTAAAGCTTCCACTATTTTCTTCATATTTTCACAAATACTCAAGTACAGATACGGTCTTAATTAGTTTACCTGGATTCGTTCCGTAACTACCAACTTACTTCAACAGTGCATCCACTTGAGTGCCTTGCAAGCCTTTCGTGGTTTCTTGCATTGCAAAAAGATTAGATCTCACAATATCCCTCACGACAACTTTGGAAAAGTGGCACCGGGTGTGTGCCACTGAGCCACCTTCCTATGTAAACAAACCACGGGCAAGTTCCGGTACCAATACCAGTAATACCGGTACCAGCCTTAACGGTACTGTACCGGTAAAATTTTCGTACCGGTAAATAGTCAAAACGGTATTGAGCAAATTGTATACAGCGTGGAGGTGGCTCAAGGTGAGCGGTGATGGGTAAGACGGTAACATTGAGTCATTCTCACTCGGTACCGCTCCACACTGGTACCGACTGGCTACCCTGGCGCGTCGGCGCGGTCTCGGTAGCTCGGCGAGACGCGTCTGTACTGGTACGACTGAATGTGCCGGCATCATTTCCGGTACCGCTTGACGCTTGTACCGTCTAGCGTCTGTGCCGGGACTCTGCTGCTTCCTACCGCTAAGAATGAATAATGTGTCGGCACCACTCGGCGGATCGGTGGCCGGGACGGGTGGCGGTCTGGCGGACTGGCGTCTGGCGGTGCAGTAACACTGCAGTTGGCCGGCATTTTACCATTGCATTTCTACTTCTACTACTGCTGCTGCTGCTGCATACCACTCAATTCATACCATTACGAATTATTTTTTTCATGTTAGTTTGCTAAAGTTTAGGTATTTCCCATCAGTTTTAAAAGGGAACCACAATATATTATGAAGACGGCCGTGTGTCTTTTATTTATATATTTATTATTATTATTATTTTTTTACAAAAATATTTATGAAAGAGCTGTGTGATTTGCTTTACGTAGATAGAAATGATAAATGCTAGATATTTAAATTGGCAATTTCAAACACACACACACACACACACACACACATGTGTGTGTGTGTGTGTGTATATATATATATATATATATATATATATATATATATATATATATATATATATATATATATATATATATATATATATATATATATATATATATATATATATATATATATATATATTGATAATGTAAGCCAATATAGCCTCTGTGCCGCGACTCTGCTGCTTCCTACCGCTAAGAATGAATAATGTGTCCCATCAGTTTTAAAAGGGAACCACAATATATTGCTGCGACCATCCTTCAGCTTCTTCAGGGAGGGGACGCCTCACAATCTCGGGATTCGGGGCGTGTGTGTCGCGGAGAAGGACTTTACCTGGGTGGCGCGGCGCGGCTGGGGTGGAGCGGCGGGCAGATCTCTCTCTCACACCTGGCTGTCTGCTGCTATAGCACCTACTCTCACTCAGCTCAGTCATACAGAGTGGGGAGAAGGAAACACTTCTTCCTTATTTTCTCTATATTACAGCACTTCACTGTCTCTCTGTCTCTCGTTCACTCTCTGACTGCTCCCCAGAGTATGACTTGTTCCTTCGCGGTCTCTTGCTACACTCGATCCTGTCCTCTGTCCTCGTCGGTGCCACACAGTGCCCCACAAACCACGCCTCCTGTGCCGTCGCACCTGCCAGGCAATGTCCTTACGAGTCTATTTCAGCTTATTAGGTAACGCTATCTACCTTAACCGCTAATTACCAATATATCCCTGATAATGCTGGCTACAAGCAATTCACACATGCATGCATTTATTTACACGGTACCGTATGACAATTATCCCAGGGCTGGCCAGTGCCCTCACCCATACACACACACAGACACAAACTCTTATCTCCCCGTGACCTCCGGGATCGCACCTCCGTCATAGAGGCCTAGCTCAGCGTCCCTTCCATTAAGGTGTGACAGTTTCATAAACACGAGCAACCAACACCTCGCTCACCCTTTAGCTAAAGTCTGCACATATGTACTCATATGTACTACCCATATGTACTTTCTTATGACGCTGCTCCACACTCACACAGGCACACGTACATATCTGGGAGGCTGCTGCAATACACCTTCGCAACAATATTATGAAGACACACACACACACACACACACACACACACACAGTCTGGGTCCTATTCGAAGATCTGTCTATGTGCTCTGAGCTTGTTCCGTAATGGGGAAGGCTGGCTGGGTGACTACCGGGCGACCATAGTGAATCACACACACACACACACACACACACACACACACACACACACACACACACACACACGCTAAGTACCATGAAAGAAAAGGACACACACACACACACACACACACACAGTCTCAGTCCTATCCGAAGATCGCTCTATGAGCTCTGAGCTTGCTCCGTAATGGGGAAGGCTGGCTGGGTGACTACCGGGCGACCATAGTGAATTACACACACACACACACACTAAGTACATCATGAAAGACAACACACACACACACACACACACACACACACACACACCACCTTCCTCCAACACCCTCCAGCTGGGAGCTGGGTGTCAGTGGTTCCAGCTGGTGGGCTCCCTCATAACGAAAGATAAGGCAACACACACACACACACACACACACACACACACACACACACACACACACACACACCCCCCCACACCCTTGGGCCTGGAGCCAGGTATCGGCCTGGGTCCAGCCGGGGTTGGGGGGTCGGCCCTCCCTTGATGACGTCACATATATTCGTTACGCAAATCATTTTGAAAATGAGGATTCCCAAAAAGGCAGCTGGACACGAATGTTATAAAAATTCTGACTCGTTATCAATCGAAACTAACTTCTAAAATACAAAAAACATTGCCGAGAAAAGGAATAATAAAAATAGCTCAAAAATATACTAAATAAAGTATTAGAACTTCGACTTGCTTAAACACAATTTCAAAGCCCACCAATTTCATTCAACTGAATCGATAACGTTTTTCAAAAATTATGACTATCATTTCGATATATCAAAACCTGGCAACTCGCCCTATTAGAAAAATAATATTTAAAAATGACGTTGTTTACAATATTAACAGGACTACATATCATTCTTAAAGTCCACATCTTTAACTTCTCAGGAGCCTTGCACACTTTTCTCATGATAAACCATCTTTTGAAAACACAAACACTTCGCTACAACCTCAAATAAAAAATCACAGATAGCGGAGGTAAAAATTTTAGCGTATTTTGGCCCTCCCATTCAAGTCATAAACACCCTCTACATCACCGTACTTCACTCAACTCAAGCATGGAAGACACGTAAAACACTGCGAACTATCATTAGAAACCCTTAAAAGGCACTTGTGACTCGAAATAAATGAACTGAGACAAATATAAATAATAGTGGAAGTCGAGCATCTGGGACCGGCATTTTGGGCGGGAGCTGGTGATGACGTCACAGCCTGGGGCTCGTGACGTCATGGGTAGGCCCGCTTCTTCTCACTGAGCCTCCATAGCACACAAATCAGGTAATTGCGGATATATCTCAACAACTGACATGAAAGATTAGGCCTATGGCTCCACTTTGTGACCTGTCTGGCCTGTAATGAGTGAGAGATGAGGCAGATAATGGCTGAGAGAGAGGCGGCGGGTCAGGGGATCGGTTTGTTTACGTTTTCAAGATTTGAATTATTTGGTTTTATAAGTATGTGCAGGTGTTAGTTCACTGATATGTTGTCCTGGAGGTTACCAACGTTAGGTTATGACATGGCACCACCGTGAAAAGATGAGTTACACCAATATATTACTTACGTTAGCCAAAGACTGCTCGGCGGCGGCTGTCCGTGTCACTAGCAGGCACTCACACTCCACTGTCCACTTTGTGTCCTCAACCATGTTTAAATAGTTAACCTCTGATTACTGTGAGGCTACACACACAATATTCTCTTCGCTACTATAGATATCACTATAATCGGTATCTTCATCTCCACCACTCACTGTCCCTCACGGCCAGCGCCTTGTCCTGCCAAGTGCAGTGCGGCTCATGGACTGGTGGGCAAGTTCCTGTACCAGTACCGGTAATACTGGTATCAGCCTTAACGGTACTGTACCGGTAAAAAATTTTCGTACAGGTAAATAGCCGAACGGTACTGAGCAAATTGTATACAGCGTGGAGGTGGCTCAAGGCGAGCGGTGATGGGTAAGACGGTAACATTGAGTCATTCTCACTCTCGGTACCGCTTCACACTGGTACCCACTGGTTGCCCTGGCGCGTCGGCGCGGTCTCAGTAGCTGGGCGAGACGCGTCTGTACTGGTACGACTGAATGTGCCGGCATCATTTCCGGTACCGCTTGACGCTTGTACCGTTTAGCGTCTGTGCCGGGACTCTGCTGCTTCCTACCGCTAAGAATGAATAATGTGTCGGCACCACTCGGCGGATCGGTGGCCGGGATGGGTGGCGGTGCAGTATCACTGCAGTTGGCCGGCATTTTACCATTGCATTTCTACTTCTACTACTGCTGCTGCTGCTGCATACCACTCAATTCATACCATTACGAATGATTTTTTTCATGTTAGTTTGCTATAGTTTAGGTATTTCCCATCAGTTTTAAAAGGGAACCACAATATATTATGAAGACGGCCGTGTGTCTTTTATTTATATATTTATTATTATTTTTTTACAAAAATATTTATGAAAGAGCTGTGTGATTTGCTTTATGTAGATAGAAATGATAAATGCTAGATATTTAAATTGGCAATTTCAAACACACACACACACACACACACACGTGTGTGTGTGTGTGTGTATATATATATATATATATATATATATATATATATATATATATATATATATATATATATATATATATATATATATATATATATATATATATATATATATATATATATATATATATATATATATATATATATATATATATATATATATATATATATATATACTGATATTACAATGTAAGCCAATGAAAATGTTCACATACAGCCGCCTTGATTTTCCTCCCGCTGGGGATCCGCGGCAGGTCGTCAGAGGTGAGGTCTACCGTCACTCGTCACAAACCATTATAGATCTTGCACTACGGCAGCGTGAAGAAGGCTTAAAAAATCGCGCCACGGTATAAGATAAATAAAAACTATTAATAGCTACCTATAGAACCAACAGCTTTCATTCTAATCCCTCCTCTAAATCTTCGTCGTCCATCCCCTCAACCTAGGTTTTTTTTTTTTTTTTTACAAATTAATAGGGTGTGAACGGGGACAGTGCTGGGGAAAGCAGTCATAATGGGCAGCAGGAAGTTTCTGTATAGAGGTGACTGATGATAGTGACTCGTGAGTAGAAAATGTTGGCAGCCCTTACCGTTTGTTTACCTCGTGATGGCTGCAGTCAAACACTGGTGTCGAGACTGTTGATTCCCACTTACCGTAGATACTCAACCAGTTCTATAGCTGCGAACGAGTTTATGGAGCACCAGGGTTCAAATACTAATAAAATATGAAAAAGATAAGTGCCAAATGCCAAATTAGAGGGGACACCTGTATACCTGGTGAAGATAACCTACCTGTGGGTGACGAAGGAAGAGGTGATCATAATGTTGAGTCTTCACCTCCTGTCCACCTGGGGAACGTTGGAGTCAAACTGGAGAATGAGGGGCGTGTGGAAGGCCCCGCAGGACTGCTAGAGACTGTGGAGGAGGTAGTGGAGGCGCCTTGGGAGGAAATATCGGGACCAGACCTCTCTCAAGCTTATGTGGTTGATTTAACCCAGCAATTCAATCGCATTTTCGTCCAAACATCATTTAATAGCTTTAAAGGTTAGTGGGAATAATGTTTGCATTAGTAGCAATAATTATTTGTAATAGTGTCATGCTGTTAACATTATTTTTAACATGGAACGTCGATTTTTTTTATTTCATTGATTTTTAACAGTAACGTTAAGGTTGTTTTGTATTTTTTTCTTCAGTTTTATGGTCAAAGTGTGATGAACAGCATCTCAGATCTCTCTCTCTCTCTCTCTCTCTCTCTCTCTCTCTCTCTCTCTCTCTCTCTCTCTCTCTCTCTCTCTCTCTCTGTTATATTTTGATATTTGTAATCCACATTCAAGCTTCCTACTTACAACTAGGAACCTCTTGTAAATTATTACTTATTGCTGAAATTTAGTTTGTAATATGTTGTTCATAGTGTTGTTCGATTTATTTCTAAATGTTGGATGATTTTAGGGAGCATAGCTTGATACTGATTATAACTTTTGTCTTGGCAAGAGGTTAGTTGTAAGAAAACCATGAATTTGTAGGAAGAACAATGCCAGAGTAGATACTGGCAAAGCAAGACTTGTAAACTAATTTTTAATAGGTAATCAGTTGTTATGGTTTCTGTGTATTCATGTATTTCAATGTTTTATTTTGTTTATTTAAATTCACTTTATTTTTATTATCAATAAAGGCATTACCAGTTAAACATCAGAATGCCTAGCAGCTTGTTCTGCTGTGCTCATGTTCTTCATTAATCTTTTGACTTTATATGTTCTCAGAGTATGTCTAAAAATATAGAAATATCCCTATTTTCAGTTGAGTGTTGTCTATCACTTATTGTTAAAAGAGACCATTTATCACTACAATTAGAACAATGTTGTATTGATTTTGTAAGTGATATGATTAAGCTGTAATCTAGGAATATTTTAACCTCAAAAGAAAATTTACTTGAATATATATATATATATATATATATATATATATATATATATATATATATATATATATATATATATATATATATATAATTCTGGAGGAGATTCCTTCTTTCATCCTATAATGTATAGAATCCTTACTGTGTTTGTTTTAAGGTACGATAGATTTTATTCACAAAGAATGTAAAAATGTATTTGTCTACATGAAAGTGATGTATGTGAAATGTGAAGAGTATTGACTTTATGAGGGAAGAATAGATGAGTGAAAGAATGGGGAGAGAGAGAGAGAGAGAGAGAGAGAGAGAGAGAGAGAGAGAGAGAGAGAGAGGGAAATAGGTGAAGATGATTATTATCAGAAAAGTGTACCAATGTGTACATATGACCTACATACTGGTGTGTATGACATGATGGTTTCTTTGACAGAGTTTGAGAAGCTGTTCAACAAATTTAAAGCCGAAACTGGTTCAGTATTTCGAATCAAGTCCTCATGCAGTGTTGCCTATGAAAATTCTCGTAGGAAGAGGAATTTCATTCCATCCCATTTCAAGTTCGTCACTGTGCGGTACTGCTGTGTGCACTACGGCCATCCTAAGATAGCTGGCCAAGGCATTCGCACCAAGCAAAGGTCAGTGGAAGCCCCTAACAGGGGTTGCCCCCTGCAATATGGTGCATCTCAGTCAGCAGGTCAATGAAAGGGACATGATTCAGCTAGCTAGCTGGGTGTTTTCACCCAGGCAAACATCTCCTGTCAGCTAAAACTATGCATGTTGCTTTCCTTGATGGTGATGGGCTGCATCTTATCTTGCCTTGGGGAATACTCTTTTATGTGACTTGACTACAAGGGTGAAACTTTCTTGTTTTTCATGTGGTAAAGATAAGGACTTAAGCCAATGTACTCAGTGATGGCATGGGAATATAGCACCAAGTACAGACTTAGGTTTCTGTCTCGTTCTCAGGAATTTATGAATATAGTTTGGAAGAAAATCTTAAAGAGGCATGGGGTATCATCCTTACCTGGCTGTCTCACCTCTCCCTTTCCCTCCTCCTCCTCCTCCTCCTCCTCCTCCTCCTCCTCCTCCTCCTCCTCCTCCTCCTCCTCCTCCTCCTCCTCCTCCTCCTCCTCCTCCTCCTCCTCCTCCTCCTCCTCCTCCTCCTCCACATCCTCATCCTCATCCTCCTCCACCCCCAGATACCTCCCGTGTGGGTGCGAGGCCATGCTGTCCGTGTCATACAACTGTGGCGCGCTTGTCATATCCCAGGCCAACATGCGGCACAACCATGATGTGAGCTGTGAGATGGCCCCCTTCTATGCCATCAATCGTCGCATCACTAATGCCGAGCTGAAGGAGGTGGCAGATGTGGTGGAGGTGATGTCCAACAGTCGGGCCCTTCAGCACTTCCTCCGGGTCCAGTTCCGTCGAGCCACCACCCTGCAGGATGCCAAGAATATTCGCTCTCGAGTCAAAGCCATGAAGACAACTCAAGGAAATGTAGCCAAATCTCCAGGCTCTGAGGACGAGGAGGAAGAGGAAGAAGAGGAAGCAGATGGGGATATGATTATGGACAGTTCTGCTCAAGGTGTTCATTTTAGGAAGGAAGAGGTAGTGAGGAAAATTGACAGAGATGAATGTGACTATTGGGGAGAGGCTACCATTGCTAAAACTGCTAAAAGACAAGAACACCAGCAACAGCACCAGGAGGGGGAGATGATAGCAGAGGTGGAAAGAGAGGAGCAAGAACCTGAACTTGACCTTGATGTGAGAAGAGAAGTTCTTGGTGAAGTAAGAACCAGACTCTTCAGTGTGATGGAAAACTGTGATTCTAGAGTCTTCAAAGAACGTATTTCTGTTATAGAAAAGCTGATAGAGGGCTGGGAAAATAATGACCCAGTCCATGTACAGTACTTGGAGAAGACTAATTGTAGAGCTAGAACGATAGGAAATACACATTGCATAAACACATCTCTAGAAAGAATTGAGACTAAAGATGACATGAATGCAAACTCCTTTACATCTTTTGACAGTTTAAATGTTGCACTACCTGTAATGGAAATTAAAGGAGAGTCACAGTTTTTCCCTTTACAAGTGAATAAGAAATTAGCTATAGTACAACACAAGAGTCAGCCAAGAGTCACTAACATGATAGAGATAACAAATGAACACTCCCCCATCATCAGCAATAAGTCAAGCAACATCCAGTGTTCCATGGAGAGAGAGAATTACAAAAATGAACGAAGACCAGTGGTACTTTCCATAGTGAAGGGGTTTGTTGGTGGATGTGACCAGGCTGTGGAAGTGGAGATAGAAGTGGATGGGGAAGTGGCCAGAGTGAAGGGTGTCAAACGGGAGCCACTTGACTACTATGAGGTGAATGTTGGAGACTAGGAGTAAAGCAGGTTGGTGTTGTGTCACATTCATTGCTCTTGATGTCCTGAGCATTTCCCATTTATTACTAACGGCTCACCACAAAGAAAATTGAGTATAATTTATATATAATTCAAATTATTGATCATTGTATTTTTTTCTATTAAAGTTTCATAGTCACATTCCTTCTTTGCCTTGATGTATAAAAAAAACCCCTCTGAATTTAGTCAGTTTAGAAGAGAAAGAATACCACCATAATGAAGTGATGGCTTATATTTTGTTTTATTGTGCCCTATCATAGTAACAGTTAATAAATTTATTCTTAGTATATAAATGTATGTAGTCCTATTTCCTGCTTAGATAAGCTTTGGTATTTGAGTGTTCCATTAAAAGCTTCATCAATATCTTATTCCAGTGTATGAGGAATGGCAACTTTCTTTTACTATTACTTTTGTTTATTTTGTTTATTCATTTCCCTGGGGCAGTGTTTATTTACTTAGCTAATTGCTTGTATGAAAGGTATGCAACATAGTGGGAGGCCTTTGTACTAGTCTCTTCCTTCATTGCTAATTATGTAGTTGAGTTTCCTGGGACTATTGAAAACATATAGGTGATGGTGGATAATTCTGGGGGCTTTGAAATTACGCAGTGCAATTATGAAGCCCTTGTATAGGTGTTTCGGAAGCATTAGCATATATATATATATATATATATATATATATATATATATATATATATATATATATATATATATATATATATATATATATATATATATATCGGAGGATGTAGAAAAAAAACATCTATCAACGAATTTAAATCGGGCGGGTTTAAGATTAGCCACGCTTCAAAATTATTCGTCATTGTGCAAATAATCCGGTAAATATTAAGTACGAGTGATAAACGTGTATATCATTCCCTTAACTGTGATATATAGGGGGCAGAAAGTCTAGTATATTGAGGCTGGGTAGCCGAAAGAAGCCACTCCGACTTTGCTCTTTTTGGCTGTTCCATCCTGTTCGCATCCTCGTCCTTTGTTCTCTCTTCTATCGAACATCTTGAAAACAATGTTTTAGCAGGAACTGTTGTATATATATTTATAATATACCCTTTCTTTCAAGATATTTATTTATTATTTTCTTATACTTGCTTTATCCTAATTCTACTCGGTTGTGATGGTATTTTCGTATTTGTTACAAAAAAATTTGTTATTGTTATTATTAGTTATAATTTTTGTTTCATTACTTTCTGTCTGTTATCGTTTATTCAGCCTAATTTCAAGTGTAATATTTGTTGTGTATAATCCAAACGCTAAAGTTACAATATCGTAAATGAGAGAAAAGAAAAGAATATTGTGGCGGGAGCTGATAATGTCATTCCTGTGTTTGTATTTCATGTATGATAACTGTAGAAAAGTAAGCTTTTATATAATGATTGAGTATCCTTCAGGAATATATGACATCGTCACGCAATATAACCTAAAGTCTTGTATGGGAATGTTGGTCGCAAACGTCTCATAGATTAGTAAAAGGGAGATAAAAGAACGTTGTAACATGTACGATAATCCCGTAAGCCCTAGATAACCCACGCCTTGCAACTCATGTTAAGAAAAGAGTTTCCGGTCAATAGATAATATCACGTGGCTTTGTGCAATACTAGAATTATTCCACCCTGCAAACATGATGGATGTGGAATAACAAATCCACGTGTAGCTAACAATCTGGTACACGTGAAAGTGACCAATAGGAGACTGGGGTTGGGAGGGAGCAAAGGCGGGAGCCGGGAAGAGCCAGATGTGGGAGAGTTGGGGACTGGGGAGAGGTAAGGGGACAGGTATTGGGGTTGGGGATGGAGTGATGGAATTGATGGGGAGAGAGGGTTACTGCTTGGGGAATAGGAGTGAATGGGGAGAAGGAAGTTGTAGGTGTTTCTTGGATGGGGAAGGATAGTTGCAGTAGTGGGAGAGAGAGGGGTAGTGGGTGGTTGTCTGGGGTTGGTGCAGGGGATGGGATGGAAGGAGGGAGGGGGAGGAAGGGGCCAATAGCGGGAGGGAGGGAAAGGGAAGAGCCAATGGCGGTTTGTTTACGGCCCGGCGCCCTGTGAGTGGCCGCTTCTGACCAATCTGTAGTCGCCGTTATTTCGTCCAATCTCAGGTAACTTTTCATGTTTGGCGCCAATAATTATCTGCCAATCTTCTCCCTGGTCCCCATTAGAGGAGGGAGGCCTGTGTCAATCGGCTGAGAACGAAGGGATTTTGTGCCTTGACTTTGCAGGAAGAATATTTTTAGAGAAGAAATGGCCGACGAGGAAATTCTTCTTTGTGTTGAAGTTGGAGGAGGAGGAGGAAGGCATAGCAGAGTGGTGCCATGGTGGCCTTCAAAACCCGTCATAATCACATCCATGTCCAGTATCGACTGTTACTGGCCTTAAATATGTGTCTAAGGTGAAATAAACGCGAAGTGATGATATAAATATGTTTGGGGTGGTACTGCTGGTCTCTGTTTGGCAGTTTTGGGGGCAATCTTCTGGCTTGGCTGTGATTTCATTCCTTATCAATAATGTAGTGCTGCAGTATCTTTGTTCTTGCTTCATTATTCACAGGCTGGTGTTTGTGCTGCATTCTTCGCATATTTCATAGCAACACGTAAAATATATTAGTAATGGCCTCGGATAGTCAAGTTTAAAGCAGACTACCTAATAAAAGGGCTTATAATTGATGTTACAGGTATTTTTAGTGATGGTTTTCCTTGTATCATTACTAATCATCATTAATTTAGAAGCAGCTTATCAGTGTGTGAGAAAGAAAAAAATTTCTGTGCTCAAGAACTGAACTTGAAATAAGGTACTGTACCTCATACTTGTCTTTGTTAGTATGAGTTTCCCCACACTCATTATATAACTAAAATAATGCTAAGGAAGATTAGGATGCTGTAGTACAATACATGGTCAGTGGACTAGAAGATCACAAGAAAATTATCAACCGAGTGTATTAGAAACATATGTTAAGGTAGGGTTACTGTAATTTCCTACATGCAAACCGGGTTTTTTTTTTTTTTTTTATTTATTTATTTATTTTTTTTTTATTAGGCCACAGTTATATTATACACTGCTATGTGTCTACTGTAAATGCATTTAATTTTTGGTAGGAAAAGATATTTGTCAGGAAAGTTACAACCTTACTGGGACACCAGGAAATCTTGACTGTCCTGGCTAATTCATGACATATGGTAAAACTGGTGCCAAGGTGTAACCAGAAATATTGTTGTATTTTCAGAGAAACAGCAGCAACAGTCCGGAAGCAGCAGCAAGATGGAAGGAGCTGAGAGTGATGACATTGGAGCTTCTTTCCTGACCTCAGATCAGTACATGGTGGAGGCTCACAGCGTGCACAGCCAGCAGCATGAAGATGAGGAGAAGGAAGAATTGCCACATGTGCTGCGGGAACAAGACCGTTTTCTTCCCATTGCTAATGTGGCGAGGATAATGAAACGAGGCATCCCCAAGACTGGCAAAGTTAGCGCCTATACTGTTTGTACTTAGTTTTACTTTAATTATCTTCTAAAGTGTTAATTATTTATGGTCATCTGTTGTCCACTCAGCCAACTGATCCCCAATGCAAAGAGCTTAGAACGCAGCAAGCAATCCCATATGTACTCGCTGTCACCCTACCAGCAGTATTTTAATTTTAGGTCAAAGATTAATTAAAACTGTTTCAGTGAGCTTAGCCAGACAAGTTCAGCATTAGAAAGGCAAATATTAATGCCTTACTCTGTGTCCTCCTTTCAGATTGCAAAGGATGCACGGGAATGTGTACAAGAGTGTGTGAGTGAGTTCATCAGTTTTGTGACGAGTGAAGCCTCAGACAGGTGCCATCAGGTGAGATGTGTTAATTGTTATGTTAGATTACTTACTGCCCTGCCTGCTGGACTATCAGGGCAAGGGCAAGGCACCTCAGTCCACCATTCCTACTGTGTGTGACGAGACAACAACCTCCTCTCATCTACATCAGAGCAGTGGTCAAACAGACTGTTCATATATTTTAGTTTATTTTTTTTTGTAACTTCTTAAATGTCATTAAGCAAACTAACAAAAGTAATGTATGATAGACAGACTTGAATTAATGTAATGAATATTGGCAAATAGTTTTGGAGATTTTTTTATGTTTGAATTTTTTTCCACATTCTCATTTGTGAAATCAGAGTGCATCTTTCATAATGCATTATCATGTAAGATAAGGCATTTCATTATTGTAGCATTCCTTTGGTAATGTTATGTTTGCCCACAGTGTTAAATTGGGTTTCCACATTTTAAAGTAAATATTTTTCATCTCTACAGGAAAAGAGGAAGACAATAAATGGGGAAGACATCTTGTGGGCGATGAATGCACTTGGCTTTGAGAACTATGTGGAGCCATTGAAGATATATCTTCAGAAGTTTAGAGAGGTGAGTTGTTTTCAGTGAAAGATTTATAAAGGAATGTAAAAGAAAGCTAAACAGCAACAGACCTTTTGATCTTTATAGGGCTGTTTGATTAGTTATATTGTTACCATTTCCATTTTTTCAGTTTTATTTTATTTGTCTTCATTTGTACATAGTCCATTTGCTATTTCACTATTTCTTCATTTGTGTTTTCCTTGGGAGTAATTGCAACACAATTCACTTTTTTTTCTTTCTCTTTGCAGTCAACAAAAGGAGACAAACCATTGGAAGGATCAGTTGAAAGCTCATATGAAGTTGAATTTGGGAATAGCATGCCCACCTTTACCACTGACCATGTTAGCCAATCGGAAATAGTGTGTACCTATGGTCCTGGCCAGGTGACTCAACAGTTCACTCTAGGCTGAGAATAGATACTGCTATAGGTGTTACTGTGTGTGTGTGTGTGTGTGTGCGTGGGTGTTTGTGTGCTTGTGCGTATGTATTCATGAGTGAAATTAATACTATGTAGGGCAGAGGTGAAGAACTAATGTGTTGTATATTTTCTTACTTGACTATTTATGATCCGAGTATGAGTGTGTGTGTGTAGATGTGTGGTTTGTATGCACATTTCAATATTCCTAACATTCATACTGTCTGCCCTGAAGAAGGAAGAACTAGAGTGCTTAGGCTATGTTCAGCTGATTTTTGTAAACCAACAATGAGTCACTTCATTATTTCCAGACTCCTAGAGAGAAACCAAATGTTCCTTAAATTTTTACATTGAGGTCTCAGGGAAAGTATTGTGTACTTACCGTAGTGAGGCAGTCTGTTTGCATTCCCTCAAGACGAGGTTAAATGCACCACAATATGCACCATAATCAACAAATATCCCACTCAGCAAACAAAGCCTGTATCAAAAAACACAGGGTGGTCCAAAAGTCTTGGAAGATAGATATTAATCTTCAAACCAGCAGCCAGATTGAATCCAAATCACTGTTGTTGTTTCATTCATGAGTCATCTTAGGTTGTGCAGTGATGTTTTTCCATAGTATCTTACATTGTTTTTGTGGGTTATCAAGAAATATACCTGTTGTGTGCTTTCTCATTATAACTTTTGTGCTATAGGTTTATGAAATACTATAAATGCTTGTAGATCACCAGCTGTGTTGCAGTTAATGCATACATGAAGAAATGGGGTTGTATTCAATCACCAGTGAGTTTTTACTGTGTAATTTTACTTGGTGTGGACACTGGTTCTTATCTATCCCAATCTCCTTTTCCTGGTTTAAAAAGGGAAAAGTTTGGTTTCTTTGTTTCTTTATTTGTGGTTTTTCAAGTGCCCTGTCCATATGTCTGATACATTTTTTTTAAGAATGACTTCATGTGTGCATAAAATCTACTCGGTTTCTGAATTTGATCAAGTTAGGAATGGTGGGCAAGAGTTTGCAAAATATTGGACAGTACTTAAAACACTACATGTGTACCATTGATTATTGTATTGAAATGGCTTATACCTTTGCGAAGGTATCAAGGTAATTTAGAAGACTTCTGGCCACCCTGTGCAGTGTTTTAGTAATAAGTGTGTGTTGGGGAAGGCAACAGAATCACAGACTTGGTCCTCCCATAAAGTTATGTTGAATGTTGTTATTTCACATAAACTTTGATTTATTCAAGTGATCTGTCATTATCCTAGACTTAGTACATTAACATTTCACATCAGATATTTTGTTGTTATTCTTAAAGAAGTCAAGATGAGAACCATCCCCATAAATTCATTGATAGGAACTAGATAGTCTGTCGCAAGAAATATACAAATTTGAGCCAGTTTTTATTATTTTTATAACATGTTTAAGGATTATTAAATACATTATATAAACTTTTCAAATTCAACATTTGAACATCAATGTTAATAAGGCAGACTCCAATTTGTCAACCTATGAGTTGAACAATTCAAGGTTTAGATATGACGGTAGAAATGGTTCAACTGTTGTTCATGATACAGATATTACAAAACATTGCTGAAGTCCTTTCACCAGCCATGGTCGTGGAGTTACAACAAAAATTTATTTACCTACTTTGTTATTATCTATCATTTATTGTTGTTGTTGTTGTTATTATTATTATTATTATTATTATTATTATTATTATAATTATTATCATTGCTTCTCTAAGTATTTTGTATTTGGTGGGCTATGTCCTGTAATCAACGGTTCTGCCAATCAAGGCACTTTCTGATAATGACAGCCGCCCCCGGAAGCCACGCGTCTCAATCTCTACCTCACTGGGATTTCTTGACTTACACTACACCCAAATGTTGTCCTTTCATGTCTCACAATTATTCATCCGTAATATACATATGTTAACAACCATCATGGCACATAAAAGCACACAAGCCAGTTACTTATTTAATTTCCATATCAGGAGTTTTCCCAAGATGAATATTACATTAGTCCAGTCAGTACTTGCAGCATTGCTCATGCATTTAACTATACAGCCTAAGGAACTAATTGACTCATATATACCTTGAACTTTCAGAGTATATATAAATCACGTGTGGTATTTGATGTGAAACTCAGAAATTCTTTATTAAGTATGAACGTGATGAAGGAAGCTGAAGGCAACATGACAAACAAGCCTAAGCCGAGTCCAGCTATCTAGCGAACCATCCGAGCTCAGTGTTGTGGTGTTGGCGTAGACTGACCAGAGTCCGCTAACATCACTTATTTTTTTTAAGGTAAGCACTCTTGTCTTATTTTAAACATACTGGTGAGGTGTTAAGATGGCGGTGTTACTATTGAACGCGGTGTAGAGCTGGGAACAGGAGTAATAAAGCTTGAAGACACACGGTAAGGTGGGGCCGCTGACACATCCGGCCCGCCACTCACGGAATGGCCAATATTTTACTTTTATTTCACTGTAGAATAGTGCAAGGTGGCAAATTTCGTGTTTATGGAGTTTGTAGGCAGTGACAATCTATTTAGGACAAAAATCTGATGTGTTTTTTAATTAGGTATATGTACAATGAAATTAATGACTCTCTCTCTCTCTCTCTCTCTCTCTCTCTCTCTCTCTCTCTCTCTCTCTCTCTCTCTCTCTCTCTCTCTCTCTCAGTGCTGCAGTGAGAAAAGGGCATCATGACAGAAGTATTCCAGTTCGGCCTCGTGCCCATCACTTGTCACGCCTGGAATAAGGATCGCTCCCGTAAGCATCTGACTATACTCACCTGGTTAGCCACCCTTAGCTCCCAAACCAGAAAAATACAACAAAGAGTAGGAAAAAGATAGCTAAGAAAATGGGTACGCCAGTCAACTTTAGATGTAGATTACTGGATGATTGTAACAAACTGTGAGTGGACTGGAATGTGTACCCATTGAAACTGTTCAGAAATGCAGGATATATTATTGTGCAGCAAACAGCAGCACATGTGTGTATGCATATTACTCCACAAAGTCATACAGAATGTCGCCTAAATGACTGTGAAGGGCTGATTTGAAGGATGGCAGCGAGTTCAGAGCAACAACATGGTCAGGCAAAGAATTCCATAAACAAACACACTGGAATGAGAAAAATTGAGATCTAAGATACACACATACACGCACACAAACTTTGTCTAATTGTTGTTGAATAGATAGGTTCATGAATATTGGGCATAAGTACAGTATTTTATAACTTGTAAAAATGTTTCCCGTATTTAAGGTGTGGCACTGAGCCTCAACAACAACGAGGTCAACATCTATGAGCGTGCCGGGTCAGAGTGGAGGCTGCAGGAGACCCTTCAAGGCCATGACCTGCGAGTCACCGGCATTGACTGGGCACCAAACACCAACCGCATTGTGACCTGTGGTGCTGTAAGTGTTCTCTTCAAGTAGGATCATTCATGTAGCTACTGTAACTGTAGGAATCAGATATCCTGAAAAATCTCTCTCTCTCTCTCTCTCTCTCTCTCTCTCTCTCTCTCTCTCTCTCTCTCTCTCTCTCTCTCTCTCTCTCATGATGGTGATTCTTCTTTTATCTTTTGTAATATAAATTTTTCTTAACATTATTTATGGTCAGCTTTTCATCAATTTCTGTTGGATCTGTTTTCAGCACATTATGTATGACTCAAAATATTTAAAAATTTTGCAGGACCGGAATGCTTATGTTTGGACTTGTGGAACGGATGGGAAGTGGAGCCCAACCTTGGTGCTTCTGCGTATCAACCGTGCCGCCACCTGCGTCAAGTGGTCTCCTAATGGTTCGTATGAAGCTCGCTGGGAGCATCAGGTTGATTTGTCTATGTTAAAACTTGGCTATGTCTACTCCCACCTGATATTGAAGCTATCTTATTAATTTTGGATTGTATAGTATCATAGTGCACTGTAGACAGAACTAAATGCCACTCCCATTGCAGAGAACAAGTTTGCGGTTGGGTCTGGCGCACGGCTCATCTCGGTGTGCTACTTTGAGCAGGAAAACAATTGGTGGGTGTCCAAGCACATCAAGAAGCCCATCCGCTCCACCATCACCACTCTGGACTGGCATCCCAACAACATACTCTTGGCTGCTGGGGCTGCTGACTTCAAGGTATGGGTGGAAAGGGGATGGCTACTGATTTTTTACTATAATTTGTGGCAAAAAAAAAAAGGATGAATGCAATGGATTGTAGATAAAAAGGAAGAGGTATTCACTGAGTGGTATTTGAATATTGTAGGTGCGCATTTTCTCCGCCTGGATCAAAGACATCGAGCCCAAGCCAACACCAACACCCTGGGGAGCTAAGATGCCTCTGGGCCAGATGATGACTGAATTCTCCAACTCTACTGGTGGAGGTGAGGACCCATCACCACTGACACTGGATGTGGTAGAATATTATACATACAGTAGGACTTATTTACATTGGTATTAGATTCTTGCATGTAGTAAGACTTTATATCTTTATGTGACACCTACACTGTGCATTCCCAGGTGGGTGGGTGCACAGTGTGAGTTTCTCTGGTGACGGGAATCGAGTGTGCTGGGTTGGCCATGACTCGAGCCTGACTGTGGCAGATGCAGGGAAGGAGATGGCTAAGACTCAGCTCAAGACTGAGTATTTGCCCTTCACTGCTGTCACTTGGGTCTCCCTCAACTCTCTGGTGGCTGTGGTGAGTACAGGACAGCTGATTTGATTGTATGTCTGTCTACTTATACATTTACAGATAATACATGTACTTCTTCCAAGAGATACAAGAAAGTAGGCCTTACTGTATCTTCTGTCTGTCAGTGTGTGGTGGTGGAAGGAATACACCAGTGTTATGTTTCAGGGCCATGGTTGCTGTCCAATGTTGTACTCTGTTGATGACATGGGTAAGCTTACCTTTGTGACCAAGCTGGATATGGCTCAGAAAAAAGAGTCTGGCAGTCTCAGGTGAGGATTCTATCCATTGTTGTAACATTTAAAAGCTAGTGTGTATTCACCTTCCACCCTTGAGAAATTTATACTGTCAAATGATAAGATTTTGGTATAATTACTGAAGAAATGGCTGGTCACTATTGAATCCATGTAAGGTGCAAAGTATTAATGTGAGTGCTGCATAAATGTGTGTGTGGTAGCATATGGTATGTGTTGAGTGCTAGAGAGTAAAAGAGGAGTATTGAATGAAATTATGAAACTTCATATGTTTTTTGCAAAACATGTCACCTCAACATACCAAAATGAATATTCTACAGCATTACATAGGTACTGATTTATGACTTGTATTAATGCAAGGAATTGAGTGATGTTGGACTGAGTGTATTCAAGCTCTGCACTATGATTACTCTCCTAAGGCCTTAAATTTAGCTTTTCTTTATTTACAATATTACATTGGAATAAGCATGTGTAATGAAAAGAATTCTTCTCTGATGTTCAGAGAAGTGAATCCTATTGAAAGGTAAGACTTGGGTAAGCAGCCTCAGTACTGTCTACTTGTAGTGTTACTGGAAGGTCCAGTTTCAAATGTGTTGAATCTGTGGCTCTCGAGTATTGTTTTTTGGCACTGGACAGGATGGTCGCTTCCATTCTGAAGGAAAAATTGCTCTTTTGTCTTTGATTTGTGTATAAGCAAGGTGAGGAACTGTCATGAGGTATGCCATGTTCATGCCACCAGTAATCCCGAGGTTTGCCGGGCCCTGTGTTGTGGTCTGGCCTATGCACCAATCACTACTGGACTGTTCTTTCTACTTATCTGGTCGAAATTATCATTTTTCAGTTTGTTCTCAGAGATAGATAATACCTTCAATTCCTTAAATCATTTTCATAACTAACTTTTTAATCTAATTAGAATGTCTCGAGTGTAAATCTTTTGTTATCTTAAAACAAGTCGTGTCTTGGTGTGCAATAAGGTGAGGCTTTGCTTTTAGAGGAAACAACATCCTTTTGGTAGAGCTGCTTTGCATAAATATAATTGCCTCTGCCCTCAGCACTTCTCATAATTGGTGGTATAGATTAGCTGCTTCTTAGAGTGGAAATTGTCAAAACTAAGGAAAGAAGAATGCCAAAAAACAATACTGTTTTTACGTTAGTCTAAGAAATACTTTTTGACATAGGATTGTCAACCCTTTTTCTCTATATAGAATTGTGCCTTATTTTTTGTCAATATTTTTTTGCATACAATGGCATTATAGTGTTTTCACACAGCTGTATCCTCTGTAGTTTTCATAGTGCAATGAGAGGCAGAATCCTATCCATTCTTTGGCATTAATATCAGTCTCCCTTTAGATACAACTTGTTAGAAATTTAGTGCACAGATTCCTCTGTACTTCCCTTTCTCATTCCCACTTTTATTGTGTTTTGCTTGTACTGGCAAAACACAACAGTATTGATACTACTTTAGAATACCTGAAAAGTTTGATTAAATTAAACTGTTATCAGAAGAATATGTGTATTAATTTTGTTCTATATTGTTTATATCTTCTTTGGAGGGTTAATATTCAAATTCTGATTGTTGTACATTATTAAACAAGTTGATCCTGTTGATAAATATAAGTTCTAAAACCATCTTAGTTGTTAGCTCATTTTTCAAACTTTAAAGAAATGTTGCTTTTGTTCTATTATTTGTTTTAAGCCTGCATTTATCCTCAGTTCTTCTCTGTTTTGATTTGTAGTGAAAAATGCCAAAGAATTGATTGTGATTCATATGTGTTAGGTAAGGATTTTTTCATTGGACCCCTTTCCAGCGGTCTCTGGTGGAATATTCATACTACACACTCATTCAAATATTACATGTACCTTCACTGATTTTTTTTTTCCTCTCTCTCCAAGTCTTACTCGGACCAAATTTTAAGATATTTTCCACATGTACATACTAGTTGTTCTGAAGACCCCATCAAGTTCCCCTTTACTGGACCCCAATTCTGATGTGTCTTAAAACCCTTAAGATGATCACCTCTTTTCTTTAAAGAGTCCCTTTCTCTGACCTTGCTAGTATTACCATAAGTAAGTTAAAGTGATCTCAATTGTTCATTTGTACAATGCTGTACTTGAAAAAAAAAAAATAGATACTGTTCCTTGAAATTAGTGAGTGAGTCAACCCACCCACTGATACTAGAACATTGCAATATTCAACATTTACAAGTGACATAGTTAAAACACTGAATAGAGAATGCTCAGATAACACCAAGTAAGAACTCACCATACTGACTAATACTAAGAACAAATTGACCTTGGCCTTAACCATGACATGTCTGATTAAAACCACATTGCCTCTCCCCATCACACCTCATAGTGCCATGAGGAAGTTCCAGTCACTTGACCGCACTGCTCGCTCGGATCAGTCAGACACCACACTGGCCACTGTTCACCAGAATACCATCACGGGAGTTGCCATCTTCTCAGGTGAAAAGTCCAACTGCAGCTCCATTTCCACCTGTGGCGCTGACTCTCAACTTGTCATCTGGAACTTCAAGGTGAGTCTGTCTCTTGTTGCTGACTACCAAACTTGACTTACTGGTGTGAGCATATAGTGTTTGCCTTTCAGTGCTGCAGTCTGACCCCTCTTTGTGCTTTGTTTTACTGGATTCTTGGTATTTTTGGATCCAGTTTGGCATGAAGACTAAGGATATGAAAGATTGCTTGTGTGTGAGAAGAAAATAAAAATTGCTTGCCCATTCCATCATGACAATCACAGAGACACTGAGTGAAGGCCTATAGAAATCACATTTACAAAAGATCGACATGCAGTTTTCAAAGCGAGACCAAGAAAAGGCAAAATGAAAGAAACCCTTGATGATGGTTTTGTCATCAACATTTGTTGTATAAAACTGAAGAAAACACCATTGATGTAATTAATTCTCACCTATTATTTGTATAAAATAGCAATAATTGCTAAATGTATAACAATTGGGACTTGGATTAATATGTAACAATAATTGTTTCTTCCTTTCAGCTTCTGGAGCAGTCAGTGTCTGATCTACGCTTGAGTTAAAGCATTCCCACCAAAAAGTTAACTGCCAAGTCAATGCCACATTAAAAAAAACAAAGTACATATGTAATGAGAAGATAAGTGAAATTTAATGTATCTGATTATCTTTATGATTAATTATATTAAATGTGATTTTTGTCTCATTTTACAGAATCATTGCCCATCCAAAAAATATCGTGTATAGTTACATACATTTTTCTATATTGCCTTATTGTTATTGTTATGACTGTAAGATAAAATGTTTTTCCTGTATTTTACAAGTTAGTTGAACAAGTGGTGTTTACTTAAAGACAGCACAAACAATATGTAGGTAAAATATGATAATGAAATCTCTAACACAAACATTCCTGAATTTGTGTCACTTTATACTACTTGCAGTCTAATTCCTCTAACTCATTTAAGATAGATTACTATGATGCAAGGAGAAAGATGCTAACAAAGAGGTAGTAAGAAAAACCAGCCATATACTCTACTGGATGCTGGATGGTTGATGTTGATGCTTAAAATGTAAAAGATTTGCCAGGCTCACTCCTCTGTTATTTTATCTCATAGAAACAGGCAAACAATGTTGATTAATAACTCAAAGTACAAGTTATTTCAAAAGGATAACAAGGTAATTCAAATTAAAATTCTTTTAATTACCAGAGTTATGGTTCTTATATTACCAGAGTTATTGCTGGTCACTTGATGAATAACCAGTGTGCTTCATATGAATTCAGTGAAATAAATGTATTGGCAACTATTGAGTATTGGTAAACCATTAGTGTAAGGATTAAGATATTTATCTAGCGTTGTGACATGACAGTCATGGCCAACCAATATCCATGATTTACTGATTGCTTATCGTAACCTATCGGACTGACATCTACCTTAAGGGTCCTGTTCTGCAGGATGCGACAATAGAACATGTGAAAGAGAGAGAGAGTGGAGGTCGGGTGGGGTGGGGAAATGCGAATGATTCTTCTAATCTTCTGATGGAGTTAGGTCAGTGAAGAAGATACGAAGAGGAAGGAAGGACGTGGTGTTGCCGGGATTGTTAAGAAAATGAAAGGATGGTTCAGGCAAAATGTGGGGACAAGTAGAGTGGAGGGTAGTAGTAGTAGTAGTAGTAGTTGTGGTAGTGCATACCTCTAGCAGCAGCAGGTTGACCCACAGCTCCTATAGGTCAGAAAGTATGTCTGCGCAGAATGTAGATAGAGGCACTGTGATAAGGTTCTTATTGTTAAGTATGTAGTGCAACATTATGTTCTGAGTAACGTGTCATCAGGTGATAAGCATTTTAAAGTTGCTATCAGGATCTTCGCTTAGTATTCTTTCATAGCATGTCGCATTTAATCAAACACGCTTAGAGATAACATTATGGTTCTGCCCGGCCAAGACCACAACCAATGCGCCGTACAAGGCCAACAGCCACCTTTACCACAAGCGCTCTCTGTACGTAGTTTACCAGTCAGTCAAGAGAAGTAACCTGACACCAGCCCGCACCCTGCCACCTTCCCACCCATCCACCCCTCTCTGCCGCTCTCCTTCCCATCCCTCCCTAACCCATCCCTGCCGCACCTCATCCTGTCGCCTCCTGCCTCCCTCGTGGGCGCCATATGGATCATGTTATTATGGGAGGACGGGAATGGCCCCCTTCAATGCATACAACGTTCAAAAGGCGAACAAGAATGTGGTGTAGAAATTATTATGGACGTGAAGGTCGGAGGCGGAAAATCCGGATTTAGTTTCACTCTGGCGAGGTTTGCTAACTTCATTAACTTTATTTCTTCAACTTGTTTTCTTTCACACGGCTGAATCAAATAAGAAAACAGAAAATACCGTTGAAACATTATTAGTTCTTTAATTTCCACATGATGCTTTGTGATTATTCATTTCACTGACAATTTTTTTCGTATTTGTATTCATTATCTGTATAGTGTATCTAGACATGATGAATGTTGCACTATGTTCGTAAAGGAATGCATACAAGCTGTCAAGATCGAAATAAACAGTCGTCTTGATTCAGACAAATTAGAAGCAAAGACTAAATCCAAACATTGATTTCCTGGGGGAGTGAGGAGGTCAATTTCTCGTCTGGATCACGTTACGTGAGGTGAACTTTCTCAACCCGAAGCACTGCGTAGTGCGTAACCAGGAAAGATCAATACAGGTCTTGATGCACTAGCTGTGGACGGCTTTCACTTGGGCACGTGTCCGAAACTATGGCAATGCATTCCCACAACAGTAATAGTGATATCAGCCTTGGGAAGTGGTGAGGTCGCCGGTCAGAGAAAGTCGACGTAAACAAAGAAGATGATGATTTAGCTGTACTATTATCGTAACTTCGCCCACCAAGGATTTGATGGCTTACTTTTGTGGAAGTCTCCCCCTAAAAGTGTCTTCTTTCTTTTGATAACTGGCATATGAGAATAGAAAAAAAGAAAAAATCCTTTCTCAGTTTCAGTGCAGCGGGACTCATGATCTCTTAAAGTTGCCATGAAGTAATTAATTAACTGATCCGATGCAGGGACATGATGCCTTTGATGAAGAAGACGGCGTGTGTAAATTATTGTGCATTGTTGTATGAATGGGAAAGGATGTTAGAAGGAAACAAAATAGGAACAACACACACACACACACACACAGAGAGAGAGAGAGAGAGAGAGAGAGAGAGAGAGAGAGTTCAATGCCAACGTACACTTCATGATATTAATAATGAAGTCACCAATATATAGATGGCAGCGGGTCCTCTTCTGGTTCATCATAACAGTGGTGATAACGGTACAGCGTGTGGTGGTGAGCTATCATCTAAACCGCTGACGCCACCAGATACTATAGTATAAGGGCCGCGCATTCTTACCGTTTTGGCGTCATGTCTTTATGCTGCGATCTAAAAGGTTCAAGTGGAAGTTATTGGTGGTCTTTATGTTCTCTTGATTTTAGTGATAGTTTAACTGACTCGATTGGATTTTTTTTTTTCAGCGGTTTTCATAATGCTAGTGACGGTTTAACACATTTTAGTAGAAGCTATATTATATATCTGGATTCTCAACTTTGTTTATTCATTATCATTCTTCTGCTAATGGTTTAACAGGCTTTAATGAAAGTAGCTGGAGTTTTCCATTTCTGATAAAGCTACTGATGTTTTAACAGTTTCGATTAGATTGAGCAGTATTTCAAGGGCGTCCTCATGATTAATTGATTTAACATGTTTTAGTGAAGGATGTTTGTTTTATATTATCAAGAGTATTATCATGTAATGAATACTTAACACGGTACTCATGCATGAAAAGCTTAGTAATCGTCTATCTGACTTTCGGAACCAGTTTTACATGGAAACGTAAAGCATTTCAGATACGCGGCAAGGGTAATTTAAATGTTCTCCTTCGGACACGCCTGTTAGCTTTGTTTAGGACATGCCTTAAGTAGTGCCATAAAAACAATCGAGGGTTGCGTGAGGAGGGTCTAGGCCAGTCATTATGCTTGTGAAAACTAATTGAAGATAACGACTGTCCTTTTATCTCATTACAACCACCATCCTGTCTTGTCCCACACCCTTAATGCTCTGCCCAGCCACTATATGAGCTGCGTTGTGTTCCTTTACGTACAAATATCACGCGAGCGCGCCAGTCTGTTGGTCAAAATAATGCTGCTCTCTCTAGGAATTCAGGAAATGCTCATATCATGGGTGTACCAGAAGAGACGAGTGATTCTATAAATTAAGATGAATATTTCAAAATTCATTAATAACATTTATTTGAAAAGAAGTAATGATAATGATGTTGGTGATGATGGTGGTGCACGTTAGGTATCAACAACAACGACAACAACGATGCAGGAATCAGTTTCGGAGTTATTATAAGTGATCATAAAGAGGAACAGCTAAGAATGCAACAATTAGTAATAATGGATGGCCTTTAACTAGATATTACGTTTTTACAAAAATAATTAATTCATCTTTACTTTTCTTCTGTAGAGGATTAAATCAATGTCTCGCTCAAGTTCTTCGTAAAAGGCTCTCTGACTTTATTTGATGCACTTAGAAAAGCAATATAAACAAGACTGTGCTTCCACATTACACATCGCAATACTCATCCCTTTCAGCAGTACTTCACATCCTCCTCCCTCTCTCCCTCAGGCTTAATTCTCAGACTTCACGGCTCACAGCGGCAGGTTTCATCTTAACGGAGTGGCAGCCCATGATGGTTCCCACGTTTGCTGTAACCTGATCTGGTCTACACAAGCCTTCCCTGAACAACCCTCACTTCCGCTTTTTTCCCTGCGCCTAGCAGTAATATTTTCATTGTCTGTGGAAATTTGCCGCATTAACCGTGGGATTTGCATGTCCTCGTCATTACGTGTAATTTGCACGTTACGTTATAGTAGAACTACAGAACGCTCCGGTAGTGACTCATGTAATGTTTGGGAACCATGCAATAACAAACATTTTGTGACATATCTCTTACAAATAACAGAGATGCCTGTGCGCTAAAGTAAACTGTATTGGGTCTTTCACATTGTGGTCTGTGACGGCGACTTCAGGCTTGAATATTTCCTAGAGATGGCAACTTGTCTTAGGTACTTCCTTTTAACAGAGAACTCTTGTCAGGCACTTCAGCTTATCTTACGAAATCCTCTAGAGTCTAGGGTGCCGAGGCAATAAACAAAAAGAAACTTTATGACACCCATAAATATCCTCGGTTGGGTTTTAAAATTATACATGCCCTAAAGAACCGGTATATTAGCTTGGAAATATTTTAAATTATTGAATACATTTGAAAAGTATAAATTGAGGTCTCGACTCACTACCCTAATGTAAATATAGGGCGTGGGTGTGATAGATAAGCGCTGAGGGTACAACAGATTATCGTTAGAACCTTATGGTTTGCCTTTTTCTTATATGACATTCTAGAAGCAATAATTAAGACGGCTCGGTTATTGTACTGGTAACGTGATATGCATATAATACTCTGACATTAAGCAATCATAATCAAAATAACCTAAGCGCAACTCTCCAATGATACCGATCATGATCGTACGCAACAAAAAGCAAGCACGCCACAACACTACTGCTGGTTTGCCGCTGTTACAGGTTCATTATTTGGACAAGTAGTAAAGTAACTTCAACGTGGTGGGCGCAGTGTGAGGATCGCGGCGTCATGGTTAGCTCGGCCCCGTTCCTCCTCCTCCTCCTCCTTGTACTTGCAAGATACCACCAGCATCCCATTAAATTATTGACTTCAAAGATCCTTTATTGATGCATCGGTCTTGTATCAGATAATGAGTGAATTATGGAATTGTTCAAAGGTTTTAAAATGTAAAAAAAAAAAACTACACCAAGAGTGGAACAAATTGATTTTAAGTATTAAGAGAGTGAGCAGTGGGCGGCCCGCGTGAGACCTGCGAGGCAGCAGGCAGGGACTCTGAGCCGACAGAGAGCGTCAAAGTACGGAGTGAGGGTTGTGCTGTGTTTGTCGTGACGGATTATTCGTCTCAACACCGCTACAATGAGAGGACGGTAAGACTTGAGACTGTTTTCATGAGGCGTAGCAACATATGGAGCTAGCCTTCTGCATGTGTATGACGAGAAGTGCACCCTGTAGTGGGTGGTAAAAGGAAAAACAAAGGGCGTTGTTTGAGGTGGGTAGGTGAGGGAAGTGGTGTACCCGCACCACCCCCTCCAGCCACTGGCCACCTTCGGGTCGCTCATCTCAGCGTCAGACCCGCATGTCGCCACCGCGTCCCCCTTGGCCCACTCACATATCTAGTCTACGTTACGAGTATTTTCTTGAGCTTAGTGTGGAGGGGAAAGCGTGATGCACATGGAGGGCAACAGCAAGGCCGTGTGTTATGGCGATCAGTGTGGTGGTGCTTACTGCTTGATGTCTTTCACAACCACCTGCTGTCGCCACAACGATTCCTGTGTAACTTGATTCATCATAGGGAAGCAATGGGGAGTATTTCCATCCATAGCCTTCCTTCCACGTGCTGCACTGGGGATTGTTGCATTGTAGCCTTGCACTGTGTCCGGCCTCGGGAAAGAATGGCGATCTCATTAGCAATAAGGTGTGCACAGGAGACGGTTACTGAAATAATGTCAATCTTGCATTGTTGAGATTTCCTACTAGTGTTATTTTATACATGAGATCTTTTATTCATTGGTTTATATTAGTTTATATTGGTTTATATTTTTGTTATGGGAATGTGCAAGCTTCGTTGGTCTCAGGAAGGACGCAGTTACCGCACGCATCCTGCTTTCGCGGAATATACAGATAGCTGTCCCACACTCAAGGAAAGCTTTGCCATGATCATAGAATTTGTAAAGGACGTTCGTGTTGGTTGTTTAGCTGTCTGTTGTTGTTGTTGTTGTTGTTCATAGTTTTTTTCACGTCTATTTTTTTGTTCGTTATCATTGTTGTTTTGTTGTCTTGATTTTTTCATTATTATTATTATTATTATTTATTTATTTATTTATTTATTTATTTATTGTTATTGTCATTGTCATTATTTTAATATTATTATTTATTATAATTTTCTTTTACATTGATGACATAGTAAGATAATGTTAATCATTGTTTTTACTAATCTAAAGGAATGTTTGAATATTGATATTTATATAGATATTTATTTATTTTTTTTAATATTTGTCACATGTTGTTGACATACTTGTCTCCCTAATTTCTCCCAAATATATGCTCAGTAAATTAAACTGAATTAATTGAAGCTGCCAATCATGCACCAGTCAATTATAGGAACTCTCAATGCTTTTTACTTTTAAACAAATATGAATCTAAATGTATTGATGATGGTCACTCTTGCAGGAGGAAGGACCCGCTGGAGGTGTGTGAGTTAAAGCACACCAATGCCACTCTTAAGTTCCATGAGTGTGTGTGCACGTTTGACTATCGGCTCCACAGGAATTACCAACAAGCCCTGAAATACAAGCACTGTCTCCTGGCTGATGAAATGCGAAGAATTGACAACTTTGAGCTGTACGTGATCATAGCTGTGGTTGTGGGAGTGGTGCTGATATTTAGTGTGGCAGCTTTTTGTTCCTGCAAGTGGTACCTCCATACTAACAGCAACCCGTGTGGATGCTGTCCATGTCGCTCCTGCAAGAAGAAGAAAAGGAAAAAGAAAGAGGAAACAACAGTAGTAGAGACAGATGGTTCGAGCAGCCATGGCTTTGAGAATGGGAACCAGGCATGGACTCCAATACGCCTTGTTCCCTCAAAGGAAGGAGCCACCTACTCCCAGGAGCCTCAGCCTGATACTGAGAGTGTGGATGGCAAAAGGAAAGGATTTTGCATGAAGTTTTGTTTGAGTGATCCAGTTCAGGACTGTTGTGAGTTCTTTGACTGTGATCTCATGTGGCGTAAGAAAAGCATTTACACCATACCAGTGTTTGGCCGCCGCAAGCCGCCCCCAATGCAGAGGAGACCCACTCGTCCTGCACCCCCGCCCCCCAAGCCTCCTGTTCCTCCCATTGTAAAGCATTCTGAGCCTTTGCATATTGGTTTTGAAGAATCGTATTGTGAACCCATCCCAGAGGCACCCCATCCCCAGACCCCGTGAGGGTTGATCAACCCAGGGCCATGTATGTTGATCCATTTTCCTTCCTGCAGAAACCATTCCTGAGAAGCAAGGAAAAGATACCTGAGGAGGAACCAGAAGCCCTGTACAATAAAATGAAAGGCTTGGTTTTTGGTAAGAAGAAGAGTGGCAGTATGGCATCCCTCAATCATGTAGGAGTGTCAAAGAACCCAGACACAGTTAGTAATACATCAAGTAAAAAGAGCAAGTACAGCAGGACTGGGAGTTTGGCCTCCCTTCATAACCTCAGTGATGAACAACTGGACAGCAGCTACCAGGCCAAGAGATCCATGAGTCTTGCCTCTCTGCACATGGTGGAGGAGGAGAACACCCAGCAACTGGTGCCAAAGGGGCCAGGAAGCAGGTTGAATGTAGCAAGGATCAGAGGCTCACTTCATAACATTTGTGAGGATGATATTCCTCCTTCAATGAGGACAGATGAATACATAGACCTTGAGGAGATGAACAAGCGTATAGAAGCAAAGATGCTGGCTGCACAAGGTAACACTACTCAATATCCACCCACCCCACCACAAAAACCTGCAGTAAACATTGAGAATAAACCTGCTCCACCTTCAGCCCCTTCAGGGCTCAGCTTGGGGACACCAGACTTCATTCCAGCCTCTGCTTTCACAAAGCCCACAGGACCACAGCATTATCCTCAGTACCGGCCAACCTCACCACAAGGGGAGGGAATGATGTCAAAGTATTACCCACCAGTGCCTGCAACTCCTGAGAAGCCTGCAGTGCCAGCAAGGTTAGCTGTTGGCACACCTATTAGTGGCACTGGCACCTTAGGAAGGACCAAACCCACAGTGCCACCCAGGCCTGGAAGTGGAAGCAGCTCCCCAAAACCTCGAGCACCACAGCCGCCCTCCACCCTGGGCAGGTCAGGTCATGTGGTGAAGCCCACGGCGCCGCCACCTCCTCCGCCTGTCACTGCTCCCATTGAGTCTTCCCTCTGAGGATGGTCATCGTAGGTGCTTAGATGGGATCAGTTACACTACTTGGGATTCATCATTCAACTACATTTTGATGCTCAACCAACACTTGTGTTGTTTCTTTTTCATTAAGTATTGTCACTTATTGAGTGGTTCATCCTCATAACTCATTGTGAGCTTCACAAGTCACTTAGGTAAGAAAAAATTCTTTGCTTCTTTGTGTGCAGTACAAAGATGGTATTGGTCAAAATAGTCTTCCTCTCCATGATGTTGATTCATACCAAAGTTTAGTGTAGTAGTTCAGCTGTGTCCTGTTGTACATAATGTTCTGTATGCATTTAGGCTTCAAAGAATGCTGAAGTGTTCAGTAACTTAGTCAACATCATTGATAGGAGGAGGTAAAATTTTTTATCATAGTTAACATGGCAAATTTCCATTTATATCCATATTTCCTATCAAGGTGTTTATTCATTTTTATATCACAAAAGTAATGTTACATACACATATATTTATTCACTCACCATTCATGTTATGCATATAGGTTCTGTAGTCATTGTTTAGGAATTATAGTAAGAGAATATCCAACCTCCATAGATAGGCAAATGTGATTTTGTATTATTTTGTAATACATTAAGCCTTCCCCAAAGAAATGGGTGGCATACAAGGAATACAGTATGCATGAATACACTCAAACTTGTATGAGTCCCTGGAAATGTTCACACAACTTGATATTTTGATATGCTTGTGATTTTATGTAGTAATTGAGATTCTATCCAGATCCTCAAAAAACACTAGCACATATTTATGCTCATTTTGCACACATTATTTTGACAAACTTTGGTACACAAGCAGGATCACCATGCAAAGTGTTCAGGGGAAAGGAAGCAGTGAGGCACCACAGAGAGCCTGCTGGACAGACACTGTGGCTGCTGCTGCTTCTCTGCTGCTGCCACACCACCTTCACTGCTCCCTCATCTGATGTAAGCTATCTTGAAGTTCACAGTTTTTAAGTTCCCTAGTCTTCATTATCTGCTCAGCTCATGAAGTCTTTCCATATTGATTAGCAGTTTGTTTTTCAGTTTGTTTCCTGAAGTGGACAGTATTCAGTAGTTAACAGAGATATCAACTTTATCATTTAATTTGGAAGTGATACATATGTATTATAGTATTATATTGTGTTTTTTTATTTATTATTATTATTTTTTTTATATATCTTTGTACAAATGTGTTGGCTAGATTTAAGATGCTTTAGTTACATTATGATTTCTAGTGTTTTAGGAATTACAGGTTTTATATTTGGCGATGCTTATAACATGCCAAAAATAATTGATTGTGGCAATAATTATCTACGTAGAAGAATCAGGAAACTGACTCCAGTGTAAAATATAACAGACATGACATGGGTATTATTACAATGAATTATGTAGTATTCAGTATAAACCAGTATATGCAGCCAGTCTTTTTAATAAAAGCATGGTTGTCACTGAACGGTATTGTGCTAAATCAGACTCCTTATTGCATTGAATGGTCCTAAGCGCTTAAGTTTATTGATAGTATCCAAAGAAAGACGCCTAGTGGGTACAGTGGCATGAGTATGCTTGTTTTAGAGCAATTTTTTCATGCTTGTTATCTTAAGTGTTTTTTCTTGTAGGTTATCCATTTTTGCGGCTGGTCTTGATAATTAGATTCTTACTCATTTACTTTGAGGCATACATGCTTTGCAATATCACAGAGCTATCCTGCCTTTCTGATCTCTTTCCTTCCAGTCAGTGAAGGGTTCCACCTAGCTATTTGAAAAGATTAAGGTAAAGCAGTTGATTAATACTTCTAAGATTTGTGCTAATAGGAAATCAAGTGTTTCATAATGACAATATTCACTTTGGGCTAATGAACAGGTCTTAGTCAGCAATATGGTGTGACAGTGCCCACCTTCATGAAGACTGCCTTTGAGTGAAGTAAGAAACTTGTTACAGCAGGTTGGGATGTGTCATCAGAGGGATTAAAGAATATTCTCTACAATTATGGAAAATCATGATGGTCATAAATGGCAATATTAGAATGTATAATGTCTCATAAACAGCAGGTACATTTATTATGATGATTAATTTGAATTAAATGCATATTGGTGCTTTATTATTAGATAAAAAAGGCTAACCATCTTGCATAATTAATATAGGAAGTCTTTTTTGTAACTTCATTGTGAATATTTATGCAAAAGGCCACTGTAGTGATATATATCTGATGATGCAATGGAAGATATTGTTCCTTATCATAATTATCTACTCAAATTGGCATTTTCTTGAATAACAAGATGTGTTGACTGATACATGACTGATGTAAAGTAACAGTGTCTTGAAGTCTTTTCTGCATCTCTAGTGATTTCTGAACTGTCATCTTTGTATTTTGTATAGGCTGTAATTTTGTACATTGTGTAAGTAGTTGATGGAGGCCAGTTGTAGACATTACTTGGACCATCTGCCTCAGAGTGACTGTGTTGAGGCTGGTGAGTGTCTCACCTTGGCCAGGTGTCAGGTGTGCCATTTCATCACTCATACAGGTAATCCTGACATAGAATTGTATTTAGTTCATCTTTGCTGCATTTTTATAAAAATTTCCATATGCTTTATGGCATGGTTTTATTAGGGAAGTTTCATGTACTTATGTGTTTCTTTAGTTGCAAGGAACTTTGCTCGTCTCATTAGGCTTCCTCCTGGACTGAGTGATGGCCTTTTCTTATGTGCAGGAGCATTAGTGTTATGTGAGGGACACTCAGCTGCTGGAAGGGACAAAACTCAAAATAAATACAGAGGTGGAGTATCAGGATTGAGTCTGCCTCAGAATTATGTATTGAACTTCAGGCAAGTCTCAAAATGTAAGATAACAGTTTTCTTGCTGTGAGTGCAAGATAATGACTTGCAGTGAAGTAATAGAATAGGGCCCTGTAGTGTGTTTTTTATCAGATGGGTGGATGATCACTAACTGGCTGCTATTATATTTAAGGATCTCATTGAACAGCCTTATTCAGTATTGACACACTGTCAGATACCATTAGAATATGTGTGTGTGTGTACTTTTATGAGTTTTTAGTATTTTTGTTGATATAAATGTTGTTTTTTGACATTTTGTGTGTATATTTTACAAAATCAAGTGTTAGTATGAATACAGGCAGTACTCTACTGGCACTTTATTTTCTCATTGAAGAACATTGTTGAATTCCTCTCAATTTGTTATACAGTGTCACATGTTTTGCCTTTCATTGTAACATTTTTGACCATACAATATATTGACAGTATTTTGTACATGTTGAGATTTTCTATTTACTTTTCCAATTAATCTTTACTCCTTGGCCTGGCCTGTTTAAGCGTCATTGTGAGTGAGTTGAAGTTTATCAGTAATGAGGTTCAGTCATTATATACTCAAGTTATTTTTCTCTCTTTAACTCTTCATTTTCTTTCCTTTCTTAATTGCTTTTATCTTGGATGAAATTTGTAGTCCCAAGTTAGGGCTGGCCAAAAGTTATTCATATGCTCACTAACTTAGAAACATTTGTGCATTTTAAGAGCATGACAATATTTTGTTCTGAACAAGTGTTTATATCAGACCTAGAAGATTCCTCTTGTGTGTCATTACTATTATGTTTAGTGAAAGCAAATGTTTTCATGATTTATTGAAATAAAGGAAAGAAATTCATATTGTTATATCATATCACATAAAAAGAAAGAAAAAAATAAGAACAAGGAAAAACAAAACTTTTAAGGAGAAAGAAAGGAAAGTAACATAGCACTACTTTTGCTGACCTTGAAGTGCATAGCTATGTTGCTGAGCTGCTACTGCTGTGGGGGTGAAGGGCTGAGGGTGTGCTTGTGTGTGCATGCATGGGAAATGCATTCAGACTTACTTTATATTGTAATTATGTTTTGTAGTGTAGGCTTTGCTGTACTTTAGTGAATTAAGGGATTGAAAAGAATACTTAAATCAAAATGTGTTAGATATGTATGTATATGAGTAAGTTATGATGTATGGTCAGCACAGTGGGTTAAGTTCATGGCTATGTATGTGTATGGAGGAATTCTTTGCTAGATGATAATGCCAGTATGAAATAGTTCCAATATGTTAAACCCATGTTCAGTTGATTGTGATAATGTATGCCATACTTTGTATGTAGTGTAAATAATAATGGAATTAATTGGATGAGTGCATTAATTCATTTATTCCCATGAAAGAGAGAGAGAGTGTGTGTGTGTGTGTGTCATAAAGCACAATGTATATTCATCATATTACTTTATTCAGACATTTAGAACATAAGGAAAAAATATGACCAGACATTTTGTATAACTTTATTATTGTAGTTCATAAATATGTTGATCAGTGTGTTAAATAAATAGTGAAGTGAATAAATATTGAATAAATAATGTAAGTAATGAAGTATACATACCTACATACATTCCAAACACACAAGGGGAGCAAATCACACAGGTAGTGAAAGAAAGGGTAATGTCCCTAAAAGATAATACAAAATTATAAATAATTTTACAGGGACTGAAATCATTGTTGCTATTGGTACTGTAATCTTTCATGTGTACAGTTTTATCATCAAAATTATGACGAAGTGATTGGAGGGACGGTAATTGTGGGTGGGTGTATGAGGTGATGGTTTAAAGTGTTTCATACAAACTTTTTGCCCGGGTACAGCTTATGGAAGATTGCCTCCGTCATGGCCCTGATGCCCAAGAAAGTCTCCTGCGCCGTGGGGTGAATCTGTTCCTTGGGCAGAATGAACCCGTAGTTGCCTGGAAGATGGAGATAGGTAACCTTTGAAATTTGCATTGCTGTTTGTTGCATCTGAATCACTAATCTCTGAGACAATTAGTTTTGAAGCCTGTTCCAAAAATAACTCTAGATTTGAAAGCCTCTTCTCTGTACAATGCTTTTTTATGTTGTGAATTATTATATTCGTCTTATCGGAGATGCAAGAGTGTAACACTTAAAAGTAACGAAATTATATAAGGAATCTGGGAACAGTGAGGAAGATAGGCTATGATAAAAAAAAAAAAACTTACTGATTGTGCTATATAATGAATAATTAAATCACATACACACAACACAGTAACAAAAACAACGTAGAAAAATTACGTAACCCGAATTTAGGGAAGCTAAGTGATACGTTGTGTAGGCGGAGGAACACAGAGGAGGACCGTAGGAGTAACAACACGTGCAAGGAGGGCGGAAAGCTACCATCTCATTTCTCACCTCTGTCTCTCAGTTCAAGGGCGTAAGAGTAAGGGATGCCTGCTGTGCCGTGAGCGAAGTCCATAGAAGATCCTGACGCCAAGTAAAGCAGGTCTGGGACTGTACCAAGCGCGTACCTGTGTGAGAAGAGGATGTAAATTAATTTGTTGTCAGCCTGCCTGCACTAGTTCTCGGCCACCGTGACAAGTATGGCACACCTGCTTTGGGGTAAGTTTGAGATTATTTACGTAACGCACTATTATTTGTATACGTATCTTATACGTATCGTTAAGTATTTCAGAGAGAGAGAGAGAGAGAGAGAGAGAGAGAGAGAGAGTACATTAATGAAGAATAAGATGTAATTTGCAGGTATTGTTCTATTAAAGGAACAAAATGAGTATCGATATCTACATCCGGTATTAGCTCCTCGTGTACGTCTCAAACTGGGATTCTGAAGCACTATTACTGAAAGCTCTAGTTAAAGTTACAAGGGCTTTTAAGTTTTTTTTTTTTATCGTTCTAATTACAGAGTATCAAGATTTATACAGTACTAAAAGGAGAAACACTCGTAAGAACCCGGCTAATAATTTTTGCGGCCCATGAAAACAGTGGTGGAGCATGATTGATGAGAGAGTAAAGCGTTTCGGAATACAGGTCGAACGGTCGTGAATCAACATAAAGATCCAGACTTACTCAGTGGCGTTGTAACTCTTGATGGCCTCTACCGCCTTCTGGCCCACCTCTATCAAGTCTTTGTTGTTGGCAGCCAGCGTATGGGAGGAGGACCATGGTGCCATCCACATCTGGGAGTACGCGTGGATAGTCACGTACACCTTTAGCTGAAGAGAAGCAGAGGTTAGTTTGTTCACATGAAGAGAATGAATAAGTAGGAACGTGTGTGTGTGTGTGTGTGTGTGTGTTTGTGATAGTTGACGACGTCATATGTCGGAAGATCGGGGGTCGATTGCCGGAAATACGCTCTCTATACCATCTTTAGCCATAATTTATGTTTACTTATCCACCGACATTTGCTGTAAACGTCTCCCACTTTGAGTTTCTTCCACTAATTTCCATGAGTGATGCATTGTGTTGCCTGTGGCTTTAGATATGGTCATCAGAACACATCAAAAAGAAAGTGGAGTCACCTCTCACGGCCGCAAACAGGTTGAAAGTGGCTATCAGAAGGATTTTCTAGAGTAAGAATGCCTCTAAACCCACGCACTATAGAAGTAACGAAGCTAGTGCCTTACCTCGTCCTTATGAGTGAGGAGGAAGTCCGCCATAGCTTTGGTCTCAGGCTCGGAGAAGGGCTCGGGACCGTGGTAGATGCTGCTGCAGGGATAGTTAGAGGACCCCTTCGTGGCCCATTTATACCCGAAGTTCCTGTTGGGATCCACACCAACACAATCTGGGAAGGCAGGGTTGATGGAGCGAGTCTTGCGCCACAGCCTGTCCTTGGTGCGGGAGAACTCATAACCTGTCGGAGAGGAGAGTGATGAAGGCGACGCATCCCTGGAGTCATGTGGCGCTTTTGTGGCATGTTATCCTTTTCACTCCAGTGTTTAACTCTCACAGTATAGTGAACAATGGTCTTTTCTCACCGTCGGGGTTGGCAATGGGCAGGATGTACCAGTCGAAGTTGTTGACAAGCTCCGGAAACTCCCAGGCGTTTTCGACCAGACGGTAGAGAATGTACATGGTGGTGGCGGGCGCGATCCACTCCCGGGCGTGCATTCCTGTGAGGTAACGTAGAGTTAAACTAAGGAACAGGTAACTTTCACTGATGCGCCATCTCCTCAAGCTCCATTAGATGGCGTGGAATAGCAAAGATGGTGATTCGAAGCTTTAAAGTGCGTCTGGTTTTATTTTTTTGACCAAGACCTTCTAGGCTAAATCAAATGAAGGATGTTACGTCATGAGTGGTCGAAGCGGTAACTAAGGGATACGCTGACATGGTATAAAAGAGAAACCCTTCTTTAGATAGCCCTCGGTACGTTTTCTTTATACGAGGCAGACAGGCAAAGGGAGAACTTACATAGTTTTGCGTCACGCCATTACCAAAGAGTTTGAAGGCAGTTTATGAAAAACTCTGACAGCTTTGTGCTTTGTCACGCATTATTTATGGATTAATTAATTAATTTTAAGCTGGGGAGATTGTGGCGAGGGAATCATGACAGCTGTGTGATGATTAGGTAATGAGATGATTATGACAATTACTGTTTCTTTGACGTAATTAGTGGCTGGTTGATAAGGTAGTAAGTGAATTAAATAAGTAGGTAAATTATTTAATAGATATCTGATTGTTCATTGGGTAACTTGTTAATTTGCTTGATAGACATTCAGTTTGCGTTACTGAGTAGAGACTAACTGATTGACTGAATAGCTAAACACTTCTCATAACAACAAGTCAACGTCAACAGAGAAAACCAACCACAGCTTACCTCCGTCAATCCAAATAGCGGTTCTGTTTGGCCCTGTTGACACTTTGGCGACCTTAAGTGACCTGTTTTCTGACGAGTAGCCGATTTCCTCCAGCGTGACCAGGTGTGGGTACTCCGCCTCCAGGAAGTATAGGTACTGCTCCATCTCTGCCGAGGGTGAAGGGACCAGGTGAGGGGGAGAAGGCGCAGGGATGAGGGAAATGAAGGAATGGTAGAGTGAGGGAAAGTGAGGGCGCAAAAACAAAGTGAGGGGAGGTGAAGGAACAAAGGAATTAATAAGGGATTGGAAGGTGAAGGAGTGAGTGAGGTGAAGGAATGAAGGAATTGTAGAGTCGGGAAAGGTGAAGGGGTAAGAAAAAGATAAGGGATGAGGGAGGTGAAAGAATGAAGGAAATGAAAGAAGATTGGAAGATGAAAGTGTAAGAATAAGACGAGGGGTGAAAGGAGAAGAGGGGAGGTGAGGGAGGTAATGAAGAGAGGTAGATCCATCGACAGTGAAGGAGATGGAATGGGAGAAGACAGCTGAGGACAATGAGGTGGAGGAGGAGGGTGATAGACTGTGAAGGAGTAGGAAGATGGACGATGAGAGAGAAGAGGTGGAAGAGGTAAAGATAAATGAATTTATTGATAACACCTGCTTCATGAGAAGAGGAGAGGAGGAGGAGGAGGAGGAGGAGGGAGTAGGAGGAAGAGGAGGAGTAGGAAGAAGAAGAACAAGAAGAACAAGAAAAGGAAAAGGGAAAATGGATACGAGAAAATCTGCTTAATTTTCATCTCGTTAACATTGGTATGACTCATTTGCTGTTATCTTCCTATTCTCTCTCTCTCTCTCTCTCTCTCTCTCTCTCTCTCTCTCTCTCTCTCTCTCTCTCTGAGGCGTACGTGGCGGCGGGACTCTGGCTCAAACTCAGTCAAGGTTATATGCATCACAAAATGAATGCCAAAAATGCCACTCGACTGACCTTCAAAGTCTGTGATTACGCAATGCCGGTTTTACGCCGTTAACTTAATGGAAGGTAGTGGCAGTGGGGCTATCGGTGTGTGTGTGTGTGTGTGTGTGTGTGTGTGTGTGTGTGTGTGTGTGTCTTCTATTTGTCCTCTTCAGTGATTTCTTTTACATCTATTTCTTCTCTTCAAATTTGTTTCTTCTTCTTTTCTCTCCTCCTCCTCTTCCTGTTGCTCCTCCTTTTCCTGTTCCTTCTGCTCCTGCTCTTGCTTCTGCTTCTCCTCCTTCTCCTGCTCCTGCTCCTGCTCCTTCTCCTTCTCCTTCTCCTTCTCCTTCTCCTTCTCCTCCTCCTCCTCCTCCTCCTCCTCCTCCTCCTCCTCCTCCTCCTCCTCCTCCTCCTCCTCTTCTTCTTTCTTTTTCCTGCTTGTCCTCCTCCTTCTGCTCCTGCTTCTACTTCTGCTCCTCCTCCTCCTCCTCCTCCTCCTCCTCCTCCTCCTCCTCCTCCTCCTCCTCCTCCTCCTCCTCCTCCTCCTCCTCCTCCTCCTCCTCCTGCTAGTGACAATAGGAATCTAAAAGTAAAGTAAAAAGCAAAGAAAATGCGAGTCTGAAAAAGAAAAGGAAGAAAACAAACCAAGATAACTTTTTCAGACGACTGTGCAGAAAAAAAGTAAAAGTGAAAAAGGACAGTGGGATAAGGAATTTCTGTCTCTTATTCCCGAGGTAACGTGACATGGTTATCTAAATTGTGACAGTGAAGAGGAGGGAGAGGAAGGGCTGCGCGTCTCCTCTTATACTGGCGTCGCTAAGGAGAGAGAGAGAGAGAGAGAGAGAGAGAGAGAGAGAGAGAGAGAGAGAGAGAGAGAGAATTTCACACGAAGAGAAAAAAAGTAAAGAAAATTAATGGAAGGATTTTTACATTTATTTTCTTACAAAACAGAGAAATTGACAAGAAAAGAAAAAAAGTGTAAATTTGGGTAGAGAGAGAGAGAGAGAGAGAGAGAGAGAGAGAGAATTTTACACGCAGTTTAAAAAAGTAAAGAAAATGGGAAGGATTTTCATTCTTTTCTTTCAAAACAGATAAATTGATAAGAGCAAGAGAAAGTGTGATTTTGGATTTTGCTTGAAGACTGTTGTGAAGTGACTCTCATCTTCTGTTGGGTCTTTAGTTGTAAGTGTTGCTGGCCTTGGCTAGACCTCTCACATAACATTGTTTAGTCAAGCATCACAGGGGAGAAACGAAAGGGAAAGCGAGAGAAAGTAGAATAGTTTTACATGATATAGTTTCGTCTAGAAGTACAAGAAAGAGAAAGAAAAGAGAAGAAAGAAAAGAAACAAGACACCTATTCACATAATCAATCTCTTATCTAACAAAAAGGAAAGAAAATTGACAGTCAGTTCTCATCTAACCAGAAAGAGTGAGAGACCAAGGGAGGTTAAGGAGCAGCCCTGTTTTAGTTTCCCTCTGCCTCTCTCCCCGTCGTTTGGTTGAGTTAGCTTGGTGTCTTACCGTCAAAAGAGTGATACTTCTCCCACGTCATCGGGTGAGCGGGACGGTTCCAGCTGAAGAAGAAATCGTCCTTTTGCTTGTTGATGGCGTCCTGCAGGTCCTTGATCACCTCTTGGTAGGGCAGGTTGTTGGCGGAGAACAGCTGCTTAACCTGTAGTGAGGAGCATGGCTTGAGGTAGGCAGGAAGACAGAGAGACAGAGACACAGGCAGGCAGATAGACAGACAGACAGACAGTCAGGAAGGCAGACAGGCAGATAAGGAGGGAGGCGTAGCAAGAGGCACAACGGACAGAAGTGAGGCAAAGATGGGAGATGATGGGAAGTGCTAAGTGTTTGGAAGCTGAAAGGGCGAGTGAATGATGGGAGATGAGAGAGAATGCGTGAGGGAAGGAAGAATAGATGGTGCTTATAGGAAAGAAGGGAGAAACAAGGAATGAATGAACTGCAAAGGTAGGAGAAGGAAAGAAGATAAAAGGGATAAGAGAGATGTTAATGTGAGGAGAATGAGACAGAGGAAAGGATACGATCAAAATGAGGAAGGGAAGGAGGAAAACTGCCGAAATACAATAGAGGAAGTAAGTTGGAAGGGTAAAGGGGACAGAGACATAGGAAGGGTGGAGCAGGAAGTGAGGAAAGTCAGTGTTACATGTTAATTAACTTCATACACGACCTTATCAACTTTCACATCTGAGGTCTCTCTCTCTCTCTCTCTCTCTCTCTCTCTCTCTCTCTCTCTCTCTCTCTCTCTCTCTCTCTCTCTCTCTCTCTCTCTCTCTCTCTCTCTCTCTCTAAGCCACACCACGCACGTCCTTCCTCTCTGCACGACACTGCACGCCCCTCAGCTCCTCACCTTAGGCTCAGCGGCGGGGGGCGTCAGGAGATCGACCTCAAACATGTGGCTTCGCCCTTTCCTCCTCCAAGACCACAGATCGACTCCCTCTGCGGTGTCCAGAGAGTCCACCACGGGCAGCTTGGAGTCCTCGACATTCGCTCGAAGGAGTTTGTACCCTGTGTAGGAGACCGCTTCGTGCCCTGGCTGCTGGATGTCCCCGTTACCTTCCCTCTTGACGGCAGGGAAGGGAGGGCTGGAGTCATCGTCCGCATGGGTGTTTGAGGCGCTAAAGGAGTCACAGGGCACGTCTGGGTCTTCTGAGTAGCATGGGTGATGGAGGGGCGAGCACAAGGAGGCCCCGAAAAGCGTGGCCATCACAGCCAGCACTGACAGAGGGGCGTGCGTTGCTGCCCATCGCGCCATTGTTCAGTGACCAATCTTTTCCTCTTTAACTTGTAATGGAAGTGTTAAGTGAGGAGCTTATGTCCTTCGACTTTAATTTTGTTTTATCTCTCTCTCTGCGTGGCGGCGCAGTGCGAGGGTCGTCTCTTCACGGCGCCGTCTTGTTCTGTGGCGCTGTTCGAGTAATTACCAATCTTGCCTTGTGGAAAGTGGGAACGTTGGTTGTTAACAAGTGTATTCCTCGTCATCAATCTTGCCGCTTCTGTTTGTTGAAGTAAATAATCCAGTTCTTGCATGAAATTTTCTGTTTGTTGTGTCTGTAGCAGTTTTATTTTTGTGGGAAACGTATCAGTGTTGTTTTCCCAGAGACTGTAACCTTACTGGCTGGCAGCGTGACGCGGCAGTTTTTATACAAGCCTGTGCGAGGCGGCGCGACGGGCAGCAGGTGTCCAGGCGCTGCTCGCTGGCTGGGGAAACCTGCGTGAGGGTCAGTGCTCAGGAAGTGACGTCTGCATCACAGAGGTCACGCATTGCCCTCAACACCATAACACGGATGTCCTTAACCTTCCAACCATCCCTCCTTTCCCTTCCTTCCACTGCGGTGCCGTCACCCCGCACAGACCGCCGGCCAGCACCACGGAAGGAAAGAGTTGATAGTGACCTGTATTCATTGACACCGTTTTCTCATCGGAACTGTTCAGAGGCCACAGAGATGATTGGCCAGATTCTAATGGGTGATGTTTTGAAATGGTGTAGGATCCATGTGCACGATAAACAGTCACTAGAATTACCAAAGTACATGAGAAAACAAGGGAGGCTGCCAGAGTTAACCACCAGTCCTACACGTGACAGTTCTTTATTGTAGTTTTGTGTTCGTCGTATTAGAAAGGGATAGAACATTCAACAGTTTTATATGATTTGATTTGTTTTGATGTTTTCTTGGCCATTGTACTTGAAAGGCTCGTAACGTTTTATCAGTTATATTGCATCGTATATATGGAGTTATTATTATTATTATTATTATTATTATTATTATTATTATTATTATTATTATTATTATTATTATTATTATTATTATTATTATTATTATTATTATTATTATTATTATTATTATTATTATTATTATTATATCATTATTATTATTATTATTATTATTATTATCATTATTATTGTTGTTATTGTTATTGTTATTATTATTATTATCATTATTATTATTATTATTATTATTATTATTATTATTATTATTATTATTACTACTACTACTACTATCATTATCATTATTATTATTATCATTATCATTATTATTATCATTATTATTGTTATTATCATTATTATCATTATTGTTGTTGTTGTTGTTATTATTATTATTATTATTATTATTATTATTATTATTATTATTATTATTATTTTTTATTATTATTATTATTATTATTATTATTATTATTATTATTATTATTATTATTATTGTTGTTGTTGTTGTTGTTGTTGTTGTTGTTGTTGTTGTTATTACTATTATTATCTATTCATAAATATATTTTTTCTTAGTATTATAATTATTTCATAGTTAATGTATAAAAAAACCCGTAATATTTCATTCATTATATTAATTTTTGTTCAGTATGATGCTACTTTAGTCATTGGAACTTGTGACACGTGTGTTATGTGGCCGCGCGTGTCGGGGAGACACGCCCACCCACCCACCCACACATCGCCGACTCCCCCAGCAGAACACTAGGCGTCAGGCATTCAGGGACACACCAGGGCCTTACACCACACCCGGATGAAGGACCGCTTTTCCCCCCACCACCACCACCACCACCAACAACAACTCTCGTCCTTATCACCCTCCTCCTCTTTCTCGTTCTTCTTCTTTTCCTCCTCCTCCTCCTCCTCCTCCTCCTCCTCCCGATCCCTTTCCCAGAAGTGGTCACGTGAACACAGTGTGACAGCTCCTCGGGCGTGCCATAGCCCGGGGGGCGCCAGACACTGCGACGCCGGCATTCTCCATGGCACCTGTCCATCACCGGCACTCGCACCTAGCACACTTTCTTGTTCACAGTGCCACGGTTCTTGTAATTAGGAATGCCAGTGAAGTCTTTTGTTTCTGTACCCGGAGGCGTTTATGAATACAAGGCGTGAGCGTGAAGTCGTGGCCGTGAGTGACGTAAGCAAGCAGTGAGGAATGAGGGGGTGGGTTGCTTCGCCTTGGTCGGGACACAGCAACGGGCATCGCTCCTCGAGGTCTCCGCAATGCTTCCCCGAATGCCGCCACCGCCGCCTCGGGAATAGCCACATGCACACCACGGGTTTTTCTAAGGCGCCTCGTGTACTAACGGTTAAAAAGTCCTACCCTCCCACGCTCCTTTTCATTACCATGTTTTCCCAACCTAATCCTCCAACCCGCTAATGAAAGAAAACCTGAGGAGTGATGAATTCAAAGGAGTTCTGATTGAGGGAAGCCACAAAACATAGGATAAATTTGGCGTGTACTGGGTGTACTGAAGTCTGTTTTGATCAAGAGAAGACACAAAAAACAGCGTGAATGTGGCAGAAAACTTAATTTTTGCAGCGGGTGTACTGGGGTCTATTTTGATCAAGAGAAAACACAAATTACAGCGTACACGTGGCAGATATCTTGACTTGTAGCAGCGATTGTACTGGGATCTGCTTTGATGAAGGGAGTACTCAAAATACAACGTAACCATGGCAGATATCTTAACTTGTAGCAGCTGGTGTACTGGGGTCTGTTTCGCTACGTATGGAAACCCGCCCCAGGCACTCCACATCACACTTGTCTTCCTTCGCTTGACAACCACGGCCGCAGTAGTTGTTTGTCTCGGGATGCGCAGGAGTTTTCCTAAAGTTTCACAACGGCAGGGTAATCTGCGGCTATCGTGTTCCTTTCTGGTTACTCGCCCGTGATTACGTAAATGGACTGCGAATGTATTTAAAAACAAACTCTTAAATCAACCGTTGCCAAGCTGAGTTTTGGTGAATGTGTTGGATATTATTATTATTCACTGAAATTTTTTTATTTTTGTTAATCTTGTTCGAAGTGAAAAGAAGGACACGAAATAAAGAGGCTTGTTCCGTAAGAAGAAACAAAAGAAGAGCGTTAAATGAATTGAAAAAGTTAGTTAAGTGGATATTTTCCCCTCTATGCTTATTTACATTCATTCATCTGTTAATCCAGGGGTTCTCAATCTGGGGTTCGCAAGATGATTTCCAGGGGTACTTAGATGGCTGATTTATTGATACATCCTTTGCAGAATACCTTTGCATATTGAGTTAGTGTCAGTCACTAAAGTAACATTCTGTTCGATGTCAAATTACTATGGGTAAATGGTCTTATAACTCAGAGGGTTCCTGACGAGAAAAAGGTTGAGAACTCCTGTAGTTAATGAATCCATTTTATCAACTTATTTATTCACCTTTTATTTTGTCAACTTATTCACTACTACAATTATAAATGCGAGTGGTTCACTGGTTCTAGAAAAGATATAAACCTAAACATAGATAAAAAAAA
>NC_059284.1:11402749-11437749 GCF_017591435.1 Portunus trituberculatus
ACACACACACACACACTTGTATCATGGCAGGTGTTCCGGGACCTCTTCGCCAGTCACTCGTTACCTCATCTGAAACACTTGCCCTTTGAAGCTTTGAAGTATTCCTCCTCCTCCTCCTTCTCCTCCTCCTCCTACTGCTGCTGCTCCTCTCGTCGCCTTTCTCCTTCGCCTCCACTTTGAGTTGTTAATATTTCCCACAAGGCATTAATCACTGGAATGCTTCAGGGTCTTACATCATCGCGAAACGTGCCAAAAGTACGTACTTCAATTCTCTTCTCTGCTCTAAGTGTATAGCGGAGGTTTTAGTATCGTGGTTATTAAGTGCTTCGTCCTGCTATTATTTTTGCCTTTGTTTTGTTGAAGATATTTTATTGTTGAGGAAATTAGAAGTTCGATTTACGTTTTGTTTTTCTTTAAAGAGGATTTGATATAGTTTTTGTTAGTTTTGTTGAAGATTATTTTATTCTTGAGGAAATTAGAAGTTCGATTTTTTGAAGAGGATTTAATGTTTTTTTTTTTTAATTTTGATTCTTTAATAGGATTTCGTGTTAAGATTTCATGATTTATAAAGATAATTTAATTCTCTTTCAGTAATCCACAGTTTTATTTGTATCGGTTTTGTTATTAAGAATCGAGGTTGAATAGATACTCTAAGTTTTGCATTAGTTTTACTCTTATAAGGAGATCTCAGGGACGAACAAAAGTGCAAGTGGTAAGTCAACGGTTTGTCTCCCGAGCGCTGACCGTCGACATCCTGGTGCAAGAGAGGATTGGATTTCATGAACCAAATTATCCAATGCTCGCCGAAAGTAGCAAATTCGCCACGCCTCCTTTACCAGTATTGCGGTAAATTCCTTTCCAATCCCGCGGAGTCTGTGCATTAGATATTTGTTGACAAGAGGAACGAAGGATAAAGAAAACAATTGAAAAGAACCATCGGCACTTTTTAGTCACCGAAGAAATGCGTTGCTAAAATTACGTGGGAATCAATAGGATGACTTACTCCTTCATAAAAAAATAATACAAAAAAATGGAGCAATAATAAAAAAAAGAGAAGAAAAGAAACAGACCGCTCAAAACTATCTTGAATATTGAAGAATAATTGTCCTGTCAATATAACCAGAGAGAGAGAGAGAGAGAGAGAGAGAGAGAGAGAGAGAGAGAGAGAGAGAGAAGAGAAAAAGAGAAAGAGAAAGATGGAGAGAGCGAAAGAAAGAAAAACAAGCAAGACAAGAGAGCGAATAAGAAAACCACAGGAAATAAGAAAATCAAAAAGAAAAATAAGAAAAAATGGAGGAACAAAAATAATAGGAGGAGGAGGAGGAGGAGGAGGAGAAAAGGAGAAGCGGCTGATGTAAACAAAGAAGTGAGAGTGAAGGCGCCGCTGTGAGAGTCATCGTAGTGAGAGTGAGCTACGTGTGGTGAGAGTGATGTCATGGTACTCTGCGGCCCTACTGTGAGTGCACCCCTTAGTGTGTGTGTGTGTGTGTGTGTGTGTGGAGGGAGGCCCAGGAGAGACGATCAGAGGGAGGGAGGGAGGGATGAGAGAACACACACACACACACACACACTCTCTCTCTCTCTCTCTCTCTCTCTCTCTCTCTCCCTTCTATTATTCTACTCTGCTGGTCATGTTAGTTTGTTTGTGTGTGTGTGTGTGTGTGTGTGTGTGTGTGTATCTTTAACTATTTATCTTTCTATCCACTTATCTCCCTTATCTATCTATCTATCTATCTATCTATCTGTCTATCTATCTACCTTTCTATCTATTAAATTCCTCTATCTATCTAACTTCTCTATCTATATATCTAACTCCTCTCTATCTATCTATCTATTTATCTATCTATCTATCTATCTATCTATCTATCTATCTATCTATCTATCTATCTACCTACCTTTCGATTTATCTATCTATCTACGTATCCACCTACATTTCTATCAATCTATCTATCTCTCAATCAATCAATCAATCAATCTATCTATCTATCTATCTATCTATCTATCTATCTATCTCCCTGCACATCTGCTTACCACGGCCAGTACTTCCCAGCCACAGTACCAGAATTTCTAGGAACGGAGTTTGTCAGTAATTTGATCTGATTACATTTCAAGGTCAGGAATTCCCCTCTTAAATGGGTCAACTTACGCTCTCTCTCTCTCTCTCTCTCTCTCTCTCTCTCTCTCTCTCTCTCTCTCTCTCTCTCTCTCTCTCTCTCTCTCTCTCTCTCTCTCTCTGTCACCCAAGACGAAGGCAATAAAGATGTAAATGCCTAAATCAGAAAATAGGGCGAAAAACAACCCTATGAGAGAGAGAGAGAGAGAGAGAGAGAGAGAGAGAGAGAGAGAGAGAGCCAAAGTGGGAATAAAAGAAAAATGAAAAAAATAGGAAACAGGCAAAAATCAGTCCAAGAGAGAGAGAGAGAGAGAGAGAGAGAGAGAGAGAGAGAGAGGAAGCAAGCAAGCACGTGTGTTCCTGGTAATGGTTAGGAGGTCAAGCTTAGAGTTCGAAGAAAACGGACTAAGAAAGGTAGTGATGGTGGTGGTGGTGGCGGTGGCGGTGGTGGTGGTGGCGTCCCTCAGGTTCCCGGTCATGCCTGGAGTCACCTAGCGGATGAGCCTTGACTTGTACCCTTATAAGTAACCCTGTATGAAGAGCCCTTAAGCCTGCCACGCCCTCAACCCTCTACCTGAGTGTTTGTGTATTGGCAAAGTCTATTCTGGGCTTCCAATTCATCAGTCTTTAGCTTTTCATGTCCTTATATGCACTAGTAACTTTTTTTTACTCTTATTTTTACCTTTATCTCTCTCATGGATCATCATTCATTCGTGTTTTTTGCCTCCTCGTGTTGAAGTACTTGTTTTATTGCCTTTTGTTGTGGGTTTTGTTGCCAGGTGTGGGAAGGCTGGCATTCTTTTTCTATTCTACTCTTTTCTATTCTATTCTTTTCTATTTTGTCCAACTCCCTAATGCAAAAGTTAACCAGCATTCTCAATCATTCATACCTTTCTCTGGTAAACTCTGGAGCTCCCTGCCTGCTTTTGTACTTCCATCTTCCTGCTACTTGACTTCTTTTTAAGGGAGAGGTCTCAAGAGATTTGTCCCTGAATTTTGGTTAACTCGTGTCTTTGAAGGGAACTGGCAACTCAGTGGGCCTTTTTTTCCATAATTTATTGCCCCTGGCCAGCTGTCCTTTCTGCATAAGAAAAAGGACGAATAGGAAAAGAAAAGGGTAGGAAAAAGAAACACGCGCTTTTCTAATTTTGCTAGTCAATTTGAAGTGTCGATTAATGTTTCTTGTTGATTATTTTTTTCCTTAAATTTCTGTGTTTTTCGTCTATTTGTCTGGTTTCATTGTTTATTTACTCGTTTCTTTCTTAATTTTTATTCCTTTGTCTCTAGAATTTGTAAATGTGTAGCTTAGTGATCTTTCATTATAAATATTTTGCATGTCTATTCTGTATGTCTGTGTCGTGGAAAGGTTCACGTACTAGAAATGTCACTACTTTTTCAGTCATTTCTTTATACATGCATCTATTTATTCATCCGTTCATTCATTAATTCATTCATACACTCATCTATCTATCCATCCACATACGTATTCATACACCCATACATTCATTTATCTATCCACTTCTTCACTTATCCACCCACCTATCCACTTATTTAACCGCCCAACTCCTTACTCACTCACTCACTCACTCACTCACTCACTCACCCAACCACTTACTCACTCACACTCACATTCACTTACTCACTCACTCACTCACTCACTCACTTACTCACACACTCGCTTCTTCCCTCACTCACTCACTCATCCAACCACTTACTCAGACACTCACTCACTCACACACTCACTCACTCATTCACTCACACACTCACACATTCACTCACTCACTCACTCACTCACTCACTACCACTATAAGTTCCCATTCTTTTTTTGCAATTTTTACTCGTTTGTTGTATCGCCGTCTCTCCTTCACTGTCTAATAATACCCTGTGATGCTTCAAATTAACACCATTCATTCTTGCTAATCTTATTCTGAGCTATTATTTTTACACCCTTCATGAGGAGCAGCCATTCATAGCCTTATCAGTGAGCCTCATTCATTTGGCTGTGCATAACATTCTCCCCTTCCCTTGGGTCGCTGGTTGCCTCTCTCTCTCTCTCTCTCTCTCTCTCTCTCTCTCTCTCTCTCTCTCTCTCTCTCTCTCTCTCTCTCTCTCTCTCTCTTCATTTTGTCTTTTGTTTTCATTTTTCTGTTTTATTTTTACTGTCTTCCTTCTTTCTTTTGATAATTTTGTTTCCTTCTTTGTATACGTAGTGTTTCCATCAGTTTGTGTTTTTTCCTTTCTTCATTTTCTCTCTTTCCTTCGTTCCTTCGTCGTTTCATCTCTCCTTTTTCTTTCTCTGCTCCTCCAATGTTTCCTCTTTCCTTCCTCTTCCTCATAACTTCTTGTCTTTTTCTCCTTCCTGTTCTTCTCTTCCTCTTCTCTCTCCCCTTATCTTCTTATCTTCTCCTTCCTGCTCTTTCCTTCCTCTCCTCGCAACGTTCATGTATTCATCTTTTGACCTCGTCTCTCGTTTCGTCCCCATGGCGTACTCAGGAAGCATACACACACATAAGCACACAATGTTTTGCCCGCGCTGCCGCATCCTAGCCGCCTTTGGGAGTCTAGGGAGCCCCGCGAAGGACGCCCACAGTCACCTCCCCTTCTTCAGGTCTCACGGCATGCTCGTAAAAGGACCCCAGGGAGCGAGGGAACAGTCACGGCGGTGTGGGTGTCGGAGTGACGTCAAGGAACAGCGAGGCAAGGCTGACCGGGTGTTGCTGGGCGCAGGGTTTTCACATTGGCCGATCAGCTACACAAGAGTGGGAAATCAGAAAGAAGATACGAATGACAGATGTTCTTTACTTGGAAGCTGCCTTTGTTTATTTTCTCCTTGTAATTTTAAAGAAGAGAAATGAGAAAATAACGTAGAAGAGACGGTAGATATTAGTGAAATTGCGGATGTTCTTTACTTGGAAGGAACCTGTGTTCGTTTATTTTGTTCTTGTAACATAAGAGAAGAGAAATGAGGAAATAACGTAGAGACTTGACTTCTTTTAACAGGGAAGTTTCAAGACATTTGTCCCTGAATATTTGGATAACCCATATGAACTCTTAAGGGAATTGGCACCCCAGTGAACCTTTTTTTTTTTTTTTTTTGTTGTCCTTGGCCAGTTTCCCTTCCGGCATAAAAAAAAAGGATATTAGTGGTTTAGAAAAAGAAACTATGAAAATACAGATGTTCTTTTTTCACTTCGATATGAAACCATTAACAACAAAAGACTTGATGCATGAAATCTTTTTTTAGCATCTACAAAAGAAGGTGATTAGAAAGACTAGGTTATACAATTTGTTATCAGTTTCATGAATGGAGATGGAACAAGTAAAGGTGTCTCAGAGCGGTTAGTGATTAAGGAAAGAATGTGTCAGTGCCTTTCAGTTGCTTTATTGATGCATTTGGAGATGAAGAAAATAAAAATAAAACTACTTAAGAAAATTCCATGAAATAATATGTGCCTAGCAGCGAGTATAGGATATTTTTGTCTTGTATAGATTTACCACTGTACTCTGAAATGGGAAAAGTGAAGAATAGGGAGGAAAAAAAAAAAGCTAAATAAAATTACATAAAATATTAAGTGTGTAAGAGCGTATATTGGATTATGTCATATATTAATTTATTATCGCACTTGGAAATAAATAAAGAATAAAAAAAAAAGATAAATGATAAAATAGATAAGACTCTACTGAATATTAAGTGTGTAGCAGCGAGTATTGAATGATTTGTCTTATATTAATTTATCATCGCAATTGGCAATAAAAAAAAAAAAGAATGAATGAATAAAACCCTACTGAATATTAAGTGGAGAAGCGAGTATTGAGTTATTTGTCTTAGTTTTCCTGGTTGTGGTGAGGTCAGCGTGACTTTGACCTCTATCCTGACCTTGTGATCGTTTTCCCTCTTCCTGTTCTTTCTCTCTCTCTCTCTCTCTCTCTCTCTCTCTCTCTCTCTCTCTCTCTCTCTCTCTCTCTCTCTCTCTCTCTCTCTCTCTCTCTCTCTCTCTCATCTGTTCTCATTTCTTGTTCTCTGTTCTTCACTCTTCTTTTCTCTTTTCTTTGATTTACCTTGTTTTTACTCGTTTATTTAATTTTTTTTCTATTTTTTCTCACACGCTATCCCCAACTTTCTCTTCGTCTTTCTTTCTTTCCCCTTCTCCTCCCATCTCTCCTCTCCATCTCTTCTCTTCCTCTCTTTTATGTGCACCTCTTTCTTCCATTTCCATCTAATCTTGTAAGTGGGCGATGGTTTACTCTATAACGCCTTCCAAGTAATCACTGTTCTTGTCATTTTTAGTATGTTCTCACTGTAAACATGCTCTATCTCACTGTCTTATCATTACCGTGTCTCTTTTTTCAGTTTTATGTTTTTTTTTCTGTGGCTCTGAAAGTGAAATGACATTTAATACTACTTAACTTCTTTTCACTTCGCTATTATTATCATTCCTATTATTATTTTTTTTCCACTGTCAATGTGTTCTACCTCATTCATCATTGTTGCCTTTTCGTATTTTTTCATCTTTTCTGCGGTTCTGAAAGTAAAATATCGTCTTATATTTCTTAACCTCTTTTCAGTATTCACTATTATTATCATTCACATTCTATTTTTCACTGCAAATGTGTTTTATCTCACTCATCATTGCTGTCTTTTCGTAATTTTTCATCATTTCTGCAATTCTGAGAGTGAAATAACATCTAATATTACTTACTATTATCATTCCTGTTATTATCTTACAGCAAACATTATACCTCACTATCTTATCATTGCCGTGTCTTCAGTTTCCCTACCTCATGAAAGTAACAACTAGGACTCACTCGAGCCTTTTACACATCGAATCAAATGCTTTACGTTGATTTGTATTTGTACGTTTCGCATAGCCACGGCATCCTGCGCAACGCCTTATCATTGGCTCGTCCTTTTCATCCTTGTCCCTGGCTGTGCGTTTCAAGACTCTTAAGACGAAACAACACCAAAAGAGTCTCTGTGTAGCTACGTGACCCGCCTCGCATCCCTCCTCCTTCTACTCCTACTCCTCTTCCACATCCTCACCCCCTTCTCCTCCTCCTCCTCCTCCTCCTCCTCCTCCTCCTCCTCCTCCTCCTCCTCCTGTTTCTTCTCACCTAGTTATGTATACCTTCCCGATCAAGAGGATTTGCACACGGTATTTTGACTCCAAACAGAGGCTTCGTTTTAATGTGGAGACGATGGTTGTGTGACTCTCTCTCTCTCTCTCTCTCTCTCTCTCTCTCTCTCTCTCTCTCTCTCTCTCTCTCTCTCTGACAGCTATGAAAAAGTCGTTTGTTCTTTTGTTTATACGTAAAAGCACTATTATATTTGCCCACATTTTTTTTAGATACTTTTATAAATAGCCGTGTGTGTGTGTGTGTGTGTGTGTGTGTGTGTGTGTGTGTGTGTGTGTGTGTGTGTGTGTGTGTGTGTGTGTGTGTGGGTGCGTTAATGAGCAGGAGCCGTGGAAATAAATGGTTCTGTGTGTGTGGATGTGGGATGTGAACAGTAGTGTGCCTTAAGTGTGGCATTGTGTGGCGAGGGTGTGGCAGGGTGTATCTGGGGTGTGGTCGTGGGTGGGTGGGTGTGTGTGTGTGTGTGTGGGTGGGTGGGTGTGGGTGTGTGGGTGGGTGGGTGTGGGTATGTGCTGTGGTGGTGTGTGGCTGTGTGGATATGTATGTTGGTGGTGGTGGCTGTGATGAGAGACCTTAACGCTCTCTCTCTCTCTCTCTCTCTCTCTCTCTCTCTCTCTCTCTCTCTCTCTCTCTCTCTCTCTCTCTCTCTCTCTCTCTCTCTCTCAGTTACTGGGCTGACAACACACAAGAGCGTCCTTCCCTCACTTTTCTCTTCCCTTTTTTTCCCTCCCTCTCCCTCTCCCCTCCTCTCTCCCCTCACTCCCTCACTAAGGTCATCGTATTTTCTTCTCCCAAGCGTTTTACACACACAGACAGACACACACACACACACACACACACACACACACACACACACACACACACACACACACACACACACACAAGCATCATCATCATCATCATTTAATTCCTTGTAACGTACGGTAAACTAACATTACAATTCAATGAGACCGTAACTTCATTCTAAATTTAAGTAACAGAACATACAAAACAACGATAACAGTTAAATAACACTCTTTGGCGGGAAAATAAATGAATACAACCGCAGAAACAATCAAGGAGTGAGGACAGTGGTGGCAGACAGTGTTACCATGCAAAAAAAATAGGGAAAGGCAGAGTTGGGAGGTTGGCAACACTGGGTGGTTTACATACAAGTCAGCCTACAGTACTACCATCTTTATTAATTCCTATAATACCATGACGTGTTTTTATATTCATTCTGCTTACTATTTAGCGATTTTACACAGCTTCAGCAACTTGTGGGGGGGAGGGGGATGAAAATAGTGAGGACTGTGGCCATTAATCTTCTGACCTCCATAGACCCTTCCTAATGTCAATAAAATCGTCTAATCGCACACAAAACTCATGGTAAAAATGCGTCCCAGTATTGAAGGAGTTAAGGAGAAGCGGTCACTCCTGGCAGGCTTCATATCCCTCAGGCGGATGTGTTGAAGGGAGAGTGAATGTCTGGGGAGGAGAACGTCGAGGAGTGATTGAAGGGATGACTGAAACACTGCCGGGGAGGAAAGACCGTGTTTTTTTTATCTTTTTTTTCAGCTATGACTTTTACGCTTTGTTCGTCTCTCTCTCTCTCTCTCTCTCTCTCTCTCTCTCTCTCTCTCTCTCTCTCTCTCTCTCTCTCTCTCTCTCTCTCTCTCTCTCTCTCTCTCTCTCTCTCTCTCTCTCTCTCTCTCTCTCTCAAGTTTCCAATCAGTCCTCGAGAGAGAGAGAGAAGAGAGAGAGAGAGAGAGAGAGAGAGAGAGAGAGAGAGAGAGAGAGAGAGAGACGAACAAAGCGTAAAAGTCATAGCTGAAAAAAAAAGATAAAAAAAACACGGTATCGAGAAGTTTCTAGTGTTGTGTAATCGTAAATGATCTTCACACTTCACATTTTAAAATTTATCTTACTGTTTCCTACAACAAGCAGCAGCCTAGCACTTACAGAAGCTAAATTTTGAACATACAGGAAAACCAAGCAGTTACCAGTACACGTGTGTCGCAAGGGAGGGTGTTGCGAGAGTCTGGCCTCGTGGCAACAGCGTTATTAAAAAGCAAGTTTATTTCCCGCACATGTGTTCGTTTTATCGTGGAAGCACTTTACATAATTATCATTGTTCCGCTGCCGGGCGTTGGAACACGTGTCGGGCCGAAGCGAATGAGGACGAGGCTGTGATGTTTCGAGAAGGAAGCGAGGATGCCAAGTAAATAACAGATAATAAAAAAAAGAGGAAGTAGGTGAAGGAGAGCTCACAGGATATGAAGAGTGGCCACAGGGAGCCCCGCGCGACGCGGAAGTGTAAGCCTACACTCTCTTGTCTTCCTTCCTGCCTCCCTGTTATGTCCCAGCGGGTGGAGTTCGCGGAGAAAAGAGATGCGGTGGCAAACACTCCCCCAGAGGCACGCCAAGCCCAAGTTGAAGAGGTAAATGGTGAAAAGAAGACTTAAAAGTAAAGATGAAACGAAGGAAAGAATGAAGGTGTTGAAGAAGGAAGCAGAAGAGGAATCTGGCTGAGGGCTGAGGCGCCTGGGACTCCGAGGCACCATAGAGCCGGAGAGGAGCGATGTAGGGGGGGCTCTGTTACTGTGGGCCCTTGTGACCTTGTCCCTGAATCAAGAGGCGGAGGAATGGCAGTAGGTGTTAGCGGCAGCGGCGGCATCATGACTGGCTGTTGCGGTTTTTAGGGCGCGTTGGAGGTGATGCGGATGACGGGACGAAGGGACGGCGATGGGCGATGCGTAGTAGCGGTGGAATTGCGATGGGCACGTCGACGGAGACGTGGGAAGACGTGCCAAAGAAGCCCCGAGTGGTATATGGGAACTGGGAGGGTCAGGCGGTAGACACGTGGACCGCTCCATATATAAGAAGGCGCGAGAGGCAGAGGAGGTCCTCAGTAACAAGCTGGAGAACCGTACAGAGACGGGCTTTAGACAGCGGCTCAAGTGGCGACTATCCAACGTGGCCGACTTGTGCACCACCGCGTGTCTCTAGCTGCCTTCCCTCAGCCTCCTCACCACCAGCATTTCACTCACCGCCACCACCCACACCAACACCTCTAGTAAGTTGCTCCTAAGTTCTTTCTCTCTCTGGAAATATTGAAGTGTTGGTAGAGTTGCTGATTCTTGCACATGTGATAGTCTGGCTTGTATAGGTGTTAGTTGTGAGCTGGAGGGAACTCTGGCATAAAGAACATGAATAGAGGAAGATATTAATGATGGGACAATGTAAGTGATGGAGAAAATTAACTCATAACCTTCGTGTCCTCTCTACTAGATACCAAGATGGCTTCATCTTGCTGCCGCGTTACCGCCATCGTGCTCGTCTGCTCCTGCCTCCTGCTCCTCCTGCAGTAAGTGTTTAGTCCCTCATCACACTGCTTCATGACGACAAAACCTTCATATTCACATTGTTTTACATAGCGGGCTGTTCTTTTCATGAATAAGTTGTGTGCGATGTGTATTTTTGATTTATTTATTATTTTTTTTTCGTAGGGAGGCGAGCGGCGCCCCCCGCTGCGAGAAGCACGACCAAGAGGCTCCCAGGAACTGCAAATACGGAACAACCCTTGACTGGTGCAAGAACGGCGTGTGTGCCAAGGTGGGTGTCTTCTCTCCTTGTTCTCATATACCTACGAGTATATTCATGAATGCATATACGTTCATAAGCATGAATATACACCAATACATAACTTTATTGACGCATACACACCACCACCATCACCACCACCACCACCACCACCATCACTAACACCACCACCACACTGGATGACTGAAGTGCTTGCTGTTTGCAGGGTCCCGGCGAGACCTGCGGTGGGTACAGGTGGTCTGAGGGCAAGTGTGGCGAGGGAACCTTCTGTTCCTGCGGGATTTGTGGAGGATGTTCGCCCTTCGACGGCAAATGTGGCCCTACTTCCATCTGCTAGTCCATCCATCGCCACACCCCACCCGCCCTGCCGCCCCTCCTCCATCCCCTCCACAGGCCGCCCCGAAGGAATACACCAGAGGACTTTCATAGCAGTTCATGGTCATGGGTCTCCTAGTCAGAGTCACGTCACAAAGTCACCACTGGGAATGTTCAGTCTTGCCAAGTTGCCAGTCCCTCGTCAGATGTTGGTGGTGCAGGGTGTTTGATAGCAGTTATAACCTCCATCTTCCTCCCCTCACCGTTTGTAACCCAGACATTGTTAGGATACACATATTTTGTATTACTCTCTAACACTACTCACCACACACACCCCCGGCAGCGTCCACGCGCGGCGCCTGGGTGCTCCTCTCTTCGGCGGCAGCGTGGTGACCATCAGGGTCGCCGCCGCCACCGCCGCGGCCAAGTCATGATAGAGTCCTTTATTATATCCTCATATACTCGCCCCTCTAACGCTAGTACGTATATGCTTGTGATAGTCCAGTACAAAATATTGTTAATCTTGAGGCAGCGAGCTAGTGAGGCGCCGGAGCGGGAGGAGCAGGATTGGTGGCGGCGCCCTGTCATCCTTGCCAGGCGACGCCACCACGCCTTCCTCCCGGGCACCAGTCAGTGTTTCCAACCCTTCGGCGGGAAGATGACGGGCCGGGAGGTGACGCTCAGCATACTTGGAGGCTCACTCACCTCTTTGTGCTAAATTTCAGTCAATCACGATTTTCCAGGAAAAAAAACATTGTTCTTGTGACGAGATTGCCGCTGGCTGTCTGAGTCTGAAGCGTTCACTTCACTGATAGCAGACAGTGGGATTGTTGTCTCGTGGTGATGCTTGTTAACTCGCGCTTCACACCTGAGCACACACACCTGCCCGGCCCCATTCACACCATCACGCGCTCAGTGCAATTGTCGGGTAGTAAGAGTAAGAAGCCTGTGTCTATGGTAGGTTTTATTATCTATTGGTATAAGTTTGACCTAAGATACCTGTCAGCTCGGCAATAGATTACTCCTCTGTATGAGAGACAAATTTCTACCTGTGTGATCTCTCTGAGGGCACCGGGGCAGCACACCTCACCTCGCCTCAGCCGTGTCCCGCCAAGCCAACATCGGAAGCAATGCCCAACACTAGAGGATTACTGTAACCGTGCTAGGTGACAGGTGAGCCCCTTGGGGTACCTGGGAGTGAAGGCGGTCCTCGGCTCATATGTAGGGAGCACATGGGGCCCCCTGACCGTACCTCCACGTTTATAAGGAGGAACTTACAAAATGGTGCAATAAAAGGAAACAGAAGGCAGTGACATGTTGTATTTTATTCCCTATGTCGTTCCTCCTCCTCCTCCTCCTCCTCCTCCTCCTGGTAGTGTTGCCGTCCCCCGCTCGATGGGTCTTTTACTCCTTTACAACTGATTCTTGGTATCATTAGTTATGACTCGTAATGGAATGAGTCTTCTGTTTTTAGTGGTGAAATACTGAAAATGATGTACTTAAGTGTGTGTGTGTGTGTGTGTGTGTGTGTGTGTGTGTGTGTGTGTGTGATGCCAACTTCTAGACGGACGGAGGTGTTTAAGAATCACACGGCTCGATATAGCTTCATAGTGTTGGAACTCCTTGAAGCACTTGGTGAAGCAGTGAGCCAGAAATATAGCGAACCAGCTAACACTGATTCATTTTCATAGGTAAATACAATGTGACAAGAATGAATTGACTGAAGTTGTGAAAGAATGAAAAGGAGGAGTAGGAGGAGGAGGAGCAACAGCAGCAAGAATGTGAACTATCTCTTGAATTCTAGGCTTCATTATCTCAAATAGCGTTTTAGTGTTGGGCAACGTTGGACACACACACACACACACACACAGGGAGGAGAAAAGAAACATGCTCGTGTGTGTGTGTGTGTGTGTGTGTGTGTGTTCTGTCTCTTTCCACTTCTGTTTATGAGTACTGTCCTCCTCTCTCTCTCTCTCTCTCTCTCTCTCTCTCTCTCTCTCTCTCTCTCTCTCTCTCTCTCTCTCTCTCTCTCTCTCTCTCTCTCTCTCTCTCTCTCTCTCTCTCTCTCACACACACACACACACACACAGGACCATTGTTTAGGAGTCACGTCATGATTCTCACCTGAACACCGGAAGTAGGTCACATGGGGGACAAGACCTTACCTGTACCTGCTAATTAGGCCACAACACACCTGTCACGGCTGTCGGTGGGGGTGCGCCAGGTGTTTGTCTGTTGTTATTGTTGTTGTTGTTGTTGTTGTTGTTGTTGTTGTTGTTAGTGGTATTATTTATTATCATTACTTCTACTACTACTACTACTACTACTACTACTACTACTACTACTACTACTACTTATTTGTGTATTTACGATCATTGTCTGAATTTTTTTTTTTTATATATTTACGGGTGTGTGTGTGTGTGTGTGTGTGTGTTCACTGTTTGATCTGCTGCAGTCTCTGACGAGACAGCCAGACGTTACCCTACGGAACGAGCTCAGAGCTCATTATTTCCGATCTTGGGATAGGTCTGAGACCAGGCACACACCACACACCGGGACAACAAGGTCACAACTCCTCGATTTACATCCCGTACCTACTCACTGCTAGATGAACAGGGGCTACACGTGAAAGGACACACACCCAAATATCTCCACCCGGCCGGGGAATCGAACCCCGGTCATCTGGCTTGTGAAGCCAGCGCTCTAACCACTGAGTGTGTGTGTGTGTGTGTGTGTGTGTGTGTGTGTGTGTGTGTGTGTGTGTGTGTGTGCTTTGGGAGGATAATAAAGGAAAAGTCAGAATGAAATACAGTATCATTTCGTCACACGTGTAAATTTGTTCACTAATTTTCCTTTTTCCTATTTTTTCCTTACTGTCCTTTTATTCCTTTTTTCCCCTTTTCCTTTCATTATACTGGTCTCTCTCTCTCTCTCTCTCTCTCTCTCTCTCTCTCTCTCTCTCTCTCTCTCTCTCTCTCTCTCTCTCTCTCTCTCTCTCTCTCTCTCTAACGATGCATCTCCTTTCCTTTCAGATTTTTCTCTAATATTGAATAAAGAACCTAAGATAAGACAGGAAAAATTACTGGAGACATTTTTTTCATTAATTTTATAAGAGAGAGAGAGAGAGAGAGAGAGAGAGAGAGAGAGAGAGAGAGAGAGAGAGAGAGAGAGACGATACATGAAGAACTGGGAGAGTGAAAAGTAAAGAAACAACGAAAAGAAGCAAGAGTGTTTACGTTTTTTTTACGGGGAGAGGGTGTAAAGCTGAGGCCTTGAGGAACACCACTTGTACATAACTCATGTTTATTGGAGTAGCAGGCCGCAGGAGGCGCAGGAGGGAAGCAATGAGGAGCCTCTGAGCCAAGTACCTCCTGTCAGCCTGTGATACAAGGAATATTGCACGCCAAACCCATTCGGCCAACACTTCAAGCAATAAAAGCCTATTCCCTATAATAAATACGAGATGTGATATATATTAACGTATTATGAGTAGTCAGGTATAAACAGTGGCGAGTCATGAGTATTGTTGTTGAGCGAGCGAATGGATGACTTATGGGGATCTTTCGTGCGATGCGGCTTGGCAGTGTTAAAGATTAGACTACTGGTACATCATTACAAAGCATAGCAAACTCTTACGTCCTTTCTAGTTTGTTAGGTTACCCGATACTAGCACAAGAGATGGACATTGTAGTGGTAATGAGTTTACTATTGCTTTGAACATGAATATTTAAGCAAGAGAGGGACGTCGTCTTTGGTTGTAATGTTTATGAACCGATGAATTAAAAGAAGTGGTCAACACAACATTGTAATTGGTTACGGTTCAAAGTAAATGAATTCAGATGAGAGCACGTGCAGAATTTTGAGAAAAATTGCAGTGAACTGATAAATTGAAGGAAAAAATGAGAAATTGTGAACAAATTATATAGCTGAAAAAATGCCGAACATCGCTTCTGAGTTAACAAAATGAAATAAGAAAAGGGCACAAAAAAAAAAAAAAACCTTCGCAACATAGGTTCATCATCCACAGAGAGTAACGTATCGCCACTAAACAGTCGACTTAAGTGTAACAATAACAGTTTGTTGTACATTGGATACTTTGTACTCAGCTATCACAAGCACGGTTATACATGGTGGTGGTGCATACACTTGACGCACGCTGGATGACACACAGACAGACGTACATCCATTATTGCATTGCAGGCGTGACCCAATCTGACTTGATGATCTTTGTGAATCCCCAAGTCACTCACATCAACTCGATATGAGTGAACCAACACATGACTTCCTTATGGCAGAATCAGTCAATCAGTTAGTCAGTCTTGAGGTATCTGACACCCTGGTGAATAAGCCCCGCCCACGTCCTTGCTCAGTGCGTGTGATTGGTCGCCACTGCAGGGAAGGTGACGGGGCTTATCTGCCAATTTAAACTGAATGGGTCAAAACCTTCAAGCTTAGATCATTATGAGTCCTTCCGTTTCTCAATTTGAAACAGAATTTACTGATAAAGAGGAAAGGGTGAAGAGACAAGGGCACTGTCTATCAGGATGATGATAGGGTGATGACGGTGACAAGATATTTGACACGGTGTTGATAGGGTGACGGGGTGTTTGCAGGGTGGTGACAGGGTGACGGCCGCTTAGCAGAATTGGGCATCGTGGCAGGAGGCGTCAAAGGGAGAACAGCCTCTGCAATGCCCACACTCGCAATACGTGCCCTCGCCGCAGATCCCATCCTGCCTTCTGTACCCTCCACAAGTCTCGCCGGGGCCCTGAAACGGAGACACAGACACATCAACATTGAGGACGAGGAGACGGAGGAGGAACATTAAAGAAGGAGAGACCAGCCTCTAAAATAATTTACAAGCCAGTTTATGGTAAGCTACACTATCTGATCTGGAGATGTAGGATAGTAAAGGCAAAGGAGGAGGAGGAGGAGGAGGAGGAGGAGGAGGAGGACAAAAAATACGGGAAGAGAAAAGAAGCAAATGTGTGTGGTGAGGAGGATGAAGTGAACGAAAATAAGGAGGTATAGGAAGTTGAATATGAGGAAAATGAGGACGAGAAGGAGGAAGAGGAAATAGATAAAGAGAGAGAGAGAGAGAGAGAGAGAGAGAGAGAGAGAGAGAGAGAGAGAGAGAGAGAGAGAGAGAGAGAGAGAGACAAGATGAACAAAAGCTGATAAACATAGTGTAATATAAAACATAAAAAAAAAAAAAAAAAGGGGAAAATTCAAAGCTTCTGCTAATAATGTGACTCCTCTCTCCCCCACAGAATGAGGAAGGAAGAGGTCACAGCACACGCACCTTGGCACACACGCCGTTGCTGCACCAGTCCAGCGCTGTGCCGTACTTGCAGTTCTTGGGCGCTGGCTGGTCATACGTGGTACATCGTGGGGCGGCGCTCCCTCTCCTGGTTAAAGAAAACGTAGGTGATTAAGATTTAACTCCGCCAAATCTCAACAAATACTAAAATATCTTATAAAATTGTCAAAAAGAAAAGAAAAGTTCAGTATATATATGACAACTTGTTATGTCTTACTATTTTTGAACCATCACCCTTTAACCCCTTCAGTACCACGCCGCGTGTTCATACTTATTCTACTTACTATTTTGTGCTTTTAAAAGCTTCAAATACTTATGTGGGGATTAAGATAGTGAAGACTTTAGTCATTAATCTTCTGACCTCCATAAATCTTTCCTAATCTAAATGTAATCGTCCAATCATAACCAAAAACTCGTGGTAAAAAATGTGTACCAGTACTGAAGGAGTTAAAGAATACTAGAAATCGCATTAATTTTTCAAAAACAGGTATTAACAGGTAAAAAACCGATGATGAATATGGTTTTTCTCTGAAGTGCTACTGCTGGGGACACAAGACGCTGGGTACTTACGGGAGGAGCAGCAGCAGCAGCAGGAGGCATGAGGCGAGGATGAGTGTGGCGGGGCGGGCGCTGGGAGTCATGGCTGTGGCGGAATTCTGACGAAGGAAGAAACGTGTAACTTGCAATGAGGGGAAAGGGAAAAGAAGAATAATTTTCTCATCCTTCGTGGAGAGAAATTGTAAAGGTAAAATAATAAAACTACTCAGGATTTAAAAATTATGAAAATACTAAAGATTTCAAAATGCTGATAATTTACAAGTAAAATTGCAATAATTTCTTTTTCCAGGAAGCGTTACGTTACAGTGATGTGGCTCAGGTTAAAAAAATGTAACACTATGGCACTCAGGTAACAGAGAGAACATCACCACCTTCGTCAGCGCCACCAGCAGGCAAGGAGCACAGAGGCGGTGAGTGTGAAACATGGTGCAAGGCAGGCGGCACTATTGCAATCTGCCGTACTGCCTACTGGAACTCTCGCCATACACGATAGACTATGCCAGGCTTTGGTCTGGTGTGTGTGTGTGTGTGTGTGTGTGTGTGTGTGTGTGTGTGTGTGTGTGTGTGTGTGTGTGTGTGTCACCAACTCTAAAGGGAAAACCTACCGAAGGAAAAGAGTGTTCCTTATAGATGAGCGAAGTAGAGGCGCGTGGCGGAGGCAGAGTCAGGCCGCGCGACGAGCAGGCTGGCAAGCAGGCTGGCTGGCTGGCGGGCGGGCAGGCGAGCGGCAGACTCACGAGGGGGAAAGATCAAGTTGCTTAGCTTAACTTGCCCACTTTCCAACACTCTCTCTGCTACTCCTTCAAGATCTCTACTGACGACCTGCAGTAGCATCAGCAGCAGTATATATATGTGGGTGTGCACGTGCTCACTGGGTGACTTTGGGGGGCGGGGGGGCGGCGCAGGACCCTCTGACACCTTGACACTTGCGGTCTTCCCCCGGCAACACGGGCCAGTAAGTCGTGGACGTTTATCCCACTCGGGGCTGAGGGTGGGGCTTTGTTTGCGGCGCCACCGGGTTGTTGTTGGGCGGCCTCCACGCTCCTTCCCGCCCTAGACCCCGCCCGCCCTCCAGGGGAACAGGATGTGGGGTAAGAGGGGACTTGAGGGGAGCGAGGGCGGGGAAGACAGATCCGTGGAGATGCAGCGGCCTCATATGGCTCAATTCGAGGACTTCAGAGGGGAACGTTAGACCTTCGTGACTGACGCTGGGAATCCGCTTCTTGTGCCAGAGGACGCGGCTGTTTTGCGTCTTTATTCTAGGGCTTTGATTTGGCGCGCCGCTCAGACACCGCCATGACACTTCGAGACAAGTGACAGTCAGCTGGAAGCGTGACCACCACAGGAGCAGGTGATGAAGAGTGGACGAGTGACGGACGATAAAATCAATACACTTTTTTAGTATCACGGGGATTGTATTGGAGATAAATGAGGATTGAGTCATAAAGGTAAACCCCAACACAGCTTCCTAAACGATAGTAAAGAGTAGATGAGTGACAGACATGACGGGCATTGTATTGGAGATAAATGAGGCTTGAGTCATAAAGGTGAGCAATGCAAGCCCCTACACAGCTTCCCAAACGAGGCCATGACCAGCCTTGGGGCCATGTGGTTTCTGCAGTATCCCCAGGGAGACAAGGGCGCCGTGCTACTGACGTGGACGTCATATTTCAGACTAATCTTTTCTGTTTCTTCTGTTCCGCCTCCCACTCGTCCTCTTTCACCCCGACTCATGTCTCCCAGCGCACGTAGGCCATGAGTATAATCTCCTAATCTTTTACTGTCATCCCAAGCAGTCTCGCCGCCTCCTCCGTCTTTTGTTTCCTTGTTCTATTCTCTCTCATTCTTAGACCATGCCATTGATACTGTCTTATTATTAATCCCTTCAGTACGGAGACGCATTTTTACCATGAGTTTGGGTGTGATTAGACGATTTTATTTACATTAGGAAGGGTCTATGGAGGTCAGAAGATTAATGACCAGTATTCACTATTTCAATCCCCACATAAGTTTCTGAAGCCGTATAAAAAACTCCAAGTAGTAAGCAGGACAAATATGAAAACACGTCACGGTACTGAAGAGGTTAACATTACTATATTTGTCACTCCCTCGCCTTGTCTTCTTTCTCTATCCCTCCAACTACTCTCGTTTCTCACCTCTTTTCTTCTCTCTATCCTCTTCTCCTAAATTTCCGCTCTCCTCAGCTCACATAAACACAGGTACCTTCATCAATCATTTTCTATCCTCTAATTACCATCCTTTCTATCACTTTCTCATTTCTCTCTATCCCTTCCCTCTCCCTCTCCCTCCCGTCTCCTTCTCCCTCTCCCTCCCGTCTCCCTCTCCCTCCCTTCTCCCTCTCCCTCCCTTCTCCCTTCTCTATCCTAGCAGTTAGAATAATTTTATCCCTACTTGGCCTGATCGACAAATGAGTTGCCGTGGAAACCTCTGGGCTGTAATGTGTGGAAAGCCGGTTCTGCAGTTGCCTCGTGTCCCGGGTAAGGGATGTCATTCACGCACAGAGCCCAGCGAGATGCAAATGTGTTCTAGGGCCACGTGCAGCGCTGTCTCTTATTCAGGATCGCTTTGCTCTCTCACCACTATTTACAGAGATCACAGAGATGACTACCCGGGTTTTCAATGTTTTTCCCATTGATAAAGTAGAAGTTCTTGTTAATCTGTTACTAGAATCTTAAAAGTACAGATAAAAGCGGTTTGTTCTCTTATCACTATTTACAAAGACTAGCCGGGTTTGCAATGGTGTTTTTCCCGTTGATAATGTAGAAATATTGTTAATATGTCAGTAGGATCTTAAGAATACCGCTAAAATACTTCGTTCTCGCACCGCTACCTATAAAAACCGGAGATGACTAGCTGGGTTTTCAATGGTGATTTTCCCGTTGACGAAACAGAAATCTTGTTAATCTGTCACTAGAATCTTAAAAATACCGTTAAAAGTGCTTCGTTCCCACACCACCACTATTTGCAAAGACCACAATGATCGTTAGCCGTTTCTCTTAAGCTTCTTGTGTTGGTAATGTAAGTCTCTCGTTAATTTGTCGCTGGAAACATGAAAAAACTCTCCTAAAGAACCAGAGTAGCTTGAACCATAGCGTTTTGCATGTGGCGGAATGTGTCAGAATAGGGTTTTCTAATGTAGGTGTTAACTTATTTCTTATCTCTTTACTGTTACCCAAACAAGCAGGTCGTCCTTATCTTATTCAAGCTTTCCATTCTTCCTTTTCTCTCTCCTTCGTTCCTTTCTTCCCTTCCCATTAATACCTTCCCTTCACCACCATAACAAACACCTTTCCTTCCCTCATGAATCTCGCACTCTTCTTTTTACTTCCACTCTTTCCTCCCTTTTTTCCTCAATATCTCCCTTTAAACATCACCACAAACACTCTTGACCCTTTATTTCCTTTCCTTTCTAAACACTACAAGCTCAGTTTCGCATTTCTGGCTGTACCTAACTCCCCTCTCGTCATTTCCCGTCTTTCTTCCCTTTTCTCCTCAATATCTCCCCTCAACATCACCACAAACACTCCTAACCCTTTATTTCCTTCCCTTTTTAAACACAACAAGCTCACTTTCCCACCTCTGGCTCTCAATAACGCCCTTCCTCCTCCCTCCCTCCCGACACTCTCCCCATAACCCTCTCGTCTCCCTCCCGTCACCCTCCCGTCACGCTCCCGTCACGTATTGTTTTAGAGCACAACATCGCTACCAACAGTCATCGCATTGTCCTGTTTCTCTCCTCTAACCTCTCACCTCGACGCGGCCCTGACCTTCAAGCTTGTATTACACTCCTCACGGTCAATCTCCTCCCCCTCCTCCTCCTCCTCCTCCTCCTCCTCCTCTCTCTCATCCTTTCCTCTTGTCTCTTTTCCTCCGTCTCTCTTTCTCTTCTTCTCCTTCTCCTTCTCCTTCTCCTTCTCCTTCGCCGCCGCTGCCACGCTTGTCATCACGTGCGCCCTTCTACTATCAGAATCTAATCCTCCTCCTCCTCCTCCTCCTCCTCCTCCTCCTCCTCCTCCTCCTCCTCCTCCTTCTTCTTCTTCTCCTCTTCCTCCTCCTCCTACTCTGTCCTCGTTACCCTTTTTTCCTTACTCTCATTCCTCATCTTCTTACGTCCTTCAGTCACCCTCCTCCTCCTCCTCCTTGGGCCTCGTCACGCCTCACAACATGTGCAGACTGCGGCAGTGATGTGTGATGTCAACAAAGGACAAGAATTACAAACTTCTCCCTGCTCCACCACCACCTCCACCAACAATAACAATAACAACAGTACTGCAGCCACCACCACCACCACCACCACCACCACCACCACCAATAACACTAACATTAGTATTAATTTATAGTCTCTTTATCATAACTTCTAATTTGAAAGACGAATCAGTATTTATCTTTTTTTTTTTTTGTAGATCATTGTAGAATTATGATTTGATGTGTGATATTGTGGTAATGAAAATCCAGTAATTATTAATAGTATTTGTTCTTGATGATGGTGAAGGAAAGATTTCAAAGCGATAACCCCAAAAGTGTAGTTGTGTTTTTGGAAACTAGATGGCTCTGACCAGTAGGCTTCCTTATTTTGGTTTTTGGGATATGATTTTTATTTATTTCTTTATACAGTTATCTATTTATTTAATCTTTATTTTATTATGCTTTATTTTTTTCTATTTGTGAAGCGTATATTTTTTTCCCATTTTCTCTGGCTCTACCATTACCACCCAGGTCATTCTTCAGTAGCGAGTGATCCTTTGTAGAGGGAGGATGTCGTTCTCTGCCTTCTTGCCTACTTGCCTTGTATCTGTAGTGAGTCACATTTCGCTACTCTGGTTGTCCCATATTTGCTGCTGATTTTTAGTAAGACTGACAATGTTTTAAGATTATTTGATTTCTTTCTATTTTTGTGACATTGTGCTTCTTGTTTGTTTGATAAGTGTTGGTATAAATTGTTCATTTTTATAATTGTTTTTTTTTTGCCAACTATTCGATAAGTTTTTGTGTCATTATTACTGTTTTCTAGTTATTTAATGAAGTTTTGTCAATATATTCTCTTTTACAGCTACCACCACCATCACTACTGCTACTACTACTACTACTACTACTACTACTACTACTACTACTACTACTACTACTACCACTACGGTTATCAGTCGCCGATGGATTAGAAGGTAAATAAAGCTTTCTCTTTTAGTAGCTGTGTGTGTGTGTGTGTGTGTGTGTGTGTGTGTGTGTGTGTGTGTGTGTGTGTGTGTAATTCACCTCCTGCGTTTCACTGTTTGATGTGGTGCAGTCTCTGACGAGACAGTCAGACGTTACCCTACGGAACGAGCTCAGAGCTCATTATTTCCGATCTTCGGATAGGCCTGAGACCAGGCACACACCACACACCGGGACAACAAGGTCACAACTCCTCGATTTACATCCCGTACCTACTCACTGCTAGGTGAACAGGGGCTACACGTGAAAGGAGACACACCCAAATATCTCCACCCGGCCGGGGAATCGAATCCCGGTCCTCTGGCTTGTGAAGCCAGCGCTCTAACCACTGAGCTACCGGTGTGTGTGTGTGTGTGTGTGTGTGTGTGTGTGTGTGTGTGTGTGTGTGTGTGTGTGTGTGTGTGGAGGAAAACACATCAAGCAAAAAAAAAATTCATCCAGCCGTGGACAATTTTCCTTTTATTAAGAAAATGAAAGAAAAAAAATGAAGACCGACAATGATCATAATAATAATAATAATATTAATAATAATAATAATCATAATAATAATAATAAATAACAACAACAATAAAACAGAGCTGGAGGAGAAAAAGGTTAACATTACACAACCGACCTTTGACCTTTGGAACCCTTGACCTGTGACCTTAACCTGACCTTGACCTGACCTTGGAACACCCCCACCCCCCACCACCCCACCACCCTCCACACACCTCCAGGCGACAACAACAACAACAACAGCAACAACAACAGAAACCATTCGAGCTTATCCAATCCTTACAGCTTCTTTTTTGGGGGGTCAGGTTTTGTGGTGGTGGGGGGGTGGGGGTGTTGGTGGTGGTAGATTGGGGTTAGTTGGGTTGGGGTTAGCATCGTGCACACTGAAAAGTCGCCAGTTTGGAGGTGGTGATGGTGGTGGTTCAGAGAGAGAGAGAGAGAGAGAGAGAGAGAGAGAGAGAGAGAGAGAGAGAGAGAATAAAATCTAAAGTCTAGAGAATATTAACAATGATTAACCGAATGTAAAAGATAAGTAATTTTTCTCTCTCTCTAAAAATATACAAGTCAGTGAATAAATAAAATTCTATACGGAATCTCGAGAAAAAAAAAAAAATGAAATCACTCAATAACTCGGTACGTCACCGTGGAACAAGCAACCAACCACCAAACAGTTCTCTCAACCAGCGACACGAGGCGACACAGCAGCGGGGCAGACTCAACAAACTGTAGCAAATCCCGGCAGACTAATCGTAGGACACTGAAAACTGCCTCTTTCCATACAGGTACCCAGGTCACAGGTAAACTCATTAACTTTCACCTGTTCGACTCAAGTACCTGGATATTACGTAAAATGTCACCCTTTTCTAAGCCATCGCAGGTGTTCAGGTGTTAATGAGATCAGTCCTTACTTGAGCGATCGTTAGTCTAAATGTATCAGTGAATTTCTTTTATCTATGTTTTGTCTGTTCAAGTGTTAAATCAGTGAAATGAACCTTTACCTGAGCGATCGTTGGTCTAAGTGTATCAGTGAATCTCTTTTGTCTATGTTTTTTCAGTCTCTTTTTAAAATTGATTTAAACCTGCTTAGTAATGTTCTTTTCATTTTTTGTTCTTCATAGCTTTATTTTGCCTTAGTGTTCATGGAATACTATCTTTGAACAAATCTACATACACAGCTTTCTATTCTTTTATCACATTATTTTTCTTATCATATCGCCAACTCGTGTATCAATGTTTTATGATTTTTGTATTGCCATTATCTCTTATCTCAAAGCCATGTGTCAGTTTTTCCATTACTGCGTTACTCTTTTAGCCTCAATTCGTCTCGTGTCCTTGTGCTCTTAATTCCAACTCTCATAGCAAAGTTCATATGTTTTTTTTTTCGATTTTAGCGCTTCTCTCTGTAAGCAAACGGGTCCGTGTGATGGCTGCAGTGTCAAGGGATGTGAAAAGATAACATATATACAACAAAGCCTTGATTCCTCGTAGCGCTGAGTGGCACGCCGGAATAAACAAACCATAACCTTCATCTATATAGCGAAGGACTTCCCCGCTCACTCTCCCTTCGTGGAACAGAACACCTAAAAAACTATGCAATTGAGACTCGGGCGTGGGTGAGGACGTGAACGGGCTCTGGAGGCATAGGTTGAATAGTCACGCGTTCGATCGTTATCAAACCAACATCTAACAGTAAACAGGAGGGCAAAAAACAGGGCCTTGGTGCGCACGAAACCCTGAATAAAACGGTACACGAAAAAACAGACTTGTTATCACTTATTATGCACATCCGGCGTACGTATGAAAGCTATCCTATGCAAATACCGAGGGACAATGAATGCAGGGGAGGGAGGGAGGGTCAGCCGCGCTCTCGTTTACCTCTGGGAGTCATTGTACACCTGATAGCTCGGCGAGAGGGAAGGGCTACGAGGAAACACCCATCAGTGTCCGTGATTAACACTTATTGTTGCTACACATTGGAAAACTAGAACGTAGATGAATGGGACACATCGAACAAAAGGGAATGTGTTACAGCGGCAGTACATCTTTACCATTGGTGTGGCACAGTGCGTCTTGTATTCATCAGTGCCATGTTCTCCCTTTGGCACTGTTTATAGAGGGTCCAGAGATTATTAGACGGGTTATTGTGGATGTTTTTTTTGCCTTTAGTGGTGCGTAAGACATTAAACGGTCATTGCTATCATGAAAACACCCTTGAGAACCCAAATAACATCCACCAGACGCTGACACGTTTACAAATATGGACCTGTATGGTACCTCCCACTGAAGTATTGTCGTACACGGAGTTGCCATTGTGGGTGCGAGTTAGTGTTTAATTCTATGAAGTGGATGGCGTTAGAGCATGACAGTCGTGTTCATGTGGGTTATCTGGTACACGGATACACGCACACGTACACTTATGGTTTGTGTGTACGTGCGTGCTGTCTTAAATACGATAACATCTATTTAGAGATTGTTTTGTAAGCGAGTATAAAGAAATATACAGATTACTGCATCAGAGGAAAGGAAAGAATGGAAAATAGGAAAAAATTCTCTCTCTCTCTCTCTCTCTCTCTCTCTCTCTCTCTCTCCGGTAAGGTCAGGTCAGTAGGTTAAACTTATACACTAATCAGCCTAATGAACAAATACAGGGGTGATGTTCTCCTGTTTCGCTGTTCTGCTGTTCTGTCTCGCCGCTGAATGGCACCACGCGGCTGTTCTTGATTGTGTTTTCTTTCTCTCGCTCATCCTCGCTTCTGCTTCACTTCCTGGCTTCAGTGGCTGTCTGCTCTTGCTTCACTTGAGCCGTGTTCCCACAAAGCCGGTTTTTGAAGCATCAGTCGCCGGGTTTGACTTTGGTTCATTCCACTGGTTCACTTGGGTTCGATCCGGGCTTCACTCACGAACACAAAAAACAAATGAAGGAAGACAGGAGACAGGCTCTACAAGTTTACAAATCACTAAACACAGTTCGTATTTTTGAGCTGAGGTTAGGGTTGTGGTGGGGAATGGGAGGAGAAAGGTGTGAGGAAGGGGCAGGGAATGGTTAACAGGTGGGGATGGGGGAACAACTATTAAATTTTGAGTCTTGTCCCGAAAGAAAGGCAGGAGGGACGGGAGGATGAGGGCGGCGGGGTGGCGGGCTGGGTGAAGGAAGGGATAAGGGATGAGGAAGAGAAATCGAAGACTTAGGTCGAATATTTGGCACCTTCGAGTCCACCTTCTCCTTGTTGCTCTTACTGAAGGTTAGAAAACGTGTAACTGTACAACCATAACACATCCATGACCCTCGGCGTCCACACAGTAAAAGTCCACTTACACGATTCCTTATATACGACTTGTAATTGCACGTGCACCACACCTGTTTCTCTCTTTCACCTCTCGTTTTCTCTCTAACTTTCTCATATTAAGCACACTGCGTTAGGGATCTATAGAAGAGGGGATACTTACACCCGTGGGGATTCTCTATATGCATATAAAAAAGCGCTGAATGCGTAGTGGTGAGCGTAGTGGTCCAGTAAGGCGTAAAAAGAGCTTCAATTGAGAGGGACATCATCGCCTCCTTGTGTCTTTGGAGTGTGTGTGTGTGTATGTGTATGTGTGTGGGTGGGTGGGTGTGTGGGTGTGTGGTGAGGTGTGGGGTGTGAGTGGCAGTGACTGAGGGCGTTGTGTGGATAGTAGTAGTGTTGGTGGTGAGGGCGTTGGGGTGTGAGGGAGGGTTACAGGGATAGGTGGTGGTGTTAGTGGTGGTGGTGGTGGAATTGCTTGTGTTGGGAAGGGTCCTGCTGCTGCGACTGTTGCTGCTGCTGCTGTTGTTGCTGCTGCTGTTGTTGTGGGTGGAGGTGGTGGTGGAGGTGGTGGTGGGGGTGGGGGTCATAGTGGTGGGCGGTGGTGAGGTGCTGGGGGTGCTGGTGCTGGTGGTGGTGGAGGTGATGCGATAGCTCACTGGTTCCCTCCCGGCCTCGCCTCACGGCCAGCACCTCCCTCCGGATCATGCGCCCGACCTCCTGCGGCGTCAGGTAGTCGGAGCCCTCGCAGTAGGAGGTCTTGCGGCTACTTGGGGCGCTCTTAAACCCACAGCTCTTGTACAGGTCCTTCTCCTCCTCGGAGGTGGAGTAAATCCCCGGGAACTCTGTGTGCAGCACAGACTGGATGTCGTCCATCGTCATGTACTCGTGCTCATCGGGGGGCTGCGGCTGTGGCTCCGGCGGGCAGTCGTGCTGGTTCATGGAGCAGCCGGGGCACTCCGGAGCCTCGCAAGGCCGCTGAAATAATCGAATCTCGCCCATTGAAAGGTAGCCGCCGCTGTCTCGACGCCCCTCGCTGGCGGAGGCGTTGGAGATTCTCCTGAAGGTGCCCCGCACCTCCTCCATGGACATGTATTCTGGATCGTGGTGCGGCAGGTTGGCGTAGTGCGGCTCGTGTGGCGCGGGGGGCGGCGGCGGCTCGCGGGGAGGGAGTGGGTGACCACCGGGCGCCAGATGAGACTCGCATTCACTCCAGCAGCTCCCGTGTGCTTCGGACGGGGGCTGCGGGGAACTCATTTTGCGCAGAGGACTGAAAGAGTGACTGGTGGGTGTGCCGGCAGGGGTGGTGGAAGTGGAGTCGTGGTGGGAGTGGAAAGGGATCCTGATGGCGGGCGAGGCGGGTGGGAGATAGGACATTGAGCGAAGGCGACATCCCGGTAGCACGTCTCCGTCACCCCAGTCTGCCTCGGGATCCCTGGAAGGCGTGCCGCAGCTCTGAGCGCCCTTCTCCACGGCGAAGCTGTCCATGGAGTAGCTGTTCGGGAACTTGGTGAGCGGGTCTTGCGGAGGCACAAAGTTGATGCCAGACTTTCGTTGACGCTCCAGCGAGCCAGACTTTTCTTTCGGAAACTTTTTCAAGAAACTGAAGGTTTTCGTCATCAGTTTAGGAGACTTGAGGAAGGCGTAGGAATCCTTAGAGGCGGCGCCGCTGGCGTCGTCGCTCACCGTACCATCCGTTCCTTGTCCCGTGCCTCCGCCTGCTGACTCTGGCCGCCAGTACTGTCGATGACTCGAATTCTGCTGCTGCTGTTGTTGCTGCTGCTGCTGCTGTGTCTGTGGTGTCTCTGGGGTAGAGATGTCTGCGAGAGACCCGTCCGTGCTGGGTGTTCGCTGAGCCTGCAAGGAGAACTGTCTGTGGAGTTTGAAGGGCGGCTTAGTGTGTGGCGACACCTGCAGCTCCTCGCGCGCCGATCCCTTGAACAGGAACAGGTGTTTGGGACGCGGGATCATGGGGGACCTGCTGGGGGACACCCCGAATAGGGACCTTGCCTTCTGCTTGGGGGACATCTTGGGGGACGCCGACCTGCTTGTCTGACGCTCAGCACCGATTTTTTTCCTGACCCTGGGCAGCGTGCCGATGGCCTGCACCAGCGCCACGTCGGCGCTGCCCAGCGTGGTGATGTCGTCGTAGCCTGAGGTCTCCACGTCCAGCATGCTGTCTGTGGAGTGGGACTTGCTGTGGAAGGAGAGGCCGAAGATCTTTCTGAGGGTGCCGGACTTGGTCATGGCCTCCTCGGCCCAGGGGTCGGGCGAGAAGGACTTGGGTCGCCGTGGCGGCAGCGGCGGCGGCTTGGACTTCTCTTGGAAGCTGTAGCTGCGCTTGATGTCTCGGCGACACTTGTCCAGCTCTTCGTAATCGTGCTCCTTGGCCTGCTGCGAGGCGGCGCTCAGCGGTTTGAGCACGTCCACGATTTCCTCGTACACGGTGCACGTTTTGGCCACTGGAGGCAGCTCAGACATGCGGCGGTAGTCGTCGTGCTTGTCCACCACCTCCTTGTACGACTCGGACATGGTCCTGTTGAGCTGCCGCACGGCCTTGCGGTCCTTGTAGTTGGCACAGGCCACGTTCAGGTTCTTGGTGAAGAATGTCCTCCTGGCGCGAGCACTCTGCAGGCACCACGCCCCGACCTTGGTGTCCACGTCAGGCTCCTCCTCTAGGGCACCCATTCCGCGCCGCGATGACCCTTCAGATTTACCGTCTCCTGACGTGGCGTCCTTTTTGCTGTCGTCACCTTCTGCTGTGGCCTCGGTCCGCGCGTCCTCTTTCACGCACGCCCTCACGCCCGAGTCCAACGAGTCTGATTTGGTGACAAAGCGCCGCGTGGCGTTCTCCGACATGTACCGGCCGCCGTCACAGTGCGTGGAGGGAGAGGCGGAGAGCCGCACGCCGGAGTCTGTGGAGCGGTAGGAGTTGTAGGAGCCTGAGGAGGAGGTGCGGTCCTTAGGCAGGTCAGTCTGGCGCAGGTCGGCGTCCTCCAGGTCGTCATCGCGAGACTCGAGCTCCTCGTCGGTCTCGTCGAGGCACAGCTTGGCCAGGTTAGTCTCGCTCATGGATCTGCGACGGGAGTGCCCCAGCAGGCGGCCCGGCAGGGGCGGCTCCCCCCGCGGCTCCTCGGCGAGATTGCACTGGCTGCTGCTGAGCCGCGGTGGTGTGTGTACGTTGCACAGCGGCTGCAGCTCGTGGATCTGTGCCAGATCCATGACAGAGGTGGCCTTGCGCATCTTCGGAGGGTCCGGCAAGCGTGGCGGTAGCACCACCACGGAGCTGAGGGCGCCAGACAGCTCCGACAGGTCACTGATGAGGGACACGTTGTCGGCTGCCGAGGCGGATATAAGTTCTGAGACAGCCTCGTGCAGGCCCTCCAACAGGGCGCTCAGCTCCGGCGAGAAGAAGTAGAGGTAGGCCTCGCCGCACGGGTGGGACCTGCGGGGGAAAGGGGCGTCAGCAGAGAGGTGGCGTAAGGTGCTGGAGGTCGCGACTCAGGGCGTGACACACACACACACACACACACACACACACACACACACACACACACACACACACACACACACACACACACACACACACACACACACACACACACACACACACACACACACACACACACACACACACACATACACACACATTTCGCGGTCAGTTATGCAAGTCTTACATCTTGAGCACAATTGACATTTTTAGTGCAAATATTCTCTCTTTCTCTCCCTCTTTTCTCTCACCTACGTCAGCACCCACATTACCACCACCAGCGCTACTCACTGTCGGGTCTGCACAATGAAGATCTTCCCCTCGTCCTCCACCTCGCCGCCCGTCGCCACACACACGCGCTGGACTGACGTGAGCGGCCACTCCACCCGGGTCGTGCCTGTTGAGGGTGAGGGTGGGTCAGGTCAGGTCACACACACCATTAACACCATTAAACACCATTACGTAGAAAAAATGTGAGTGTTATCGTTTATTTATATATTAGCTTATTTGTACATTTCTTTATTATGACTACAACTACTACTACTACTACTACTACTACTACTACTACTACTACTACTACTACTACTACTACTACTACTATTAGTACTACTACTACTACTAGAACGTCGTAGGAAACATAATTGCATACGCAGCATTTAGTCTGGCTCTTTTTTCAGTCTTAAACCCTTGCTGCGTCGAATATCTCTCTCTCTCTCTCTCTCTCTCTCTCTCTCTCTCTCTCTCTCTCTCTCTCTCTCTCTCTCTCTCTCTCTCTCTCTGTATAACGTAATAAAAATACTTAACAGAAAGAAGATTAGGATAGAAGAATTAATAACGAAATAAACAGGAAAAAGAGAGAGAGAGAGAGAGAGAGAGAGAGAGAGAGAGAGAGAGAGAGAACAAGAACAACAACAACACAAATTGAAGACAATACAAGCTGGCTTTGTTTACATCAGGTGCGCGCCTGTGCGCAGACACCCTCTGTGACCCTTGCCTCCTCCTCCTCCTCCTCCTCCTCCTCCTCCTCCTCCTCCTCCTCCTCCTCCTGTTACTGATCTCCATTCTCCTCCACTCTCATTCTCTCTCTTTTTCTCTTATTCTTTCCATTATTTAGCCATATACATTCTTTTATCCCTTTCTCTCTCTCTCTCTCTCTCTCTCTCTCTCTCTCTCTCTCTCTCTCTCTCTCTCTCTCTCACTTTCTCTCTAACTCTTTCCTCTACTAACCTTTCCTGCCCACACTCCTTACTCTCTCCCTCTCTCTCTCTCTCTCTCTCTCTCTTCTCTCTCTCTCTCTCTCCATTTTCCCCTCGCCTTCTCCCTACCCATTTTCCCCTCTCCTCTTAGACTCCCTACGCTCTCTCTCTCTCTCTCTCTCTCTCTCTCTCTCTCTCTCTCTCTCTCTCTCTCTCTCTCTAGGGGCGTGGCAGTATCTTGTTGCTGGGTGGGGGAGAAATAGTATGAGAGAAGAATGACACACACACACACACACACACACACACACACACACACACACACACACACACACACACACACACACACACACAGAGAGAGAGAGAGAGAGAGAGAGAGGTTGTAAAACGTCGCACAAGTAGGAAAATATTGAGATGACGTAAATAGGAAAAGAATGAAGGAAGAGAGAAGGAGGGGGAAAATTATGATATAGAAGATTATCGTTAGCTAATTCTCTCTCTCTCTCTCTCTCTCTCTCTCTCTCTCTCTCTCTCTCTCTCTCTCTCTCTCTCTATGTGTGTGTGTGTGTTTGTGTTTGTTTGGGGTACGAAGAAAGCACGTCTCTCTCTCTCTCTCTCTCTCTCTCTCTCTCTCTCTCTCTCTCTCTCTCTCTCTCTCTCTCTCTCTCTCTCTCTCTCTCTCTCTCTCTGCACAACTGTTGACATAGTGTAGCTTTCAACATGATGAGGAATGTTAATATTACTACACATGTTGTCTGCATCTCTGTCTCTCTCTCTCTCTCTCTCTCTCTCTCTCTCTCTCTCTCTCTCTCTCTCTCTCTCTCTCTCTCTCTCTCTCTTATATTTTGTTTTTAATCTTTCATTTATTGTATTTTTGTTTACTCCTGTGTATTTTTTATTTACTTTCGTTATTGTTATTATTCTCTCTCTCTCTCTCTCTCTCTCTCTCTCTCTCTCTCTCTCTCTCTTCTCATTCATTTTGTCCTCCTCCTCCTCCTCCTCCTCCTTCCACTCATATTCAACTTTTTCCTCCAGCTCGTGACGTTATGCGAATATTCTTCCCTGATTGGCTAATGAGAGGGGCACTTTACTGAGGACATCACGTGATTGGTCCAGCTCTCAGTGACGTTACGAACCTTCAACCAATAGGCGTTTGTTACTCTCAAGTGTCAACCAATCAGATACCTTGCCTCTCCCGGCCACCAGGTCCGAGGGTATACACAGTTGGATCAGGGAGAGGGAGAGAGTGAGAGTGAGAGTGAGAGGGAGAATAGAGAGACTGTAGGGATGGGAAAGGGGAGGAGAGGGAGAGATAAGGAGAGGGGAAGTTAGAAAGGGAGAGGGAGAGGGCAGGGAGAGAGGGAGAGGGGAGAGGGAGAGTTGATGTTGACAAATGTTCTTTCTTTTTTTATTCTAGAATTTATTTTTATTTTTATATATGGGTCTCTCTCTCTCTCTCTCTCTCTCTCTCTCTCTCTCTCTCTCTCTCTCTCTCTCTCTCTCTCTCTCTCTCTCTCTCTCTCTCTCTCTCTCTCTTATAAATGAATGACGGACAGCTTGTTACGGGCAGAAAGCGAAAGTACTCAACAGACAGACAGAGAGAGAGAGAGAGAGAGAGAGAGAGAGAGAGAGAGAGAGGCCTACTTCATTATCTTCACAATGATCGCGCTATACAAACTGACAATTACAATCTCTTCCCTTCATCTTTTCCCCTCTCCCCTCTTCTCTCCTCTCTCCTCTCTTCCCTCACTCCCTCCTCTTCCCCTCTCTCCTTTTCACCTGTCTCTCTCTCTCTCTCTCTCTCTCTCTCTCTCTCTCTCTCTCTCTCTCTCTCTCTCTCTCTCTCTCTCTCCATTAATCCAAGTGGCATTTTATCGATTTTTCTATTGTTCTTTTTTTCTTTTCATTATTGTTATTATCATCCTTTCTTCTCTCTCCTTCCCTTCCTCTCTGTGTCTCTCTTTACATCTCCCTCCTCCGTCACTTATTAATTTTTCTTCTTCTTCTCCCCTCTTTCTACCCCTTCTTCCCTCCTCCTCCTCCTCCTCTTCCTCGTCCTCTTCCTCTTATTCCTCTTCTCATTTGAGGCTTCACTTCCTAATCACCCTTTCTCCCTCTTTTTTGCTGTCCTTCCTAATCCCCTTCTTCATTCTCTCTCTCTCTCTCTCTCTCTCTCTCTCTCTCTCTCTCTCTCTCTCTCTCTCTCTCTCTCTGGAATTCAACATTAAAACATAAAAAAACAAGAATTCTATCAAGGAAAACGTAAAATCAAAACACAGATTAAAGAAAACGAGGGAGAAACTTGATATTAAACCCTCATGAGTATTATTTTCTATTTTCCCCATTTTACTCACCATTGTGCGTGTCTTTGATGAGTAAGTTGGCTTCCCTCACTGCCAGTCTGCCGTACAGCCCTGCCAGACTCGTCCAATCTGCTCCTGCGTCTCCCACACTGATGGCGCTCACCTCCCATGTGCTGCCGTGGGCTGTGGGCAGGGCGAAGCTTGGTTAGTGTTTTTATTTTTTTTATGCAGGAGGGACAGCTGGCCAAGGGCAACAAAATATGGAAATGAAAGGGTCCACTATGTTGCCAGATCCCTATAAGACATAGGAGTTAGCCAAAATTCAGGGACTAATGTCTTGATACCTCTCTCTTAAAAGGTTAGAGAGAGAGAGAGAGAGAGAGAGAGAGAGAGAGAGAGAGAGAGAGAGAGAGAGAGAGAGAGAGAGGTTAACAAAGAGAGAATAAAGGAAAGGAAGAAACTGAGGAGAGAAAGTAGAGGAAAGAGAGATGGAGAGAGAGAACAGAAAGAGGTTGACAAAGAAACGAATAGAGGAAAGGTTAGGTTAGGTTAGGGTAGTTTTGAAGGAGTGTCAGTGAATGTCATGGATAAAGACGTTCGTGACTGGCTTGTATGTGAAGTGAAGGTGGAAAAAATGTGTTAGGTTAGGCTGTGTTTGGTTAGGTTAGGATAGGTTGCCTTAAGGAGTGTCAAATAGTGTCACGGGTGGGGAAGTTGATGGTTGGTTTGTATGTGAAGTGAAGGTAGTATGTGCAGGCACCCAGACTGAGGAGAGGATACCCACACGCGAGTTAGCCAGGATTGTTTTGTCACCTGTAGCCGGTTAAAGAACAATACACGTGTTGACTGTCTCTTGGTCTTTAGTTTAAGCCCTGTGGTACTGACAGCTCTACACATACGCGGATTTTATATAGGGCTCTGTGAGATCCAATCTGTATGACCCAGAACATGGCGCAGTGAACGGCCCACAACAATATGAATACTTTAGGTTAGGTTAGGTTAGATCAAATAATGTTGTTGTGTATGAAAGGAGTTAATATTTCTTACAAGCAAATTTTTCTCTCCTAAAAGTTAAGAGGAAAGATATTTGAGTCAGTTTCCTACCTAGGTGGTCTGTCAGTGGTAGTCTCTCTCTCTCTCTCTCTCTCTCTCTCTCTCTCTCTCTCTTGACGGAAATTGCCGTGCTAAGGTAAACAAACGTGTCACAAGGATTAGGGAAGCAGTTGCGTGTTTACCTTCATCTTGGCCAGGTGGAGGAGGAGGAGGAGGAGGAGGAGGAGGAGAGTGGAGAGAAGGGAGAGGAGGAGAAGGAGGAGGGACAGGAGAGAGAGGAGATGGTGAGACAATGAGGACGAGAAAATATTGTAGTAATAGTCGTAGTAGTAGTAGTAGTAGTAGTAGAAGTAGTAATAGTAGTAGTAGTAGTAGTAGTAGTAGTAGTAGTAGTAGTAGTAGTGTATGAATACTTGAATAAAACAGAACAAAAAGTTAAGGGAGGAAAAATGACAACCTGTAACCAAGCAAACACACACACACACACACACTCACACACACACACACACACACACACACACACACACACACACACACACACACACACACACACACACACACACACACACACACACACACACACACACACAACCTACATCTCCAAACTTTTAATTGAGGACAGGATGATCGTGGTCTTTTCTTTTTAATGCTGGCAAACTTTTTTCTCTCTCTTTCATTTCAGGATGTTTTGTAAAGTTTGTGTTGAACTTTCATTATTTGTTAGACACCTTTCATTCACTCCATTCATCATCTGTGTCGCCTTTCCTTCATTCATTAGTTCATTAGTTCATTCATTTATTTATTTATTTTTCTATCTTTTCGTTCATTCATTCATTAGTTCATTAGCTTATCCATACATTTATGTATCTTTCTCTCTTTTCATTCATTTATTCGTTAGTCCATTAATTCCTTTCTTGTTTTCTTGCTTTTTC
>NC_059284.1:11452749-11502749 GCF_017591435.1 Portunus trituberculatus
ACGGGTTTTGATGCTTAAAGATTACGCAAATGGAGCATGAGAGAGAGAGAGAGAGAGAGAGAGAGAGAGAGAGAAGAGAGAGAGAGAGAGAATAGAAATGTACTGGAATAAAGTATTGACACCACCGCCACCACCACCACCACCACCACCACCACCATCACCACCACCACCACCCACCACCACCACCAATAACAATTTTCCATCAGAACAATCAATTTCCAGACTCAGTGTTAATCAAGATTTGTACGTTAAAAATCAATTTGTTTCATTTAAGGAGCTCAAAAACAAACCATCAGAGAGAGAGAGAGAGAGAGAGAGGGAGAGAGAGAGAGAGAGAGAGAGAGAGAGAGAGAGAGAGAGAGAGAGAGAGAGAGAGAGAGAGAGAGAGAGAGAGAGAGAGAGAGAGAGAGGTACACAAAGTGATATAGTAGGCTCAAACTGTTAGGCTTTGGCTACCGTTGCCGTGTTGCTGCTGAGGCAAAGTATGCTGCCTGGCTCCGCTACAAGAGGAACCCGACTCGGCGCAACAAGGACTTGCATAGGGCTGCATGCAGGAGGATGGTGGTAACCAGCAAGTGGGCCTTAAAAAAGTGGGAGGAAAGCCTGCGCCGGAAACTGTGTGGCACTGGCGTAGGAAACAAAACTTGGTGGTCCCTTGTTAAGGACAAACAGGAACTGGCCACCAAGAATCCATCCCTCCCTCAGCAAGCAGGACGGTACTGTCGCCACCAGCAGTAAGGAGAGGGCACAGTTGCTGGCTTCCTTGTTTGCTGGAAAAATGAAGGTGGGGAATCCACAGCAGCCACCGCCTCAGCTGGTCCAGCAATGTGAGAAGACTGTCACCATGGTGGAGGTGACGCATCAGCAGGTGAAGCGATTATTGCGGGGCTGGACACACAGAAAGCTACCGGCCCTGATGACATCAGCCCGCACCTGCTGAAGCGATGCTCCCAGGAACTGGCTGCCCCTCTCACCCAAGTCTTCACAACTTGTGTACGGGAAAACGTCTGGCCTTCAGTGTGGAAGGAGGCTCGAGTAGTTCCGTACACAAAAAGCTCCAGGACGGACCCAAAAAACTACAGACCCATATCCCTGTTGTCAGTGGTGGGTAAAGTGTTTGAGAGGGTCGTGGCAGAGGTGGTGTGTAGCCATCTCAAGGACAATGCCCTCCTCTCAGACCAACAGTTTGGGTTCAGACCTGGAAGGTCAACCTCCGACCTAATGATGCTTCTCACCAGGCAGTGGCAGGACGCCCTCGACGACGGCAAGGACACTATAGTGGTTGCTTTGGACATAGCTGGAGCTTTTGATAAAGTATGGCACAACGGATTACTGGAAAAGCTTCGTGCTAAAGGCATCCAGGGTGGCTTGCTACGACTCCTGGGAAATTACCTGCAGGACAGAAGCCTCAAGGTGGTTGTCAACGGGCAAACATCTGAGTCCCTGCCTGTGGAGGCATCAGTGCCACAGGGTTCAATTCTTGGCCCACTCCTGTGGAATATCTACGTGGATGATCTTCTCCAGCTACTGCCAGGAGTCAAGGCCTATGCTGATGACTGCACCCTCTCCTATACCTATCCACGCCAGGACAGTGGGCGGGCTGCTGAGGCCATCAATCAGCAGCTACGAGTGATAGAGGAGTGGGGTGCTCGCTGGCAAGTGACATTCGCGCCGGAGAAGACACAGGCAATGGTTGTCTCTCGGTCCCCAGCCGCCATGGCAGCAATGGCAGGAAAGTTGTCTTTTGGCGCTGCTGCTCTCCCACTCCAAGATGACGTCAAGATACTTGGAGTGGAGGTGGATCGAGGGCTGAGGTTTGACAGCCATGTCAAATCCATTGCCAAGAAAGCCTCTCACAGGATCTCCGCTCTCAGAAGGATCGCCAGTTTCCTCGACAGGAAGGGAGACTGCTGCTGTACAAGGCACAGGTGCGGCCCCACCTTGAGTACGCAGCTCTCTCCTGGATGTCCTGTGCCGCCACACACAGAAGGAGACTGGACAGCATCCAACGCCGCGCCATACGGCTAGTAGATGCTGCAATACCACCTCACCCAGAGCCTGAGCGTCCTCTTGATTCACTGGAACACCGCAGAGATGTGGCGGCGATCGTAGTGTTCCATAAGGCACAGGTGCAAAGAGTGCCACATCTGGCAGGGCTGCGTCATCCTCTGAGAGTCACCGCACGGAGCACGAGAACGGTGCTCAATGGTGGTGACGCCGTAGAGGTGCCGCGATCCCACGGGTGTCAGCATCAACGCACCTTCGCAGGACGCGTCTCCAGGATGTGGAACTTGTTCACGGCCGCGGTGCCTCACGTCCAGGAGATGAACACACACAGTGTCAAACTGATGGCACATAAGTGGAGACAGACACTGCCAACTCCTCTGACACTCTTTGTGACGTGACACTCAGTGTAGTGCAGTGCGTGAATAGTGCTAGTGAAGTGAAAAGAACAGTGCTGACCATCTTGTATATTATCTATTTTTAAGTCTTGTAAATATTGTAGAGAAATAGATTGTAGTACCCTTAGAATAGGTAGCACACGACAGTGCGCCTTTGGGTACATGTTCTTCTGTATAAATATGTTTAAATAAAAAAAAAAAAAAAGAGAGAGAGAGAGAGAGAGAGAGAGAGAGAGAGAGAGAGAGAGAGAGAGAGAGACACACACACACACACACACACACACACACACACACACACACAAAGGAAGAACAGCGAAGAGGAAGCCATGTCCCAGTGTAAGGCTGTTCTCTTGGATGACTAAAGGAAGGAGGGATTAAGTCAGTGTCCCTCCCTTGGCCCATTGAGGAGCACTACTGTCCCATTGACCCACGAAAGGTTTATGGGCCCTAGGGAAGCATATATTGTGGCTCTGATTGATGGGACCTGGACACAGCGAGACGGGAAGCTGAATAGATGAACAGTGGATGAATAGATGGACTTATGTTGGGTAGAAGTAAGAGAGATTCAGATGGATAGGTTGGTAGATTGATTTGCTAGATTTGGTAGAGGAGTGAACTTGTCATGTAGATAAGTAGATAGGTGAGACAGGGATAGTTGAATTGGTGGGTGGGTTAATGTGACAAGTAAGACAGAGACATATTTGAATAGGGATACATTAAGATAGGTTGATAGAGAGACTTGTAATGTAAATAGGTAAGAAGTTATGTAGTTATGTATAAGATGGACGCACCCCCCCCCCTACACACACACAGAGAGAGAGAGAGAGAGAGAGAGAGAGAGAGAGAGAGACATAGTGAACCAGACAAGTCAATGGTGAATTACTCCTGGCCTGGTTTCATTCCCTCGCTTTCCATAACGTCATTGTGGGGTGGAATGGCTCCCTGGCAGACCCCTCGCCGCGCACCACGAGGTTATGGGTTCGATCCCCGCTCACGGCAGTTTCTTGGAGGGGTTATTATGGTCTCCGCTGCTTGCCTTTAGGGGATTCTTGACTTATCTCTGCTCCATAACTCCTTCCTCTCATTCCTCCGGTAGTAAGCGTTGGTTTATCTCATGCATAAGTACAGTCGCTGGTAGAAGTCAAGTTTGCTATCTTTACCTTCACTTCCCCACAAGGTTCTCTATTTCCTCTGTTCCGTTCATCTCTAATGCGAGAGTTAATCAGTTTTCTCAGTCTTTCTACATTCTCTCATCCCTATTAAGTCCACCTCTAATGCAGTGGTTAATCAGTATTTTCAGTCTTTCTACTTTTCTCTCTTTTATTCTCTCCACCTCTAATGCAAGAGTTGATCAGTATTCCTAGTCTTTCTACTTCCTTTCATCTCTATTCTGTTCACTTCTAATGCAAGAGTTAAGCAGTTTTCTCCGTCCTACTTTTTTCTCTCTCCTGTTCTCTCCACCTATAATGCAAGGGTTAAGCAGTATTCTCACTCTTTCTACTTTCCGTCAATCTCTATTCTCTCCACCTCCATTGCAAGAGTTAATCAGTACCCTCAGCCTTTCTTCTTCCTGTCACTCAATTTCTGTCCACCTTTAATGCAAGAGTTAATCAGTATTCTCAATCATTTATCCCTTTCACTGGTAAACTAGTCTTAAATCCTATTACTTAACTCAATAGGGCTTTTTTTTTTTTTTGCATTTTTGTTTGCACACACACAAAAAAGAAAAGTGAATCCTTGGTTTTTCCATTCAGCCTTTTACTCTCACTCTTTCCTTCCTTTCTCTATCATGGGTGTTGTGGCGCCTAATCTCACTCCCTCCCTCACTTCCTCCCTCCTATACTAAGTCAACTAGTCGGATTTCACTCTTCGTATCCTTAGTCTTTGCATTCAGTCCTTGCTCTTACTCTTACTCGCTCCTCTATCATGGTTGTTTTGGCGCCTAACCTCACTCACCCACTCAATCCCTCCCTCTTTCCCTATACCACGTTACCTAGTCACAGTACTTAATTGGACTTCACTCTTCGTATCCTTGGTCTGTGCTCTTACTCCCTCCCTCTTTCCTCTATCATGTCTGTTTTGGCGCCTAACTTCCCTCATTCCCTCCCTCCTTCCCTCTATTACTTCCTTCCTACCATTCTCTACCAATTCAATCAATCCCATTACTTACTTAGACTTTGCTCTTCGTATCATTGGTCTTTGCATTCAGTCTTTACTCTTACTCCCTCTATCATAGCTGTTGTGGCCCCTAACCTCCCTCCCTCCCTTCTTCCCTCTATTACTTCTTCCTTACTTCCTCTATTAAGTCAATCACAGTACTCGCTTGAAATTCTCTCTTCGTATCTTTGGTCTTTACATTCAGTCTTTATTCTTTCCCTCTATCATAGCTGCTGTGGCCCCTAACTTCACTCCATCCCTTCCTCCCTCCGCCCTGGTACAGTGGAACCATGCGTGCTTTGGGGTCCGAGGGGTCTCCAAGCGCACGGGCTCGAATCCTGTCCACTGTCCGAGTGTAGGTTGGGCTTCCTCACTCGGGGCAAGGGTTTCCTAGCGGGTAGGCTTTGAGGTAGGAGGTACCCCAGAAAAATATCCCCTTTTAGCCCAGAAATTCCCGTGAAAAGCCCACATGGTATAAATGAAGTATAAAATATTACCTCCTCCTTTCCTTCTCTAGCAAATCAATTACAGTACTCACTTGGACTTCGCTCTTCGTATCCTGTGCACGAGGTCGAGGTGGAGAATGGTGCCCTCAGTGGGGTGGTCAGCTGAACCCTCGTGTCTCGTGTAGATCTCCACGCTAAGGCTGAGTTGGTTGGTCCTCGTTGCTGCATCCTCAGGGGAGCGGTCTCCTCGTACTACCACCCAGCACCGCCTCTTCCACACCTGAACCTGCCGAGAGTGTGGTGGTGAGGTGTCTGGTGGTGGTGGTAGTGGTGGAAAGTGATGAGTGTGGTGGAGTGACTGAGGGGCTGAAGACTGGTGGAAATGGACTGTAGGTTGAAAGAAGTGACTAAAGAGTGACTGAAGGTTGAAATTCTCTCTCTCTCTCTCTCTCTCTCTCTCTCTCTCTCTCTCTCTCTCTCTCTCTCTCTCTCTCTCTCTCTCTCTCTCTCTCTCTCTCTCTCTCTCTCTCTCTCTCTCTCTCTCTCTCTCTCACGTTTATCATTATTCTCTCCTCTTTGAAGTTGTGTTTATTATCGTTGCTTCTTTTCTTTTTCTTTTATATTTTCTTTACTTGTTACTAGAAAATTAAAAGTCCTCTTCCTCCTCCTCCTCCTCCTCCTCCTCCTCCTCCTCCTCCTCCTCCTCCTCCTCCTCCTCCTCCTTCTGCTCCTCCTCCTCCTCGAGACAGCAGAGATAAGGAAGATCAATGAGTGTGGGAAACGTTCCGGAATAAGAGGAAGAAAAATAAATAGAAAAAAGAAATTGTAAAGAAAACTTGTCGATTCGTCTAATCTGTTAATCTAATTCTCTCTCTCTCTCTCTCTCTCTCTCTCTCTCTCTCTCTCTCTCTCTCTCTCTCTCTCTCTCTCTCTCTCTCTCTCTCTCTCTCTCTCTCTCTCTCTCTCTCTCTCTCTCTCTCTCTCGTTTGTCTAAATAATTGAGAAGATAAATCGATTCGTCGACGATTGATGATGAAGGAGGAGGAGGAGGAGGAGGAGGAGGAGGAGGAGGAGGAGGAGGAGGAGGAGGAGGAGGAGGAGGAGAAAGAGGGGAACGTAAGTAAACAAATAATATAAAGCAGAAAATAAACAGAAATGTATTAATGTTTACCCATCTCTCTCTCTCTCTCTCTCTCTCTCTCTCTCTCTCTCTCTCTCTCTCTCTCTCTCTCTCTCTCTCTCTCTCTCTCTCTCTCTCTCTCTCTCTCTCTCTCTCTCTCATCTTTCCCTCAGAGCCACTCGTCCCAACTAACCCTCTTTAATTACTCTCTCTCTCTCTCTCTCTCTCTCTCTCTCTCTCTCTCTCTCTCTCTCTCTCTCTCTCTCTCTCCACAAAAAACGAAATCCTGTGTAAAAAAACAAATAGGAAATAAGGAAAACGTCAGAGCAATTTTGTGAATATAAAAAAAATGCAAATATGTTGAATAAAAGTGAATAGAAAATGTATATATCTGATAAGGTCACTCACACACACACACACACACACACACACACACACACACACACACACACACACACACACACACACACACACACACACACACACACACACACACACACACACACACACACACACACACACGTACGTCAGTTTCCTCTATTTCTATCTTTGTGGATTTTGCTGCATCAGTGAGAGAGAGAGAGAGAGAGAGAGAGAGAGAGAGAGAGAGAGAGAGAAATGATTGTCTAACTGGTGACTGACTGCTTGGCTGACTGATTAACTAACTGACTAACTAACTCACTCACTCACTCACTCACTCACTCACTCACTCACTCACTCACTCACTGTCTGACAATCTACTACACATTCACTAATTTCAAAAGACTTTAGTTGAAATTCCTGTGTTTTGAAGTGTTTCTACGGTTCTGGTGGTCAAGACAATATTTTTACTGCATTAACAAGAAAACACACACTCTCAAACCAGCAAATAGTCTGCGTGGCCTTTAAAGAAACACTCGTGGTGAGAGAGTAAACTGTTTCAGACTACTACTACTACTACTACTACTACTACTACTACTACTACTACTACTACTACTACTACTACTACTACTACTACTACTACCACCACCACCACCACCACTACTACTACTACTACTACTACTACTACTACTACTACTACTACTACTACTACTACTACTACTACGACTACTAATACCACCACCACAACCACCACCACCACAAACCACTACTACTACTACTACTACTACTACTACTACTACTACTACTACTACTACTACTACTACTACTACTACTACTGCAGAAGGGATGAGATGGTGTTACGGGTGGGTGGAGCATAGAAAACGACTCCCCTGAGATGTGTTTGAGGGGGCACTACACTAAAGATTCAGTGGCCTTGTTGAAGATTAGGAAATTGAAGTTCTGTGTTTTGTACGAGAGAGAGAGAGAGAGAGAGAGAGAGAGAGAGAGAGAGATATTGAGAGTGAGAGTGGAGGGTGTTAGATCAGTGTGATATATATACTCTCTCTCTCTCTCTCTCTCTCTCTCTCTCTCTCTCTCTCTCTCTATGATTATTGAATTGCTCGATGTTGTCCTCGTGTCGTGTGAATAAAGTATGAGAGAGAGAGAGAGAGAGAGAGAGAGAGAGAGAGAGAGAGAGAGAGAGAGAGAGAGAGAGAGAGAGAGAGAGAGAACTGGTCATAAAATACGTAGAGTTTCTTTCCTAAATATTTCAGCGTTCCGTGTTTTATTTCAACCCAGAAAAGAAAATAGAAAAGAAGAGAGAGAAGAGAGGAAAAGAAGAGAGAGAAGAAAAGAAAAGATAGATAAAAAAATAAAAGAAAAGCAGTGAAAATAACTAGTTAAAGGAAATATGAATAGAAAATGTTTATGGATGTGAAATAGTGTTGTTTTTATTATTGATAGTGGTGGTGGTGGTGGTGGTGGTGGTGGAGGTGGAGATAGTGGTGAAAGAGATGAATGTCTGTTGTCACTGTAGAAGTAATAGTAGTAGTAGTAGTAGTAGTAGTAGTAGTAGTAGTAGTAGTAGTTAGTTGTTGTTAGTAGTAGTAGTAGTAGTAGTAGTAGTAGTAGTAGTAGTTGTAGTTGTTGTTGTTGTTGTTGTTGTTATTGACGTAGTAGTAGTAGTAGTAGTAGTAGTAGTTATTTTTGTTGTTATTGTTGTTGTTATTCTTGTTATTGGCATTGTTTTTATGGTCAAGCTTGAATTGTCATCATAAGAACTTTCCTCCTGCTTTTCCTCCTCCTCCTCCTCCTCCTCCTCCATCAATCCTCCATCTCCTCCTCCTCATCATCATCACCATCACCATCATCATCATCATCAGGAACACAAAATAAATACAAAAAGAGAAACATAGAAAGCAAACAGCAAGTCGATCGTAAAGAGACACACACAACACACGTAAAAACATCAAGAACAAAATAATTTAAAAGGCCAAAGTGCCAACCTGTACCTGGGCTTCGAACAGGTGAGGAGGAGGAGGAATAGGAGGAGGAAGAGGAGGGTCGAGAAGGTGGTGATGGTGGTGGTCGTTATGGTAGAAAATAGTCAAATTAAAAAGGCCACTATACTACTATGCTACTACTACATTATATTAAATAGGGGCGTGGGGGTAGGAGGAGTTGGGGACAGGTTAGTGATTGTGGGGGAGGGACGCGTGATTTAAGATAAAATTAAGACTTTCTTTTGACTTACTTTCATCACATGTTGCTGCGTTGTTGGGGGGGGGGCGTTTGGAGGGCGATCGAGGGGGGATAGTAATAGTAGTCGTAGTAGTAGTAATAGTAGTAGTAGTGAGTTGAGGGGAAGGGGACGAGAGGGAGAGATCGAGAGAGGGGGAGATGCCGGCGGGAGGGAGAGAGGGAGGGGGGAGCAAAAAATATGAATCAGTTATCAATTTATCTGCAGTTAGTTAAGAAAAATATATATTAATAGATTTACATTATATATTTTTCAGTGGCAAGGGAGATGAAGAGGGGAAAAATAGCCTTAAATTTGGGGCGAGGGGAAAAACTCTTCAAATTTGTGACTTCTCGTCTGATTCATGGCTTCCTTTTATGCTTCTTTCCACTAATTCATGTAAAGAGAGAGAGAGAGAGAGAGAGAGAGAGAGAGAGAGAGAGAGAGAGAGAGAGGAAGGAGACTGATGAATGAGGGAGGATGCAGATAATGGACACACACACACACACACACACACACACACACACACACACACACACACACAATGTATTAGGTAAAGGTGAGAGAGAGAGAGAGAGAGAGAGAGAGAGAGAGAGAGAGAGAGAGAACGCATAAATTATTCAAGTAAATCATGTGTCTTGTTTGATGATAATTTATTACCCACATATTCTCTCTCTCTCTCTCTCTCTCTCTCTCTCTCTCTCTCTCTCTGACGTCACCCGCGCCATGGTAACGACCTAACGAGGGATGGCAGGGGATTGTGGGTATTTTAGTGACTCGTTAATTATTTGAGATTAAACACTATACTTTTAAACTGTGTGTGTGTGTGTGTGTGTGTGTGTGTGTGTGTGTGTGTGTGTGTGTGTGTGTGTGTGTGTGTGTGTGTGTGTGTGTGTGTGTGTGTGTGTGTGTGTGTGTGTGTGTGTGTGTGTGTGTGTGTGTGTGTGTGTGTGTGTGTGTGTGTGTGTGTAAAAATGCAGAGAGACAAAGAATTCTGTCTATCTATGTGTCTGTATCCCTCCCTTTCCCTCCCTACACACACACACACACACACACACACACACACACACACACACACACACACACACACACACACACACACATGGGCGCCACAGCTGTGAGTGATCCATGTACGCGTCAGAACTTCGATGGTTGAAGATAAAATGTGTTTTGCTGAAAATTCCCAGAGAGAGAGAGAGAGAGAGAGAGAGAGAGAGAGAGAGAGAGAGAGAGAGAGAGAATGTGATGCGAGGAAAGCAGTATCTAGGGGAATCATATGGTAAGAGGAGGAGGAGGAGGAGGAGGAGGAGGAGGAGGAGGAGGAGGAGGAGGAGGAGGAGGAAGCAATACTCCACGACACTAGAATAGCATTAGAGAGGAAGAAGGATGAGGAGGAGGAAGAGGAAGAGAAGGAGAAGGAAGGAGACGGAGGAAAAGGATTTAAGGAAAAGGAGGAGATGACTTGTAGGAGAGGAGAGATGGAGGAAAGGAGAGAAGGGAAGGTAAGAAAGGAGGAAAATAGTGTAAATTGAGAGTGGTACTAGAGGAAGGAGGTAGGAAAGAAGAAGAGAGAGAAGAGGAGGAGGAGGAGGAGGAGGAGGAGGAGGAGGAGGAGGAGGAGGAGGAGGAGGAGGAGGAGGAGGAGGAGGAGGAGGAGGAAGAGGAAGAGGAGAAGGAGGAGGAGCCTGTCATCATATATTTTAACCCTGTCATCATATATTTTAACCCTTTCTCAATACTCTCTTTCTCTCTCTCTCTCTCTCTCTCTCTCTCTCTCTCTCTCTCTCTCTCTCTCTCTCTCTCTCTCTCTCTCTCTCTCTCTCTCTCTCTCTCTCTTTCCCAGGGGACCATTTACCTCTCACCCTTTCCCTCTCACTCTCTCTTGTCCTTTCTTCTTCTCACTCTCTTTTTTTATTCCTCTCCCTCTTTTCTCTCTTTCCCCCTTCTTCCTTCTTTTCTTTGTAAGTTGAGCTTTGTTAGTTATCCTCCCTCTCCTCTCTTGTTATCTCCCTTTCTCTCATCTCCCAATATTCTCCCTATCCCTTCGATTCCTCTCTCTGTCTCTTTCTCTCTTCTCCCTCATCCTTCCAATATCCTCTCCTTCCCTCTCCTTTGAACTTCTCTCTCCTTCTCTCTCTCTTATTCTCCCTTCCTTAAGCTGTACTATCATTGCTTCACCTCTCCCTCTCTCTCTCTCTCTCCCTCTCTCTAAGGTGGTGGTTACTCAGGTGAATATAAAACAGTATTCATTGATCAAGGGGGACAGCTAGCGGTCACACAGATAATTGGTTTCTATACATCGTCTACCTGAGACCAATTAACCTGACCAGGAATCCATTGGCGTTACCTGAGACTAATATTGCTTCACCTGTTACCAGTTTTGTACCTTGCCTCGCCTCTACCTGGTCTCATTAAGGTGTCTCCTCCCATTACTGCCTTGTTTAATACCTGTGTGAGGCTGGCAGGGTGTTGGTGAGGTGTTGCTGGTGTTGTGGGGGAAGGGACGTTGTGGGAGTTTTTATAGTGGTGTTGTTTGGAGATGGTGTTGTGGTGTTGTTGGTGTTCTGTTTGTTTACTGGTGTTTTAGGGTTTTGTTACTGTTTTCGTTTTGTTGTGTTTTGTTTTGTTTGGGTGGTTTGTTTGTTGTTGTTGTTGTTGTTGTTGTTGTTGTTGTTGTTGTTGTTGTTGTTGTTGTTGTTGTTGTTGTTGTTGTTGCTATTGTTATTGTTGCCACTATTGTTACTTTTACTACTACTACTACTACTACTACTACTACTACTACTACTACTACTACTACTACTACTACTACTACTACTACTACTTCTTCGATCACTGTCATATTAATTTTCAAAACTTAATTTCCTGCTCTTCCTCCATTACTTTTTTCCCCTTTTTCCTCCCCTTCCTGTCATCATTCATGTTTCCTCCTCCTCTTTCCCTATCACCCTTCTTCATCCTCTCCTCTCTCCCTCTTCCTCTTCCTCTTCCTCTTCCTCCTCTTTCTCTACCCTTGCTCTCTCCCTCCCTCTCTTCCCTTCCACCCTTCACACTAGTTTACCTCTCCCCTCTTCTCTCTCTCTCTCTCTCTCTCTCTCTCTCTCTCTCTCTCTCTCTCTCTCTCTCTCTCTCTCTCTCTCTCTCTCTGTCTCCCTTTTTCTCTCTCTCTCCCTCTCCCTTCCCCTTCCATATTTTTTGTTTACTCTTATCTTTCTCTTCCATTTCGTTTCTCTGTCTGTCTGTTTGTCTGTCTGTCTGTCTGTCTGTCTGTCTGTCTGTCTGTCTGTCTGTTCGGCTGTCTGGCTAGGCGGCTGACTGTCTATCTCTTGTCAGTCAGTCAGTGTGTCTGTCTGGCTGTCTGATTAACCGGGTGGTTCATCTCTCTCTCTCTCTCTCTCTCTCTCTCTCTCTCTCTCTCTCTCTCTCTCTCTCTCTCTCTCTCTCTCTCTCTCTCTCTCATTCATTATTCCTTCTTCCTCCTTTTATTATTTCCTTCCTCCCTTCCTCCTATCTTTATCATTTCCGTGACAAATTTCTCCTCGTATTTCTTATTTTCTCACTTCTCTGTCTCTCCATCTTTTCCCTCTCCCTCCCTCTCCCTCTCTCTCTCTCCTCTCTCCCTCTCTCGTCTTAGCGCTATGAATTAATGAGTAAATGCGTAATTATTTCCCTAAAACAAGATGGCGTCACGAGGAGGAGGAGGAGGAGGAGGAGGAGGAGGAGGAGGAGGAGGAGGAGGAGGAGGAGGAGGAGGAGGAAGAAGAAGAAGAGGAGGAGGAGGAGGAGGAGGAGGAGGAAGGAGAGGACAAATATGGACCTTATTGAACGTGGACCAAAAGGCGAGTGAATGTGTGTTCTCTCTCTCTCTCTCTCTCTCTCTCTCTCTCTCTCTCTCTCTCTCTCTCTCTCTCTCTCTCTCTCTCTTTGTTTGCTTGTCAATGTTAGAGAAAGAGAGAGAGAGAGAGAGAAGAAGAAGAAGAAGAAGAAGAAGAAGAGAGAGAGAGAGAGAGAGAAGAAATCTTTACTATTTTCCCTCAAAACTTGGAATATTCTCTTTTTTTTCTTTCTTTACCTTATCATGTGTGTGTGTGTGTGTGTGTGTGTGTGTGTGTGTGTGTGTGTGTGTGTGTGTGTGTGTGTGTGTGTGTGTGTGTGTGTGTGTGCTTAATCTTCCGTGGGAAAATCTCGGCATATCCACTTAAAGAAAAAACTAAAAAAAAAAAAAAAAATATCCGTGTTGTATCTTTAGGGAAATTAATCATCTTTTTTTTCTTCCTCCTCCATCTTTTTTTTCTCTCTCTCCACTCCTCTTCTCCTTCTTCGGCGCCTCCTTCGGGAAATATAAGGGATGTCCTCTCTTTCGTCGTTGGCAACCCCGGGCGTTCCTTGTGTACGTTTTCTAATTAATTTTATTTTTCCTGAATTTAATCGCTGAGTCTTAAAAGTTCAAAGGTTGCGCGGTTTTGGTAAATGCTGTTTTAATTATTGGTGGTGGTGGTGGTGGTGGTGGTGGTGGTAGTAGTAGTAGTAGTAGTAGTAGTAGTAGTAGTAGTAGTAGTAGTAGGAGGAGGAGGAGGAGGAGGAGGAGGAGGAGAACAAGAACAAAACAAAAACAAGAAGAGCAGGAACAAGAACTAGAACAAATATGAAAACAAGAACAAGGAGAAGATGATGAAGAAGAAAAATAATAATAATAATAAGAAGAAAAAGAAGAAAGAGGAGGAGGAGCAAGTCAAACAACATTCTACTCTCATGTGTTGTTGTTGTTGTTGTTGTTGTTGTTTCAGTGACTTGTATCCTCAGTGAATGTGTTTCTTTATCATCTGCATATAGGGTAATGTTCAGCCCTCATCAGTCCTTGGCGTGTTGGTAGAAGCTTCGTGTGTGTGGTAGATGAGAGAGACGAGTCAACAGAAAATGGGAATCCCTGACATAACACTCACTATAGTTTGTCTACTTTAAAGTGGCTCCTTGGTCTCAGTTTGAACGGTGTCCCAGGAAGTGCTTGGTTATCAGATCTTGAGGAAAACCGTGAGCTGTCCTTGTAATACGTGCGTTGATCAACAGAAAGCAAGTATTTTTTTTCTTTTTATGCAAGAGGAAGCTTACCAAGGTGGAAAAAAATATTACAAAAGAAAAAAAGGCCCACTAAATCTCCAACTTCCCAAAAAAGATGACAAAGGAGTTAGGCAGAAAACAGGGACAGATATCTTGAGATCTCCCCTTTTATTCACATCAAATTAATTACGTTATCAATAAGCTACAATGTGTTTTAAATCGAGGAACCATTTTAGAGTAGACAGATTGTAGTTGATCCTTTCACCAGCATAGCGGCACTTTCACCTCACTGTCCACGCTAATGGATGTTCTCTTGACGCTTGGTGAAGTGGCGGAGGACTACACCAGTTAAACACTCGCCCTTTTATTTGCTAGGTAGCCAACAAAAATAGTTAAGCCCTTCAGTACAATGGCACTTTTAAATTTTTTCTTCTTACTATTTGGTGATTTTATACAGCTTCAGAAACTTATATGAGGGATTAAAATAGTGAAGTCCTTGGCCATTAATCCTCATTCCTTCATAGACTCTTTCTAATGTCAATAAAATCGTCTAATCATACCCAAAATTCATGGTAGAAATGCGTCCCAATACTGAAGGAGGATATTAAGTCGTGATCATGTTCAATAATCAACTTTTCCTGCTGTTTTCCATTCATGTGTGATGGTCGTGGTTGTGGCTACGACTCATTAACAATCTCAACAATAGCCACAATGAAATGTACCCTCAAAATTTCAAAACACTGGCAAACTCTGGAACTCTTCATCTGATTAACTCTTTTTTCACTTATTTATCTTTCATTCTTGGTGTTTACGCCTCATTAACAATCTCAACTGTAAAATGAACCAGCAAAATTTCAAAACACTGGTAAACTCTGGAACTCTTCATCTGATTAACTATTTTTCACTTATTTATCTTTCATTCTTGGTGTTTACGCCTCATTAACCATCTCTACAATAGCCACTGTGAAATATACCCTCAAAATTCCAAGACACTGGCAAACTCTGGAACTCTTAATCTTTTTAACCTTTTTCTCTTATTTATTTTTTTCCTTCTGGAGTGTTTCAAGTATCAAGACACATCAGGAAGTAAATTGGCCGGCTAATTCTCTCTTTTCTACTTAACTTTTAGGCAATTAGGCAGTTTCCTCCTCTTATTTTTTACCTCTCAGCCTTCCTCTTAGCACGGGAAAGATGCAGAGATCCAGAAAACACCAGAACAGCAGGAGGAGGACGAGGAGGAGGAGGAGGAGGAGGAGAAGGAAAAGGAGGAAAAGGTGGAGGTGGAGAGAAACAGTATAAGCAGATGAGATGAATGTCTGCTCTCTCTCTCTCTCTCTCTCTCTCTCTCTCTCTCTCTCTCTCTCTCTCTCTCTCTCTCTCTCTCTCTCTCTCTCTCTCTCTCTCTCTCTCTCTCTCTCTCTCTCTCTTACCTCTCTCTCTCTCTCTCTCTCTCACTCGCCTCGAGAAAGACAAACATCAGACCTTGAATACCTGGCTGAGAGAAACCAGGTCACTCGCCTCGAGACACACACACACACACACACACACACACACACACACACACACACACACACACACACACACACACACACACACACTGGGGTCATTATGCGTGAAACAGAGGGAGATAAATAACGATAAACTGTGGATGCTGGGAAGATGAGCCCCGTGACATGTTCTAATGTGATGTGGCTTGCTGGCTCTCTCTCTCTCTCTCTCTCTCTCTCTCTCTCTCTCTCTCTCTCTCTCTCTCTCTCTCTCTCTCTCTCTCTCTCTCTCTCTGCGCGCACAAAGTTTTTAAGGTATTATTGACTCCCGAAGTCCAACGCCTCTTGGGATTCCTCCTCCTCCTCCTCCTCCTCCTCCTCCTCCTCCTTCTCCTCTTCCTCCTCCTCCTTATCTTACTTCCTGAGGGCCCTGAACCTAACTCCCTTCTTTTTCTTCTTCTTTCCTTTTCTTCTTCCTCCTCCTCCTCTCCTCCTCCTCATCTTCATCCTGCTCGCCTTGCCTCCCTCCTCTTTCTATCTCTTCTCCTTTCCTCTTTCCCGCAATTCTTTTACTCTCTTGTCTTTTTCTTCATCTCTAGTCTAACTATTCTTCTTCCTCCTCCTTCTCTTCTTATTCCTACTTTTCCTCTTCTTCTTCTTCTTCTTCTTCTTCTTCATCTCCTTTTTCTTCCTCCTTCTCCTTCCTTTGCTTCACGACAGAACATAAGAACAGGACAGTGCAGCATTGTCCGGTCTAGTGCTAGTGCCTATACACACACACCTGCCCTTAGCCTTCCCGGGAACTGCCAGATACACGATAATTGCCGGTGTCATACGAGGCGTCCCGTTAGCGATACTGAGGGGGGGAAAGCATAGGGAGACACGCACTTTGTTCTATGTGACCTGCCGCTCTGTATTGGATTGCTAAAGCGTGTTCTCTGTATAGGAAGTGGATTGGAGACGTGGCTTTTAAGGGATTACTAAGTGGATAGGTGGAGTGGTGTGGGAGGAATGTATGGGTGTTTGTGTGTGGGAGGGCAAAATTTGTGTTTGACGAAGGGGAAAGAAGTGTAGGAGAGGAAATTGTGTGTATGTGTGTTTGTTTGTATTTAAGAGAGAGGGAAAGGGATGGGAAACTGTGTGTGGGAGACTAGGAGAGAGAGTGTGTGTGGGAGAGGAGGTGGTGGAGATACGTAGGTGTAAGTGTGTCCTCTCCTCCTCCTCTTCTCCTCCTCCTCCTCCTCCTCCTCCTCCTTCTCCTCCTCCTCCTGTCAAAAAGATCCAACAGACAGCTTTGCTAATTAATCATTCTTCCCACGTGCAGGACAACCACCACCACCACCACCACCACCACCACCACCACCACAAAAATTAGCTACCCAAAATATTATCTAGTCACCATCACAACCATCAGCATCACTATAATCACCATCACCACACACACACACACACACACACACACACACACACACACACACACACACACACACACACACACACACACACACACACACACACACTCAGCACATATTTTTCAACATTCCACTACTCTCAAATTTCACGTGGCATTTTTTTTCCCGTTTATTTTTTCCCTACAGATCGACAGAGAGAGAGAGAGAGAGAGAGAGAGAGAGAGAGAGGAGAGGAACTGACAGGGAAAAGTATAAAACAGCAACATTGGAAGTAAAAAGGCTTAATTGAAAACTTGTAGAGGCGCGTCAGTGTGGGAGTCTCACACACACACACACACACACACACACACACACACACACACACACACACAGCTGGTGGTGAGTGAGGAACTGCCAGGAAAGAGGAGCAGATAGGATTGGTGGTGGTAGTGGTGGTGGTGGTGTTGGTGGTGGTGATGGTGGTGGTGTTATTGTCAGTTCTCTAATGCATCTTCCCTCTTATCTCTATGCAGTCTTCCTTACACGATTCCTTGAAAGACAACTGAGAACCTTTATTTTTTTTTCTTTTGTTTTCTGAACCACAAACTACTGTAAAGCATGTGTTATTCTCTCTCTCTCTCTCTCTCTCTCTCTCTCTCTCTCTCTCTCTCTCTCTCTCTCTCTCTCTCTCTCTCTCTCTCTCTCTCTCTCTCTGTCTCTCTCTCTCTCTCTCTCTCTCTCTCTCTCTCTCTCTCTCTCTCTATGTCCTGCTTACAAGTTCGGTTTCTGCTTTTTGTGTTTCTCATCATTCTTCATTTATTCTTCTACTTTTTACTTCCTTCTTTCATTTATTTTCTGCTTCTTATTTCCCTCTTTCTTTTATTATTTTACTTCTTACTTACTTCATTCATTTATTATTTTCCTTTTTACTTCCTTCTTTCATTTATTCTCCTACTTCTTTCTTTCATTTATTCTTCTGCTTTGACTTCTTTCATTTTTTCATTCTTATTACCTTCGTTACGTGCTTCATCTCTTGATTCTCGATTCGCGGGTTACAACAGCCACACGTGAAGACTATATCAGTTAGGTTGTGTTGGGTTGGGTTGGGCTTGGTTGGGTTGGGTTAGGTTGGGTTTGGTTTGGTTGGTTGGGTTGGATTGGGTTAGGTTAGGATAATATTAGTTAAACATTGGATAATCTTCTTTCATCCTCTTTGCTCTCTCATGGAAGCTTTGAAAGACTCCGAACACTGCTAGTTCTGTTCACTGCTCCATATCACAAACACCTCCCATTGTAACGTGATATGAGACAAAACAACAGCTGAATTAACAACAAATTCCCGTTACTCAGTCACTCCCTCATTTATATTTGGAAAACCAGGCATATGACCGCTATTAGTAGAGGAAACATCACCCATACATCACTCAATATTGAATAACCACCCCTCACACACACGCACACACAGACACAAGCCCAATTCAATACGGTGTCATCATCAATTGTAAAAAAAAAGAGAGATAGGAACGTAAATTAGCCAGCAAGTACGGGACGCGGCGACAGGTAAGCCTCAGGGGACCACGTAATAATTGCTGGTGATAACAGCGTTCAAATTATCGCGTTAATGCAAATCAGCGAGGCGTAAATTTCAGCGTGAACGCGAAGCAGCGCCGCGTAAAGGGAGGGGTAGAGAGAGAGAGAGAGAGAGAGAGAGAGAGAGAGAGAGGAGAGGGAGGGAGAGAGGGAGAGGAGAGAGAGGTGGGTAAGTGGGAAAAATGAAACTGAATAATGAAAAGAATAGTGGAATAATGAAAATAAAAAGCAGAGAGAGAGAGAGAGAGAGAGAGAGAGAGAGAGAGAGAGAGAGAGAGAGAGAGAGAGAGAGAACGTAAAATGCAGAAAAAATAACAGTAAAAAGTGGAGAGAAAAAAGTAAACAAGTAGAGAGAGAGAGAGAGAGAGAGAGAGAGAGAGAGAGAGAGAGAGAGAGAGTAGGAACGCAATACAATGTTCGTTATCTCCTTTTAACGCGGCGATCAACGTTCTCTAAAACCATTCAACGTTCCCTTTAATTTTTAGGCCCCAGGTGAGGCGGCGTGCAGGTGAGGCAGGGGGCGAAGGGTGTGGGAGGAGAGATGTGATGGGGTTTCAGGTGTGGTAGGGAGGTGTGGGTGGGGTGTGTGGTTGTGGGGAGGTATGTGGTGGTAGGGTAGGTGTGTGGTGGGATACGTGTGTGGGAGAGAGCTGGGGTGTGTGAGAGGGGGCGTGTGTTGGGGACCTGGTATGGGGGGCAGCAAATTGTGGGGTCTTGTTTTTATTTAATTTGAGTGTGTGTGTGTGTGTGTGTGTGAGAGAGAGAGAGAGAGAGAGAGAGAGAGAGAGAGAGAGAGAGAGAGAGAGAGAGAGAGACAGACAGACAGACAGACACAAACAACGACAAACACATAAACAGACAGACAGACAGACAGACAGACAAACACGCGTCATACGACATCAACAAACAAATACAACATATTGGCAAACAAACAAACGAACAAACAGACTGACAGATAAACGACCAGAGAGAGAGAGAGAGAGAGAGAGAGAGAGAGAGAGAGAGAGAGAATGAGGAATGTTGACATGTTTCTAATTTATCACACGTTATGTATACAACCCACAGTTCAGAGATTTAGAGAGAGAGAGAGAGAGAGAGAGAGAGAGAGAGAGAGAGAGTGAGTGAGGGGAAAATATAAGGCAACTTCCCCCATTGGCAGAAGGGAGAGGAAGAGAGGGGAGAGTGAGAGGGAAGGGGAAAGTTAGAGAGGGAGGTGAGAAGACGACAACTTTCAACTTGTGTAAGTGAGAGTAAGTTAGGTTCCTCCATTCTCTCTCTCTCTCTCTCTCTCTCTCTCTCTCTCTCTCTCTCTCTCTCTCTCTCTCTCTCTCTCTCTCTCTAAGTGTTATTGTTTATGTCCTTTTCTTCTGTTCTCTCTTCACTTTATCCTCCTCCTCCTCCTCCTCCTCCTCCTCCTCCTCCTCCTCCTCCTCCTCCTCCTCCTCCTTTTCCTTTCTTTATGGTTGCCTTTCTTTCACTCTGACTCTGAATAATAAATCGTGTGTGTGTGTGTGTGTGTGTGTGTGTGTGTGTGTGTGTGTGTGTGTGTGTGTGTGTGTGTGTGTGTGTGTGTGTGTGTGAAATCTCTCCTGCCAAGTTGAACGTCGCTGCCAACTGTAAACACAAACTTTTCCCCTTTTTTTATTATTTTCCCTTTGTCGGTCCAGATTTTCCCTTTCAATTGACTTTTGTTCTATTTAATGATTTCTGCAATTTTTTTTCCCCTCCTCCTCCTTTTGTCCCTCTCCGTCCTTCCACTGCCTTGCTCTTTCTTTCCTCTCTTTCTCTTTCATTTCTTCGTCTCTCTCTCTTTTCTTTCTTTATCAATTTCCCTTCTCTCTTTCTATTGGTTTCTATTTTTCTATCTCTTTTCTCTATTTCCCTGTGTCTCTGCTTTTTGTTTCCTTTATTTCTTCGTCTTTGTCTCTCTTTCTCTCTGTCTCTGTGTTATTTGTTTCTATCTTTCTGTCTCTTTACTCTTTATTTCCCTGTGTCTCTGTTTCTCTTTCCTTCTTATCTACGTCTCTCTCTGTCTTTCTCTTCTCTCTCTATCAGTTTCTCGTCTCTCTGTCTCTGTTATTCGTTTCTATCTGTCCGTCTCTTTTCTTTTAATTTTCCTGTGTCTCTGTTTATCTTTTCTCAAGGTTTCTTATTTTTTTTGTCTCTGTTTCTAGTTTCGTTTCTCTCTCTTTCATTTGCATCTTCTATTTCTCTGTCTCTCTGTCTCTTTCTCTTTCTGTTACCCGTCTCTCCTTCCCTTTAGTTCCCGTCTCTTTCTCTCTTTCCCCTTCAGTTCCTGTCTTTCTGTCTGTTTTCCATCCACCTCCCCGTTTCTCTTCCCTTCTCCTTCCCTTTCAATATATCGTCTCCCTTCCTCTCTCATCATCTTCCCTTCACTGCCTTTTCTCCCCTTCCAGCAATGCTCTGTCCCTCACCCTTCACTCATTTTCTTCCCTTGACGCTCGCAATGTCCCTTCACCCTACCAGCATCCACTACCCTGCCTCACCCTACTGCTTTACTACATCATCCTACCACTGGCCTGTTACACGTCCTTCATCCTACTACCAGTGTTGCCTTTCCTACAGACACAACCGTTGTCTCCTCTATTCATCCTGACACGGCCCCCTTCTCCGCGAGCTGACAATGAAGCCATCTGCCCGTGTGCACCAGCTGACGGAGGCTCTCGGAAATCGCGCTCTGCTTATGAAAGAAATTGAGCTGACGAGAGAGAGGGAGGCGAGTATTGAGAAACGCTTGGCTCTCTCAGTACGACTGTTTTCCAAGGCTACACAGATGCTTAGCCCAGTTCCCAAGACCGTTTCTGCTGTTACAAATGTACAATTTTTATTAATTTGTCGCTAGAATATAAAAAACACTTTTAAAAAGGCTTTGCTGTTTCACCATTACTATTTTTCAAGGTTGTAGTATGCTTAGTCGGGTTTTCTACTGTTAATGATAAAAAAATCTTGCTTATCCTTCACTAGAAACACGAGAGAAGCACCTTTACAATCGCTTATTTGGCTTCTGAAGAGTGTTTCTCCCCATGATAATGTAGAAATCTCACTAATCCGTCACTAAAACATTAAAAAACACCCTAAAAACGCTTATTTGGGTTCTCGAGAGTTTCTTCAGTTCATAATGTAAGAATCTTGCTAATCCGTCTCTATAACATTAAGAATACCCTTTAAAAAGCTTATTCGGGTTCTCAAGAGTGTTTCTCCCGTTGCTAATGTAAAAATCTAGCTAATCAGTCACTGGAACATTAAAAAACACTCTTAAAACACTTATTTGGTTTCTCAAGAGTGTTTCTCCTGTTGCTAATGTAGAAATCTCGTTAATCGGTCCCTAAATACTTAAAAAACCCTTGAAAATGCATATTCGGATTCTCGATAGTATTTCTCTCATTGATAATATAGAAATCTCGTTAATCAGTCACTAGAACATTAAAAAACTGCCTCAAAACCGCTTATTCTGGTTTCTCCCGTTGATAATGTAGAAATCTCTTTAATCAGTCACTAAAAAATTAAAAATCATCCTTAAAAACACTTATTCAGGTTTCTCCCGTTGATAATGTAGAAATCTCTTTAATCAGTCACTAAAACATTAAAAATCATCCTTAAAAACACTTATTCTGGTTTCTCCCGTTGATAATGTAGAAATCTCGTTTAATCATTCACTAGAAACTCACAAGCCACCCTTCAAACGCTAACAGCTTGATGTAGAGCCTTTTGTAACTAGTGGAGATGCTGCGCTGTCGTATTTTAGACTAGAGGATTGAGTGTCAGCGATGTCAGGCGCAGTTCCTATTTAATTACGGGGTATAGACAGAGAGGCGACGGATGCTCCCTCTCCTTCTCCCTCCCTCTCCCTCTCTGGCTCTCACTCCCTCGCCGCTCCTCCTGTTCCCCCATACACCCACTCTCACTCTCACTCTCTCCTCCCATCGATCCGACATCCCGCGGGAGAGGGAGAGGAGGCATTGGAGGAGAGAGTGAGAGGGGGAGAGGGAGAGGGATAGACAGAAAATCTTCCTTCATCTGTGTGTGTGTGTGTGTGTGTGTGTGTGTGTGTGTGTGTGTGTGTGTGTGTGTGTGTGTGTGTGTGTGTGTGTGTGTATGGATGTTTGACTGTGACTGACTGGCTGGGTTCATTTCTCTCTCTCTCTCTCTCTCTCTCTCTCTCTCTCTCTCTCTCTCTCTCAGTAACGCCATTTTCACACGCATCATCATATTAAACCACACCCTATCGTCACCCCACCACCCCATCCTCACCCCACCCCCATCACCCCGTCACTCCACCCCCATCATTATACCTTCATTCTTACACTCTCACCCCATCACTCCACCTTCCCATCACCCCACCATTACTCCCCATTTTTATCCAAAGCTCACCCCATCATTTCGCTTCCATTCTTATTCTTTATCCCCCTCACTGGTTCCTCTCTCTCTCTCTCTCTCTCTCTCTCTCTCTCTCTCTCTCTCTCTCTCTCTCTCTCTCTCTCTCTCTCTCTCTCTCTCTCTCTCTCTCTCTCACCCCAGAGATAGCTTAAGGGAACAATCTAAGCCGCATTTATCCTAGCACCTTTCTCTCTCTCTCTCTCTCTCTCTCTCTCTCTCTCTCTCTCTCTCTCTCTCTCTCTCTCTCTCTCTCTCTCTCTCACCCCTCCCCTTCACCCCAGAGATAGCCTAAGGGAACAATCTAAGCCGCATTTATCCTAGCACCTCTCTCTCTCTCTCTCTCTCTCTCTCTCTCTCTCTCTCTCTCTCTCTCTCTCTCTCTCTCTCTCTCTCTCTCTCTCTCTCTCTCTCTCTCTCTCTCTCTCTCTCTCTCTCTCTCTCTCAGATGATCCAGCAATTTGTCACTCAAGAATGAAATACAACAGAGAAATCCGTGTGTGTGTGTGTGCGTGTGTGTGTGCGTGTGTGTGTGTGTGTGTGTGTGTGTGTGTGTGTGTGTGTGTGTGTGAATAAGGTTTCCACGTAACATGGCGGTGGGTGGGCCAAAGGGATTTCCAGCGAGAGAGAGAGAGAGAGAGAGAGAGAGAGAGAGAGAGAGAGCCTGCCTTTGTCTTACCTGGTCGTACTTACTGTCTGGCGGGGTGGTCGTTCCTAAGCTAATCACGAAAGTTGGACGCTAGAGAGAGAGAGAGAGAGAGAGAGAGAGAGAGAGAGAGAGAGAGAGATAAAGAGAGAGAGAGAATGCAAGACTTATTTCTGGAACTTCGGTGTTAGATTACTTTCCGTTCTCTCTCTCTCTCTCTCTCTCTCTCTCTCTCTCTCTCTCTCTCTCTCTCTCTCTCTCGTAGGCCTTTTCCCCCTTTTTTTCCTCATCTTTTTACATTATTTCCGGTTATTTATTCATTTATCTTTTTTTAATCATCGTGTGTTTTCTTTTCATTTCCTTTCTTCTCTTTCCCTTAAATTGATTTCCTTTCTTGTCCTTTTTTTTGTTTTTCCTTCTTAGTACTCTTGGCAATATTCGTTCTCATTATAAGTATTCATCCTCTTCTTCTTCTTCTTCTTCTTCTTCTTCTTCTTCTTCTTCTTCTTCTTCTTCTTCTTCTTCTTCTTCTTCTTCTTCTTCTTCTTCTTCTTCTTCTTCTTCTTCTTCTTCTTCTTCTTCTTCTTCTTCTTCTTCTTCTTCTTCTTCTTCTTCTTCTTCTTCTTCTTCTTCTTCTTCTTCTTCTTCTTCTTCTTCTTCTTCTTCTTCTTCTTCTTCTTCTTCTTCTTCTTCTTCTCTCTTCAGGTTCCAGGTCTTATATTTGTGTAATTCTTCATAAGGAGACAAGTTTGATATTTACTTCTTCTTAATACTCAATATCATTCGGTCTCATTAACCTTTTCAGTACATGACACGTTCTCATATTAATTCTGCTCGCTATTTGCTGATTTAATACAGCTTCAGAAACTCATGTGGGGAATAAAATAGTGAAGACTGTGATCATTGATGTCCTGACCGCCATAGACCCTTCCTAAAATGGTCTAATCGTACCTAAAACTTCAAGGTAAAAATGTGTCCCAGGACTGAAGGGGATCAAATAGTGAAGACTGTGGCCATTAATCTTCTGACCGCCATAGACTCTTCCTAATGTCAAGAAAATGGTCTAATCGTACATAAAACTTCAAGGTAAAAATGTGTCCCAGGACTGAAGAGGATCAAATAGTGAAGACTGTGGCCATTAATCTTCTGACCGCCATAGACTCTTCCTAATGTCAAGAAAATGGTCTAATCGTACATAAAACTTCAAGGTAAAAATGTGTCCCAGGACTGAAGGGGATCAAATAGTGAAGACTGTGGCCATTAATCTTCTGACCGCCATAGACTCTTCCTAATGTCAAGAAAATGGTCTAATCGTACATAAAACTTCAAGGTAAAAATGTGTCTCAGGACTGAAGGGGTTAAAATAGTGAAGACTGTGGCCATTAATCTTCTGACCACCATAGACCCTTGCTAATGTCAAGAAAATGGTCTAATCGTACATAAAATTTAAGGTAAAAATGTGTCCCAGGACTGAAGGTGTTAGAATAGTGAAGACTGTGGCCATTAATCTTCTGACCGCCATAGACCCTTGCTAATGTCAATAAAATGGTCTAATCGTACATAAAATTTAAGGTAAAAATGTGTCCCAGGACTGAAGGTGTTAGAATAGTGAAGACTGTGGCCATTAATCTTCTGACCGCCATAGACCCTTGCTAATGTCAATAAAATGGTCTAATCGTACATAAAATTTAAGGTAAAAATGTGTCCCAGGACTGAAGGGGTTAAAATAGTGAAGACTGTGGCCATTAATCTTCTGACCGCCATAGACCCTTGCTAATGTCTAGAAAATGGTCTAATCGTACATAAAATTTAAGGTAAAAATGTGTCATAGTACTGATAGAAACTTCAAGGTAAAAATGTGTCCCAGTACTGAAGAGATTATAAGTATTCATCCTCTTCTCCATTTTCAGCTTCCCCAATCACCTTAATGGATCCCGTGCGTGTCCGTGTGAAGGTACGTGGGGTTCCTTGATGTACTGTACGTTATTCTTCACCACGGTACGTTTTAGGAATTCATAATATATATCTCAGTAATTACACTGCGTTCTCTCCCTCTTTTTTTCTTTTTTTCCCGTTTTCTTTTATGCATCAGAGAAAATGGTGAGTTTTATTTATTTATTTTTTTAATCTCGGATACATTTACTAATTCCGTTTTCTGTTTCTTTTTTCTTGATATTTTTTTTATATATTTTTTTTTTGGTTTAATTTTGTGTTCTCGTATTTCTTTTTCTCTCTTATCTTTTATTCTTTTTTGTAATGTCTGTTCTTAGTCTTGTTCTTGTTCTTCTTCATTCTTCGTCCGTGTTTGCCATTTCTCTCTCTCTCTCTCTCTCTCTCTCTCTCTCTCTCTCTCTCTCTCTCTCTCTCTCTCTCTCTCTCTCTCTCTCTCTCCGCTCCTCCTTCACTCTCATCCTCTCCTGTCACTTGCTCTCTCCTTCTTTCCTTTTACAAGAATTATTCCTCCTCTTTCTTGTCCTCATTTTTCTCTTCCTCCTTTTCGGTCTCATTTCCTCCTCCTCCTCCTCCTCCTCCTCCTCCTCCTCCTCATCCCATTCGTTCTCATTTTCCAATTTTTGTCTTCTTTTTTCATCTTCTCCATCGTCTATTCCTCCCTCTCCTTCTCCTTCTCCTCCTCCACCTCCTCCTCTTTCTGTTTCCCTCTTCGTCTTTTTTTTTTATCTCACTTCTCTTCCTTCTCCCTTCATCTGTGTCCTCTTACTTTTTTTTTTTCCTTTCTTGACATCTTCCTTTCCTCTTCACCACCCACTCCTCCACCACCTCCTCCTCCTCCTCCTCCTCTCCTTCCTTCTTGTCCTCCATTTCACCTTCGTCCTCCTCCTCCTCCCCTCCTCCTCTTGTCCACTCCCGGCTCGCCAGTGTTGTGACGCCGCCAATGTCAACACGCCTCTGTCTGGCCACTTGTCCCAGCTCGTCCGTGCAACAAGGCGGGTGCTCACTGGCATATTTATTTATCTCGCGTGATTGGCTCGCTTTCCACCCAATCATGGAGTCTCTCTCTCTCTCTCTCTCTCTCTCTCTCTCTCTCTCTCTCTCTCTCTCTCTCTCTCTCTCTCTCTCTCTCTCTCTCTTCTGCTCTGTCAAGTTTCATCTCCTGCTCTCCTTTCTTCTCTTTTCTCTCTTCTATTCTTTCAAGTCTTTTCTCTCCTCTTTTTTTTTTATTGCCCAATTACACAACCTTCTACCACGTCAACTTTCATATTTTTCACTCTATCTAGACTCCTGCACACACCAAAACACCCCAGTAGCACTCTAAACACCCCAGTATTCACCCCAGTTGCACTCTAGACACTTCAAACACCCCAGTAACACCCCGGACATAGAGATCCTAATCACCCCAGCATCACCCCAGAAATTTAAGGCTTAGACACCCCCAGACACCTCAGTAACACCCCAGATACACCCCAAACACCTCAGTAACACCCCAGATACACCCCAGACACACCAAACACCCCAGATGCACCCCAGACACCCCAAACACCCCAGATACACCCCAGACGCACCCCAGCTTCTCTCAGCCTCACCCCAGCTGTAAATTCTCTAAATGCCAGATGCGAGCACTTTACTCTCTGAATAGAAACTCTTACCCCCCTCTCTCTCTCTCTCTCTCTCTCTCTCTCTCTCTCTCTCTCTCTCTCTCTCTCTCTCTCTCTCTCTCTCTCTCTCTCTCTCTCTCTCTCTCTCTGTCTTATCTCCTTCTGTCCTTCCATTTCTCTTTATTTTCTCGTTTTTCCTCTTTTCTTTTCCTTTTTCTTCTTCTCTCTATCTTTCATCTGTTCTTTCTTTTCTCTTTTCTCTTTTCATCCTATTTTTTTTCTCTTCCTCACTTTTCCTCCTTTCCTTCATCCACCCTCCTTTATTCCTCCCTCCTTCCTTCCTTCTCTCTTCTCCCTTCCTTCATTTCCTTTCATCATCCCTCCATTCTTTTCCTCCCCTTTACTTCTCATCCCTTCCCATCCCTTCCCATCCTTTCCCATCCTTTTCATCCCTTCCCATCCTTTCCCCTTTCCTATTTTATTACTGGAATTTATATTTTTTAAACTTTTTCATCTTTCACTTTTTTTGAGGGGATGGGGCAGTGATGGCTCCAGATTTAGATTGCGTGAGAGGCCCAGATTGAATTCGTAATGGGGGGGAGATGGGTGCGGGGGAGGAGGTTCTTTTTCTTCACTCTCCCTCCCTCCCTCCCTCTCCTCTCCCTTTCCCTTTCCTCTCCCTCTTATGTTGCTCTTATTGTTTTTCCTTTTCTTCTCAACTCGACTAAGAAAGTGAGTGATAAATTAAATGTTAAGGAAAGTGAATTCACACACACACACACACACACACACACACACACACACACACACACACACACACACACACACACACACACACACACACATCGTCCACGGGAGAAAAACGCGGCACTTTCCCAGCAGTTAATAATGAGAGTTAGGGTGAGAGAGAGAGAGAGAGAGAGAGAGAGAGAGAGAGAGAGAGAGAGAGAGAGAGAGAAGGAAGCAAAGCGTATGGAGGGAAGGGAGGGAGAGAAGGAAGGAGGGAAAGGGTATGGAGGGAGAGGGAGAGGAAAACGAGGAGTAAAGAAGGAAGGAAAAGAGTGTGGAGGGGGAGAGAATGGAAGAGGAGGAGGAGGAGGAGGAGGAGAAGGAGGAGGAGGAGGAGGAGGAGGAGGAGGAGGAGGAGGAGGAGGAGGAGGACTATTACTATAAAAAGGGAGACTAGAATGGACTAACGACATGGGAAGGTAGACAGTGAAGGAGGAGGAAGAAGAAGAAGAGGAAGAGGAAGAGGAAGAGGAAGAAGAAAAAAAAGGAAGAGGAAGAGAGAAAAGAAAATGGAAAGAAGTATGGATGGGGTAGAGAGAGAGAGAGAGAGAGAGAGAGAGAGAGAGAGAGAGAGAGAGAGAGAGAGAGAGAGAGAGAGAGTTAGTATGCGAGGAGGGATGAGAGAGAAACATGACGAGGAATACAAAATACTTTCTTAATGACATTTCAGAACTATTAGAGAGAGAGAGAGAGAGAGAGAGAGAGAGAGAGAGAGAGAGAGAGAGAGAGAGAGAGAGAGAATAATAAAATCACTTCTATATGTAATTTCCTTCCCTTGTGAAATAAACTGACGCATAGAAAACGAGACATCAAAAGGAAAACGGAGGCCAGTAGACATCAAAGAAAATGGAGTGAAGGTTGAAAGCCACAGGCAAAAAAATTGAATACATTTATACACCAAAAAAAAAAAAGGAAAAACGAAAAAAATATACACGATTGAAAATAGAATAAATAAAACATACATGGCACCTGAAATGTATACAGAGAGAGAGAGAGAGAGAGAGAGAGAGAGAGAGAGAGAGAGAGAGAGAGAGAGTAGAGAGAGAGAGAGAGAGAGTCAGGTGTGAGTAAAATTTTAGGTAAGGGATAGAAAAGTGAGAGAACATCTGATCGAGAGAGAGAGAGAGAGAGAGAGAGAGAGAGAGAGAGAGAGAGTGAGAGAGAGAGGTATTAGACTCAGGTGTGAATCATGAAGGCACGCGATTGTTTCATTCTCTCTCTCTCTCTCTCTCTCTCTCTCTCTCTCTCTCTCTCAATAAGTCTCATCGCCCCTCTCCTCCACCCTCCACCCTTTCCTCCACCCCTCCTCCCTTCCCTCTACCCCTCCACTCTTCCCTCCACCGCCATAGGGAGCAGTTCTCACGGGGCGCGGCGTCCCCCTCCAACGGCGAGAATTAATTTGCATTGAACTGAAATGGAAACATGCTCGCTGATGATGGCTTGTGCTGCAGAGAGAGAGAGAGAGAGAGAGAGAGAGAGAGAGAGAGAGAGAGAGTAGTTCTTGGTATTAGTAATGGACCTTCTCTCTCTCTCTCTCTCTCTCTCTCTCTCTCTCTCTCTCTCTCTCTCTCTCTCTCTCACCTTCCGCTGGCCAGGTGCGTAAGGTGAGGGTTCTCCTTGCTTAATCCTCTTGTGTTTCCTCCTCTTTCCCTCTCCTCTCCCCTCTCCCTCTCTCCTCTCTCTCCCTCTCTTTTCTCCTTACCTTCTCCTTTACCCTTTACTTTCTCCTCCAGCTCTTACTCCTCCTCCACATCCTACACCCACATCCTCTCTCTCTCTCTCTCTCTCTCTCTCTCTCTCTCTCTCTCTCTCTCTCTCTCTCTCTCTCTCTCTCTCTCTCTCTCTCTCTCTCCACTATTGGTTGAAGAATACACTAATGGGAAACCGATAAAGTTGTCAGGTGTTGCCATTACTCGTGTTTTGCCTCGCTTTAATTGTGTCTCTTTTTCTTTATTTTCTTTATGTATTTATTTCTATTTATGTATTTATGTATTTATTTTTTATTCATGTATCTGCTTTATTTTCATTTTCGTTTGTTTTTAGTTATTTTGTATTTCTCGTCTTTTCTGTCCTTCCTTTCTCGTCGTATTTATTTTTCAGGGTTTGTTTCTGTTGTTGGTACTGTTTTTACTGCTACTGCTGCTGTTAGTACTACTGCTACTACTACTACTACTTCTACTACTACTACATAAAATATTTTGTCATTTCAAACCATATTTATTTTCTTTTTCTTCTTTTTCTTCGTGTACTGTGTCTCTTCCTCCTTCTCCTCCTCCTCCTCCTCCTCCTCCTCCTCCTCCTCCTCCTCCTCGTCTTCCTCCTCCTCCTCCTCCTCCTCCTATTAACTAACCTAGCTCTTTCACTTTAGATTAGACAGTATAGTTTATCACATACATTTTCGTAAGGGCCAACAAGTCTACTTATATATCGCTCTCCTCCTCCTCCTCCTCCTCCTTCCTTCTCTTCATCTTCTCCTCCTCTTCCTCTTATGGCTGTCCTAAGTTCCTATAGACGCGGCACAAAAAGGCCTCTTAGGAACTGGACTGAAATTCCTTGCCAGGATAATTCAGTCTTGGGGTGAAATCGAAAAATCATCAATTCTTGTGCCATAAATCCGATTTGGTTCTTAGTGGAAGGAGGGAGAGAGGAGACAGAGAGAGAGAGAGAGAGAGAGGGAGTGGAAAGGAGAGGGAGAGGAAGGGAAAGAAGGTTGGAGGGATGGAAAATGAGAAAGGAATATAGCAAAGACTAGGAAAATGTGAGAGAAATGAGAGGTAGGGAGGAAAAAAATCAGGAAAGAATGAAAATTTAGACAGGAATGTAGGAAAGACAGGAATTTACGGATGAAAATAAGGAAATGCAGGAGAATGAAGGAAGGAAGGAGGATGGAAAATGGGAGAGATATGTAATGAGAAGTAGAAAAACAGAAAATGAGTGGTAGATAGCGATGATAAAGGAGATATGGAAAACGAGAAAGAAATATAAGGTAGACGAAAAATAATAAACAGGAGAGAAGAGAGAAAAAAAAAATGGGATAGAGGAAAAAGAAAAATGTAGCAAAAACTTGAAAAATGCAAGGAGAAAATGGAAGCAGGGAGGAGAAAAATAATAAAAAAAGGAGAGATGAAAGGATGAAGAAATATAGTAGAGAAATTTATGAAAGAAATGCGAAATTATCTGAATATGCAAAGATTATTTCAAGAATGTGAGTAAGAATTTTTTTTTCAAGAGGGAAGAAAAGAGAGAGGGAGGAAAGAAAGCAGGAGGAATGAGACAAAAAGTGAGGGGAAAAGTTTAGAGGGGAATTATGCTTAAAGATAATCCGTAGGAAGGAGAAAGAGATGAAGGAATGGAAGGAGGAAGGGGAGAGGAGGAGGAAGAAGGAAGGAATGTAAGGAAACGAAAGATAAAATTAAGATAAAAAGGAGAAACTATTAGAATTTAGGATGATGTGAAGAAATTTAGGAATAATATGAATTTAAACATGAAAAATAGGGAAGAATGAAAGAGGAAGGAAGGAAGGAAGGAAAGGAAAGGAAGGAAACAAAAGTGAAAGTTAAAGACAGAATATCATTAGAATTTGAGATAATGAAAAGAAAACGAGGAATTAATTTGAGTTTATACGTAGAATTAGGAAGAGAAAGGGAGAGAGAGAGAGAGAGAGAGAGAGAGAGAGAGAGAGAGAGAGAGAGAGAGAGAGAGAGAGAGAGAGAGAGAGAGAGAGAGAGAGAGAGAGAGACAGACAGACAGACAGACAGAGACAAAGAGACGGAAAAAGAGAGGAAAAAAGACAGAACGAGGGAAAAATGAAATCCAAAACTGAGAGAATTATTAATGTAGTAAAATTTTAACATGGGAAAATAGTTACAAATCCTTTATACAATTACTTAATACATGGAAATAAGTGAGGCATACTCGGACCTCCTTGGAGAGTAGAGGGAAGTTCAGAGGAGGGGAAAAGAAACACAGGGGAAAGATTTGGCGAGATAGTTAAATGTGAAATGTTAATACCGTAGAGTTTACTGCCTACCCTGCACCACGCGGGTACACACACACACACACACACACACACACACACACACACACACACACACACACACACACACACACACACACACACACACACACACACACACTCTCTCTCTCTCTCTCTCTCTCTCTCTCTCTCTCTCTCACACACACACACACACACACACACACACACACTCTCTCTCTCTCTCTCTCTCTCTCTCTCTCTCTCACTCTCTCTCTCTCTCTCTCTCTCTCTCTCTCTCTCTCTCTCTCTCTCTCTCTCTCTCTCTCTCTCTCTCTCTCTCTCTCACACACACACACACACACCACCCCAAACTCCCTGCTGGATGTTCAATGTCTCGCAGCAATAGAGTGCCGACCCAAGAACATCAGTACAGGTCATTTTCACTGGAGAAACACAAGATTTTCGCCTCTATGATCTCCCCTTCTTCCTCCCCTCATTCCTCTCCCGCCCTGACACTCCCTCATTGTTTTGATGCTGCAATGGAGACCGATTTTTAGGGGGAGAGAGAGAGAGAGAGAGAGAGAGAGAGAGAGAGAGAGAGAGAGAGAGAGAGAGTTGGGAAGGTATAACATGGTGAAAGAATGGGGAAAAAAGAGAGAGAGGGAGATAGGGAAAGAGAGAAAGGGAGAGGGAGGGGAAAAAATATGTACAGTAGAGAGACAGACAGACAAGCAGGCAGACGGACAGACAGACAGACAGACAGACAGACAGACAGATAGATAGACAGACAGACAGACAGACAGACAGACAGACAGACAGACAGACAGACAGACAGACAGACAGATAGACAGACAGACAGACAGACAGACAGACAGAAGAGTTAAGACCACATGAAACGTAAAAGAAATCATGTAGTACTTCTAACTGACAAGAGAGAGAGAGAGAGAGAGAGAGAGAGAGAGAGAGAGAGAGAGAGAGAGAGAGAGAGAGATAAACTACCGTCATCTTGGTACGGTCATTTTATCCTAAGCTGCTTCTTCCTCTCTCTTATCCTGAAAAATGGTGTATTTGTATAACCTCGTATCCTTAACCGACAAAAACACTAAAAATAATCAAATTTCCTAAAAAAACACCCTTTAATTTATTTCCTGTAGGATCGAAACCTTTAAATAACTCGCCACTTGGAATCGAATCCTCTTTTTTTTCCCTTTTTTAGTGGTGATTTGTACCGTGTTGATTTAATTAGGTATCTGTCAATGGCGTTCGTTATTTTATCAAAGAGTTTCGATTGAGAACGGGGGATCTCTCTCTCTCTCTCTCTCTCTCTCTCTCTCTCTCTCTCTCTCTCTCTCTCTCTCTCTCTCTCTCTCTCTCTCTCTCTCTCTCTCTCTCTCTCTCTCTCTCTCTCTCTCTCTCTCTCTCTCTCTCTATCTATCTATCTATCTATCTATCAATCTATCTATCTCTCTATTTATTTTTCTATATATCTGTTTGTATGTATGATCTGTTAGACATTTAGGTAATGTTTGTACGTGTGTTTGTACGTGTAAATGTCAGAGTGTGTGTGTGTGTGTGTGTGTGTGTGTGTGTGTGTGTGTGTGTGTGTGTGTGTGTGGTTGTTGGTGATCCCGTTGGACACACGCAAACATGTTAGTATTCGTTCCTTGTTGGCTTTGTTTTGCGGGGCGAGGTAGTGAGACGTGTACTGTGTTGCCCCGAGCTTACACGTGGACTGAATGCTGCTTTTTGTGATCTTCTGGCCTCATATCTTCTCCTCTTCCTCTTCCTTCTCCTTCTATTTCCTCTTCCTTCTTTCTATTTCGTTTTATTTCCGTGTCTTTTTCTCCTCCTCCTCCTCCTCCTTTTCCTCTTTTTTTTGTCTGTTTTATCATATTAGCATGCCCTCTCCTCTTCCTCCTCCTCCTTATTCTCTTTCTTTTCCTCTTCCTTCTGTCTGTTTTGTTATTTTATCGTGTCCTCTCCTTCTCTTCCTACTCTTCCTCTTCTTCCTTTTCTTCTTCTTTCTGTCTGTTTTCTCATGTTTCGTGTCCTCTCCTTTTCTTCCTCCTCCTCCTTCTTCCTTTTCGTCTTCCTTCTGTCTGTTTTGTTATGTTTCGTGTCCTCTCCTCCTCTTCCTTCTCTTCCTCCTCCTTTTCTTCCTTTTACTCTTCTTCTGTCTGTTCTCTTATATTTCTCTGTACTTTTATCATTTTTTTTTATTCATATACAATTTTTTTTTGTTCTCTTGTTTTTCCTTTTTACTTCTTAACTTTTCTTTACTCTCTTAATTTTTCTTCCTTTTCGCAATTTTTTCTCCACCTCCACTATTCCTTTGTCTTACTTCTCTTCCTTTTACTTCTCTTTTTGATCTCACCACCACCACCACCACCACCAGCCCTGCATGGAAACACTCGCAAGAACAGCCAGGTTTTCGATTCCAGTGACGTGCATAGTAATTATTTGGACGTCCTGCATACTAAGACCTCATTGGCATACAGCGCTGTCTCCCCCTCCACCGCTCCGGCCCCGCCTTGCCTCGCCCCGCCGCTGCTCGTCACTAAGGCTTATAGAACACCGCCTGCCTCGCGTCCCAGCCTAATTACCTTGTGTGTTAATGATATGTATGTGTGTCTCTTTTCTTGGTTTTGTTCCCTGTTATGATGGTGGTGTTGGAAAGGAGAAGGAGAAGGAGGAGCAGGAAGGAAACAAGAGGAGGAGGAGGAGGAGAAGGAAGAAGAGAAAGGAGAATAGAAGGAAGAAGGAGGAGGAGAAAAAGGATGATGTGTGTTTTCTAGGTGTTTATGTATATATGTATGTATCAATGTATGTATGTAAGTGTGTGTACATTACCTTATTGAGCAGACAAACAAACACACACTCTCTCTCTCTCTCTCTCTCTCTCTCTCTCTCTCTCTCTCTCTCTCTCTCTCTCTCTCTCTCTCTCTCTCTCTCTCTCTCTCTCTCTCTCTCTCTCTCTCTCTCTCTCTCTCTCTCTCTCTCTCTCTCGCCGACAGATTTACGTCACCTGACAACTGTTTTAATAAAGCCTGGTGCCGCTGCCGCCTCCGCCACGCCGTATATGTGTATGTGTCTGTAAAAACTCGCCGCCTCTCCTCGTACTGGGTTTAATTTCCAATAGGGTTCAGGGTGCTGTTGTTTTGTTGTTGGTGGTGGTGGTGGTGGTGGTGGTGGGTGAGGGGAAGGTGTGTGTGTGTGTGTGTGTGTGTGTGTGTGTGTGTGTGTGTGTGTGTGTGTGTGTGTTTAAATGTGTCTTTTTCGTGTGTGTACTTCTTCTCTTCATTTTGCCATTTTTTTGTCTTCTTTTTTTGTTTTTGTTCTTTTTCTTCTTTGTCTTCTTCTTAATATCCTTTACCTCTTTGTAATTCTTTTTTTATTTATTTTAGTTCTGGTGTTATACTACTACTACTACTACTACTACTACTACTACTACTACTACTACTACTACTACTACTACTACTACTACTACTACTACTACTACTACTACTACTACTACTACTACTACTACAAGATCAACAACAACCACCTTCCTCAACCATGCTATTATTACCACCACCACTCCAATCCTTCCTATTACCACCTATCCTCCTCCTCCTCCTCCTCCTGGTGTGGGTAATGTGCTGTAGCGTAAGCCTGTGATTGATTCATTTATTCATTCTTCCCTTCATTTTTCACCCGCCTTCCTTACTTGCGGCGCTGCACACGAGTGATTTATGGTCTCTATTTTGTGTGTGGGGATTTACAAGACCGGGTACGTGTGCTGAGGGGGAGGAAAGGGAGGGGAGGGGCTGATCCTACCGCTGCCACCAATGTTGTGTGTGTGTGTGTGTGTGTGTGTGTGTGTGTGTGTGTGTGTGTGTGTGTGTGTGTGCTGGTCACGTGTCACGCAGGAAATTGAGCGAAGTGATGCCTGAGGATGTGGCGAAGAGAAAAGAAAGAAAGGAAGGAAGAAATGTAGGGAGGGAGGGAGAGAGGGAGGGATGAAAAAGAAAGAAGAAAAGAAGGATGAATGGATACAGTAACGAAAGGAACAGGGAAGAGAGAAAAGGAAGAAAGAAATAACTGAAACCAAAGAAAATATATAAATAAAAAGCAGTGAAAGAAAAAAACAGTAAAAAGTAACATTAAGATGGATAGAAAACAACGTACATTAATTATAACGAATATATTGTACACTAAAAACTAAAACGGATTAACCAGACAGACAGACAGACAGACAGACAGACAGAAACACAGACAAACAGACAGACAAAAACATCCATCCATTTTACCTCCACTTTTCCTTACCCTCTTTTGTCTTTCTTCCCTTTTTTTCCCTCCCTTTTTCTCTCACCTCTCCTCCCTCCCTTTCTCTCCTCCTCTTCACCTCTCTTTCTCTCCAGACACTTCCTCTAAGCCCTCTTTTTGTATTCCACTCCTAAAATACTTTGCCTCTACTTTCTGTGTGTGTGTGTGTGTGTGTGTGTGTGTGTGCAGGTGACGGGTGGTGAGAGGAGAGTGGGAGGTACTGGCTGTCTTGATTCTCTCTCTCTCTCTCTCTCTCTCTCTCTCTCTCTCTCTCTCTCTCTCTCTCTCTCTCTCTCTCTCTCTCTCTCTCTCTCTCTCTCTCTCTCTCTCTCTCTCTCTCTCTCTCTCTCTCTCTCTCTCTCTCTCTCTCTCTCTCTCTCTCTCTCTCTCTCTCTCTCTCCCAGCCCATACGTCGTGGTGCATTAAGGAAGGAGGTTGCCACACTTTTGAGCATTCCTTCTCTTCCCTAGTAATTAATTAACTGCAGCGAGACAAAGAGAGAGAGAGAGAGAGAGAGAGAGAGAGAGAGAGAGAGAGAGAGAGAGAGAGAGAGAGAGAGAGAGAGAGAGAGAGAGAGAGAGAGAGAGAGAGAGAGAGAGAGAGAAAGGACATAAATTACACTCAAAGATAACAAAGCGGAAAAGGAAAAACATACATCTTAAATCTGAGAGCTGCGGGTAGACAGCCAGGAGGAGGAGGAGGAGGAGGAGGAGGAGGAGGAGGAGGAGGAGGAGGAGGAGGAGGAGGAGAAAAAAGAAAGAAAAAGGAGGAGGAATATGACGTCGAGGAGGACGATTGAAGAGGAGGAGGAAAAAAGGAAACAGAGGAAGAGTACGACGGTTTGGAGGAGGAGGAGGAGGAGGAGGAGGAGGAGGAGGAGGAGGAGGAGGAGGAGGAGGAGGAGGAGGAGGAGGAGGAGAAGGAGGAGGAGGCGGAGGAGGAGAATAGGGCTTAAAGTTTTGGTGGGAAGAGGAGGTAGGATAAGATGGAGGATGAGGAGGAGGAGGAGGAAGAAGAAGACCAGGAGGAGAAGGAGAAGGAAAATAGAAGAGGAATAAGAGAGAGCGTAAATTTGGCTTGGAATAAAAATAAAAAAGATAATAATGAGAAGGAAGAAAGAAATAAAAACGAAGAACGAAATAATAACAATAATAGAGGATTGAAGAAAGAGATAAAAGATATGAAAAATACGAAAGAGAAAAGAGAGAGAGAGAGAGAGATAAGAGAAGGAGGGAGATAGAGAGACAAGAGAGAAAGAGAAATATTGAGAGACAAGAGGCATGAGTAGAAACAAAGAGATGAAAAAAAGAGCAGAGAGAGATGAAAGGAGATGAATATGAAAGAGAAGGAGAGAGATAGAGAGATAAGAGAAAAAGAGAGATAGAGAGACAAGATCCATGCGTAGGAGCAGACAAGAGATAAAAAGAGATGAAAAATACGAAAGAGAGAGAGAGGGAGAGAAATAGAGAAACAAGAGAGAAGTACAGAGATAGAGAAAAAAAAGGAAGAGGGAGATAGAGAGACAGACGAGAAAAAGAGAGATAGAGATAAGAGGCATGAGTAGAACCAGACAAGAAATAAAGAGATGAAGAAAACGAAAATGAAAGAGAGAGAGAGAGAGAGAGATGAGAGAGAGAGAGAGAGAAATAGAAAGACAAGAAAGAAAGGAGATAGAGACACAAGCGAGAAAAAGAGAGAGATAGAGAGACAAGAGGCATGAGTAGAAGCAGACAACATCCAGACAACATCCAGCCAGCCAGCCAGTAAGTACTCACCCGAAACAGCGAGATGCTTCTTCGTTTCCTGGCAGGGATCTTCACGTCAAGATACCCTTTGATGGATCCCGAGGTGTTCCCCCGGGGCGTCATGGTGTCTGCGAGTGCCCACGCCCCGCGCCCGCACCCTGGAGCACCCCTGATCAGACAGCTTCGGTAGGGCAGGGCAGGGGAGACTCTCAGGGGTCAGGAAAGGGCATGGTTAGGACGCGCCTCAATGTAAAGAGAGATGTTACGTTAATCTGCAGGGCTACCAAGGGTATAAGGGTCTGCAGCGCCTGTGTGGCTGTGGCTATTGTTCCCTTAACGGCGCTGTGTTCCCTGGGTCAAGGTTGTTAAGGCTTCCCCCGCATAGAAATCTAATGCTCGTGTTTTACTTCAAGTCTTCCCGGAGTCTTGAAGAAAATGGGGGTTGAAGTAACGAGTAGGATGGTTTTTCTGTCTGTCTGTCTGCCTAGTGCTACAGTTCCAGCAGACAGTTTTTATGTGTTGATTTATCGCCGTTTTTAGAGTTTTTTTTGGCGTCTCCGTTACTTGTTATCTTTATTACCTTGTTTGTTAGCTTGTTTTGTCATTAGTTCTATATTCTCGTGTTTATTTGAGTGCCTCACTACTCTAGCAACGAAACAAACACACTCTACTCAGCAAGAAATGGCTCTTTTGTGAATGACTATTACTATTATGATCCTTCCTCTCCCGCTCCCGGAACGTTACAGTTGGCAGCTTGATCTATTGTTATTCTTCCCCTCCAGTTTTTCCCCTTATGTTGGGCAGACCGGGTAGAAATAAAGGCCCAGGGCGGCTCACAGTTTTAATGAGCTTTTAATGTAGGTTTGAGTGGCGCCTCCTTCACGTGCTGCCTCCGCACCCCGAGATAAATGATGATCCTAAGGCGGGACTGGAAGCTGCCTGAGTTATGGAAGCAGCCACCCGTTCTTTAAGGCAGAGAATGATGGGTAGTGGCAGTTACGTACGGTGTATGAAAACTAACTAAAAATAGCGCCACATGCCTCAGCTGAAAGTCATGGCGGGTTCATTTCTCCCGGTGCAATAGAAGGATTTGGGGTTTTTGAAAGACATAAGCTGCGTTACACCGAGACTCGTGGCCTGTTTTCTTTACGAGACCTGAACGGGACTTCGAAAGAGGGAGCGAGGCTTTGAGGAGGGTTCAGTGAGGCTTTGTAGGGATAAGGGATGTGAGGGTAGGGATTGAGCGTGGGTGTGGATGCGGGTATGGGTGTGGGGGCGTGGGCAGTCATTCAGGGCAGGCGGCAGAGGGAGTGGGTGAGCCGCATCCCCACACGTCTGGCAGCGCGGTGGTGGTGGTGGTGGTGGTGGTGCGCTCCATGACCCGCGTCGTACAGCACAGCACTATTGTCGTACCTTGAGGAGTCACTGTCTTGTTATTGTATCTCTGTTCACTTCACACTTCTTTTTCTATGTATCTTTCACTAATTTAGTCTCAACTTTCTTATTTTTATTCTTTTTTTCCTCTCTTTCTTGCAATATAATGTTACAAAGTCCTGTTTTTCCGAATTTCTTTCCGTTTTCCTTTGTTTTCTCTCCCTGTAATAAAATATCACAAATACGTGTTTCCTTTTCTCTTTCTTCTTGTCAATTTAATATCTACTTTTTTTAACTTATTTTATTTATCGTCTTCTTTTATCTCGATGTTTCTGTCGTTCCTCCAATCATCGTCCTTCCTTCACTATTATGCTTCCGTTCACGAGTTACTGTGGTTCGTATTATGCTCACTAGATGTCTCCTGGTCTCCTGCTGGTGGTGGTGTTATGATGGTAATGTCGCGTCTTTGTGTAGGGACTGTAGAGGTCACTTTTGTATGCACGTAATTAGGTCTCTCTGGGCTTGTTTACTCTCTGTTGACTCCGTTTTCTATTTCCCTTTGTGGTTCTCTTAGTGGGCTACTGATTTATTTAAGGTTGTGATGGTAACTTTTAATTTGGGGGAGTTTATCTATGCAGTAAGACCTGGAAGATAGATATAATGAGGGTTATTGTGGTGGGCAACAGATACTAGTGAAATATAAAGAAGAATGGCCTAAAGATAGTAGTAGTAGTAGTAGTAGTAGTAGTGAGTGGTGGTGGTGGTGGTAGTATTAGTAGCAGTAGTGGTAGTCATAGTAATAGTAGTAGTTGTAATTTTTGCTTTTAGTCTAATTTCTCTGTCGATTACAAACACACACACACACACACACACACACACACACACACACACACACACACACACACACACACACACACACACACACACACACACACAGAGAGAGAGAGAGAGAGAGAGAGAGAGAAATAGTGACGTCATAGATTATCCCAATAACTTTCTAATCACTTTCCCCTCATCCCTCTCTCTCTCTCCCCTCTATCCCCCTCCCCGTCACTCCCTCTCCTTCACCCCCCCCGTCCATATAATCCCTTAAGTCTTTGTAATCGCCATAAATCCTCTTGTTGACTTTCTCCATCCCTCTTTCCTCTTCCTCTTCTATCCTCCTCCTCCTCCTGCTCTCTGCCTCCTCCTCCTCCTCCTCCTCCTCCTCCTCCTCCTCCTCCTCCTCCTCCTCCTCCTCCTCTTTCTCTCCTTGTACCATTTTTTTCCTCTTTTCTTTTCCAGTTTTTTCTTTTTCCTCCTCCTCCTCCTCCTCCTCCTCCTCCTCCTCCTCCTCCTCCTCCTCCTCCTCCTCCTCCTCCTCCTCCTCCTCCTCCTCCTCCTCCTCCTCCTCCTCCTCCTCCTCCTCCTCCTCTTTACCTTTCTATCTAATCTGATTTATTTTCTTCCCTTTTATCTCATTCATTTTAATTTATGTTTTTTTATATATATTTTTCTTTTTCTTATTTTTCTTCCACATCGTCTTTATTTTCTTTATAATTTTCTTTTTTTTTCTTTTTCTCCTTTCCATGTTTCCATCAATATTTGTTTTTTTGGGTCTCTCTCTCTCTCTCTCTCTCTCTCTCTCTCTCTCTCTCTCTCTCTCTCTCTCTCTCTCTCTCTCTCTCTCTCTCTCTCTCTCTCTCTCTCTCTCTCTCTCTCTCTCTCTCTCTCTCTCCCTCTCTCTCTCTCAGTTAATCCCTCTTCTCTCTTTATTCCTCTCGTGTCCCCTCACACCAGCCACTCGCAGCCCTTTTCCCCTCTCACCCTAAAAATATTCTCTCCCCTTTTTCACCCTTGTATTAATATTTCCCCTCTCTTTCACCCTTACTAGTGTTCATTAATACCTCCCTTTGTTTCCTCACTCTTACTAATGTCACTTTCATCCTTAGATCTCCCTTGTTTTTTTTTTTCCTCTCACTCTAATTTGTCACCCTTATCATTGTCTATTTGTGTTCCCTTTTTTCCTCTTTTCTTTCATCCTTAGAGTGTTTGTTTGTGTTTTCCCTTGCCTTCTTATTTATGCACTTGTTTCTTTCACTATCTCTCTCTCTCTCTCTCTCTCTCTCTCTCTCTCTCTCTCTCTCTCTCTCTCTCTCTCTCTCTCTCATTTATTACCCTATTTGTGCTTCCTTTTATCTATTTTTCTTTCATCCTTTTCATCCTTTGAGTGTTTTGTTTGTATTTTCCTGTTGTGTTTCTCATTTTTATATTTTTTTTCATGATCAACTACTCTCTCTCTCTCTCTCTCTCTCTCTCTCTCTCTCTCTCTCTCTCTCTCTCTCTCTCTCTGGGTTAGAAATTCTGGTGCATATCAAGTATCCTCTTTTTTTTTTCTCCCTTCCTTTTCAGAGCATCTATGGTTAATCTCCCCCTTTTAAAAGTCTGAAGATTAATCCAGTTTCCGCCCCCTTTTAAGAGCCTCCCGTTCCTAAATCCCTTTATAAACCACTCCCATGCTCCATTTTCCTTAACGGGTTGCTTAAAAAATCCTGCTCTCCCTCTTTCCTCTTCCTCTTCTTCTTCTTCTTCTTCTTCTTCTTCTTCTTCTCCCCGCCACCGCTGAGACAATCCCCATATCGTTTGTTTATCATTTAGGAGAGTCTATGTTACTCGTTTTCTCTTCTAAATTGCTCCTGTGGTACGTTTTCTTTGAAGGGGGTCAGTAGTATTTTTTGGTATTGTTGTTGATGTGTTGTGGTGGTAGTGGTGGTGGTAGTGGTTTAGATTAGTTTATTTATTTATTTATTTATTCACTTTATCTGAAGCAATTAAAAAAATCCCTAAACAGACACTGAACCCCAAAAAATCCCTAGAAATCTCCCCAAAAAACAAAAGATCGAAGGTAAAGGACAGACTCGTTAGGGAATAATGGAATTTAGAGACATTTTTTCCCTAGGGACAGCCCGTAGCGCCTTGGCAGACCTCTAGACACTGATTTAGGGGCCAAGGGGATGGGTGGGTGGGGGAGGCACATGGAGGGAGGGAGGGAGGAAAGGCGGGAGAGAAGTATGTTGGAGAGAAACTTTGATAACTGTTTGAGATGGGAAGGAGGAAACTGGAGGAGAGAAAGGGAGAGAGGGAGAGGAAGGAATAGAGAAAGGAAGGGAGAGAAGAAGGATAATGAGTGTTTGTATAGAAAGAGAGAAAGAGAGGAAGGAAGAAGAAGTAGAGAAGGGAAGAAATGGGAGAGAGAGAGAGAGAGAGAGAGAGAGAGAGAGAGAGAGAGAGAGAGAGAGAGAGAGAGAGAGAGAGAGGAGAGAGAGAGGAAAGATAGATGTTGATAGAAAGTGGAAGGAAAAAATGAGAGAGAGAGAGAGAGAGAGAGAGAGAGAGAGAGAGAGAGAGAGAGAGAGAGAGAGAGTGTGTTTGAATGGAGGGAGAGGAGAGGCAGCAAGGGATCAGAGAGAGAGAGAGAGAGAGAGAGAGAGAGAGAGAGAGAGAGAGAGAGAGAGACAGGCAGACGGGAGACTGGAGATAGAGAAGCAAATGAAAGGATAAAGGAAAAAATGGAAAACTCTCTCGACACAAGATGAAACGCGAAAAAAGAAAGAAAAATGGAAAGAGAAATAGAGAAAAAGAAAGAAAGAAAGAATGAGTAAGAAAGAAAAGGATGCCAAATAGAAACACAAATAAATAAAAAAAATATAAAAAAAAAACAGAAAAGAGGAAAAAAAAAAGGGAAAGAATATAAAAGTCAAATCTAGAAACGAAAAAAAAAAAAATAAAGAAAACAAAACAAGGAGAAACAAAAACACACATAAAAAATCACTATTAATCTCTCTCCCAATATTAGCTGACGAAAAACAAAGAAAAAACGAAAAAAAGAGAAAACCTGCTAGTGAATGAAAAAACTTTAGACAAACATGCTGAATAAATCTTACGTATTCACTCAGCACCAGAAAGGATCGCTCGCCTGGACGATACAATGTGAAGCAGAGGACGAGGAAATCTGAGACAGGACAGTGGGGAGAGAATGCATCAATTGTGAGACAGAAGAGAGAGAGAGAGAGAGAGAGAGAGAGAGAGAGAGAGAGAGAGAGAGAGAGAGAGAGAGAGAGAAGTCACAATAATACTAGTAATGGAGGAGGAGGGGAAGAGGAGAGGAGGGGCGTGCATGTTGACCTTAGAGTGAGAGTAAGAGTGAGAGTGAGTGAGAGAATGGTTTTGTTAGTAATGGTGATGAGGGTGGTGGTGGTGGTGGTGGTGGTGGTGGTGGTGGTGGTAAGGATGATACAGAAGAGGAGCAGGATATGAAGGACGAGGAGAAAGAAAGAAGGAAGATATGAAGAAGGAGGAAGAGGAGGAAGATGAGGAGGAGATGAAAAAGACAAAGAAAAACAGCAACAAAACAACAACAACAACAACAATAATAATAATAAGAAAAACAATAACACTAATAATAATAATAATAATAATAATAATAATAATAATAATAATAATACCAAGGATGAAAAAATGTTTTATTTCTTATATCAGAGAGAGAGAGAGAGAGAGAGAGAGAGAGAGAGAGAGAGAGAGAGAGAGAGAGAGACTCCCAAACGCTGATTTACGTATTACATAAACAAACCATCTCTATTTATATGTTGCAGTAAAGTGTGTGTGTGTGTGTGTGTGTACGTATGAATCATTGCATTTATAACCTTTCCATTAGTCAACAGAACATCATAAAGAGACAGTTTTTATTTATTTCTTTTAATTTTGCAGGTTTCCATATTTTCTCACATCTTAATATCTTCACACTAACACTAATAATCTTAATACTAAAAGCTTTAACCTACATCTGGCAGTCACTGAGTCTCCTGCTGCCGGGACCTCCATACCTCATCCCACGTTATCGTACCGCACATGAATTTTTATATGATACTCAATATATTTTTTACACAAACTCGGAAATACGGTCATAGAGAAACAGAATTATGGTAAAGAGAATACAGTTTTTTTTCTGTATTGGCATAGTAACGAGATAAAAGAAGATAAGTTTATATTTATTCTTTTTATTCGTTTTTCTTTTCTGCGTGAGGAGAGAAACATGATAAAGATGATTTTGATAAGGAGGTCAAGAATTGCGATAAGGAAAATTAATAAACTGGCTTTTTTATCAAGAATGTGATGATAAATGGACTGAGATAAACAAGAGAAGTAGTTTTTCCTTCCTTTTCTTTCTTTTTACTTTTATCATTATGTAGAGAGAGAGAGAGAGAGAGGCCTGTATTCTGAAACGCTTTGCTCTTTTATCATCACTGCTTTCCAAGGGCTCGAGTTGAAGATAGCCATGTTTTTAAGGGTATTTTTGTGGTTCTGGTGATGGATTGGTAAGAATTCTAGTTTGTTATAAGGAGAAACTGTCTTGAAAACCTTTCTAGTCGTCTCTCTGGCCTTTGAAAACTGTCCTTGTGAGAGAAAAAGGCGTTTCTGAATATGGCCCAGAGAGAGAGAGAGAGAGAGAGAGAGAGAGAGAGAGAGAGAGAGACGTTTTGAAAAGAAGGAAAAAGAAGTATGAGAAAGAAGAGGAAAATGAAGACAAATGTGATATAGATTGCTAGGAAAGGTGGAAACAGATGAGAGATTTTAGTGTGTTTAGAGAAATGTGGTGAAAAAATATTGTAGGAGGAAATAAGTTGTAAAGAAAAAAATAGATAGAAAATAAAAAAACAAATACAGAAGCGAAATAAAAAAAAAAGCAATAAAGAAAGGAAACAAAAAACAAAATAAAATAAAAAAATGAAAGAAAATACCAAAAGGCTAATCTGAAGAGGACAAGGTCAAGTAAAAAAGTGAAAAAAAGAAAATATAATCCCTCAAAAAAAGAAAAAAAGAAAAGGAAAAAAAGATTGTCAGTAGATTTCCAAAGAGAGCAAGGTCAGGTCAGTGTGTGTGTGTGTGTGTGTGTGTGTGTGTGTGTGTGGCAGTAAAGGGAGCGATGGTGGCGTTAAGGGAGAGGTGTTGTGAGAGAGAGAGAGAGAGAGAGAGAGAGAGAGAGAGAGAGGAGGGGAGGGAGTTTTGGCAAGATCTCTCTCTCTCTCTCTCTCTTCCTCTCCCACTCTCTCTCTCTCTCTCTCTCTCTCTCTCTCTCTCTCTCTATCTATCTATCTATCTATCTATCTATCTATCTATCTTTCTTTCTTTCTTTCTTTCTTTCTTTCTTTCTTTCTTTCTATCTCTTCTCTTTCTTTCTGTCACACACACACACACACACACACACACACACACACACACACACACACACACACACACACACACACACACACACACACACACACACACAGAGAGAGAGAGAGAGAGAGAGAGAGAGAGAGAGAGAGAGAGAGAGAGAGAATGTCCAAGACTGACAGATGGACAGACAGGTGTACACAGCAGGAAAAGAACACACACACACACACACACACACACACACACACACACACACACACACACACACACACACACACACACACACACACACACACACACACACACACACACACGAGGAGATGAAATGGGCAACCAATGAAACAAATCCACGTCACCAGGAGGGGCGTCAGCTGGCCAATGAGGAGCAAGAAAGGTGCAAACAACAACAGCAAACTCTCGTGACATTGGAGAGAGGAGGAAAAATAGGAAAAATATCGAATAAAATAAGGCAAAAGTTAAGAAAAAGTGATAAAGATGTATATAAATGAAAAAGAGACGGAAATTTGAGATTGAAAAGAAAAAAAATGACAGAAATAAAAAAAAAAGTTAGAAAAGGATATTGAAGAAGAGTAGGAAAATGAAAAATAAAGAAGGATAAGAAAAAGTAAAAAAGAGAGAGAGAAATGTGGAAAGAAAGAATATTGCAGAAAGAAAAGAAGGAAAAATAATGAAAAGGATGAAAAAGAGAAATTAAGAAGCAGTTAAATAGGAGAGGAAGAGAGATGTAAATGTGAAAAGATAAGGATACTGAAGAAGAAAAGAAGAAAAATAACTAAATAAATCAAGAAAAGGAGAAGAAAAAGGGAAATGTGTAGAAAGAAGATGAAAAGAATGAAAGAAAGAAAAAAGAAGGGAAAAATAAAGGAGTTAAAAATAAGAGATGAAGAGAGTGTAAACGTAAAAAAAGAAGAAAAAGAAGAAAATAAGTAAATAAAGGAAAAAGGAAACTGTGAAGAAAGAAGATGAAGAGAATGAAAGAAAGGAAAAAGAAGGGAAAAATAAAGAAGGGGTTAAAATAAGAGATGAAGAGAGTGTAAACGAAAAAAAAGAAGAAAAAATAAGTAAATAAAGGAAACATGAAAACTGTGAAGAAAGAAGATGAAGAGAATGAAAGAAGGGAAAAAGGAAAAATAAAAAATCAGTATAGAAAAAGAGATGGAGAAAAATGTTAACGAAAAAAAGAAGAAAAAGAAGAAAAATAAGTAAATAAAGGAAAAAGGAAACTGAAGAAAGAAGATGAAGAAAATGAAAGAAAGGAAAAAAGAAGGGAAAATAAAGACGAGGTTAAGAAAAAGATGGAGAGAAATGTAAACGTAAAAAAAGAAGAATAAGAAGAAAAATAAGTAAATAAAGGAAAAAGGAAACTAAAGAAAGAAGATGAAAAGAATGAAAGAAGGAGAAAAAGAAGGGAAAAATAAGAAAGGGGTAAACAAAAAGAGATGAAGAGAGTGTAAATGTTAAAAAGGGGAAAATTTTTAACTTCTTTGTAAATAACAGTACCATTAATAATAATAATAATAATAATAATAATAATAATAATAATGGTAAAGAAAGCTAATGGTGGATATTGTTCCCTTGATCCACCTGCCCCTAAGTGGATTGCTCTCTTCCAGTTGTTTGTTTTCTATGTTTTATTGCATTTCCTCTCCTTTTTTTATTTTTCCTTCGTTTTCTTTTTTTTTTTCCTTTTCTGACACATTTCTTATTTTTCTGTGGGAAGTGTCGTGTTTGTCAGTTTGTTGGTTTTGTACTGGGCAATTTTACTCTCTCTCTCTCTCTCTCTCTCTCTCTCTCTCTCTCTCTCTCTCTCTCTCTCTCTCTCTCTCTCTCTCTCTCTCTCTCTCTCTCTCTCTCTCTCTCTCTCTCTCTCTCTCTCTCTCTCTCTCTCTCTCTCTCTCTCTCTCTCTCTCTCTCTCTCTCTCGGATCAATAGCTCCTGTACACTAATCACGTGAAACAGGTACTCTTCCCCCTCCCCCTCCCCCCTTTTACAGGTAGCGCCAGGTAATTACTTGTCTAACCTTCCCCTTGTGGGGGGAGAGGGTCATCTGAACCACACACACACACACACACACACACACACACACACACACACACACACACACACACACACACACACACACACACACACACACACACACACACACACACACACACACACACACACACACACACACACATTTTGACTTTTTCCTTTTGTCTGTTTTCCTCTCTCTCTCTCTCTCTCTCTCTCTCTCTCTCTCTCTCTCTCTCTCTCTCTCTCTCTCTCTCTCTCTCTCTCTCTCTCTCTCTCTCTCTCTCTCTCTCTCTCTAGCTGTGCCTTCCTTCCTTTCTCTCTTCCAGCGAATTCTGTAGCTTTCTCCTCCTCCTCCTCCTCATCCTCCTCCTCCTCTTCCTCTCATAGACCAGACAGTCGCTCCCTCCTCCTCTTCCCCTTTGCTTCATTCACCTAAATCAGTCGCCTATACTCTCCTCCTCCTCCTCCTCCTCCTCCTCCTCCTCCTCCTCCTCCTCCTCCTCCTCCTCCTCCTCCTCCTCCTCCTCCTCCTCCTCCTCCTCCTTTACATGAGCCAGACATCCCTTCCCCCATTTTCCTCTTCCACACAGGCCAGACGAGTTCACCTCCCCTCTTCTCCTACTCCTCCTACTCCTCCCTTTTTCTCCTCCTCCTCCTCCTCCTCCTCCTCCTCCTCCTCCTCCTCTTCTGAGTCTCTCAACTCTCTCTCTCTCTCTCTCTCTCTCTCTCTCTCTCTCTCTCTCTCTCTCTCTCTCTCTCTCTCTCTCTCTCTCTCTCTCTCTCTCTCTCTCTCTCTCTCTCTCTCTCTCTCTCTCTCTCTCTCTCTCTCTCTCTCTCTCTCTCTCTCTCTCTCTCTCTCTCTCTCTCTCTTCTCACCTGGCTGGACACTAACAAACACAAAGGAAGGAACAAACAGCAGCAGATATTTTGGCTCTTAACCCCTTCAGTACTGGGACACATTTCTTACTTTGAGATTTGTGTGCTATTAGACCATTTTATTGACATTAGGAAGGGTCTATGGAGATCAGAAGATTAATGGCCAGTCTTTACTATTTCAATCCCCCACTTGAGTTTCTGAAGCTGTTTAAAATCACCAAATAGTAATCTGAGTGAATATGGAAACGTGTCATGGTACTGAAGGGGTTAAAAGTGTGCATTTGTGGTTTTGTTATATTTTTTTTCATTTTTTGGGGGAAATTTTTTTAAAGCCACAATTTCTAGATAAGGAGAAATTGTATCTAGTTTTTTTTTTCAAGTGTTTTATTATGAGTTTTTCCTTTTTGACTTTTGGTTTTCTGTATTCTAAACAAATCTATGGTCGCTCTTTTTCGATCTAGGCTTTAATCCCATGACGCTTCCTGAACACTTACTAAACCCCTTAACTTTCTCCTCCTTTCCCTCACTCGTTGCTTCTCTTCCTCCTTTACTTTCCGCCTCCCTCTCCCGCTTCCCGAACACTTTCTCACAGCGCCTCGTTGCAGTTTACACGTGCACGGCTCACTTTACAATTTAGGGGAAATGTGGAGCATACGCTAAGTAGAACGATAAATTTATGAGGGTCTGTGTTAACCCATTCAGTACCACGCGGCGTTTTCATATTCATTCTGCTTACTATTTGGTGATTTTATACAGCTGCAAATACTTATGTGGGGATTGAAATAGTGAAGACTTTGGCCATTAACCCCTTCAGCATCTTGATACGTTTTGATATTCATTCTGCTTAATATTTAGTGATTTTATACACCTTCAAATACTTATGTGGGGATTAAAATAGTGAAGACTCTGGCCATTAATCTTCTGACCTCCATAGACGCTCCCTGATGTAAATAAAATCGTCTAATCGCACCCAAAACTCATGGTAAAAATGTGTCTCGGTATTGAAGGAGGTAAGGAAAACTATTATCATTATTATGCAAGGAATTAAGGAAAAATAGAACTACTTTTTTCATGCCTCTCAGAACAAACTTTCCCTCTTAGCATTTGATTGCCTGAGATACACCTGCAATGGTAGCTGAGTGAGACAGACAGACAGACGGACAGACAGACATACATACAGACAGACAAACAGACAGCTTCGTTAGGTCCAGTAGTGTTGTTGCTGTCTGCTCTTTCCTTTGTATTCATCTGTATTCCTCTGTATTCCTCTGTATTCTCCTTCTCGTCTTCTCTCCTGTCTTATTGTTTTCTCTTGCATTTATCTATCCATTCCTCCTCCTCCTCCTCCTCCTCCTCCTCCTCCTCCTCCTCCTCCTCCTCCTCCTCCTCCTCCTCCTCCTCCTCCTCCTCTTCTTCCAGGCTCGCCCAGCTGTGTAACTGGTTGTCAACTCCTATCTGTGTCGAGAACTCCTCCCCTCCTTTTCTCCCTCCCTTTTTTCCTCCGCCCCCTCCCGCTTCTTTCCTCCAGCCAGCGGGAGGGAGGGAGGGAGGGAGGGGAGGAGGGAAGGGGTATCAGGGGGACGAAGGAAACAAGTCTAAGTGAAAGAAACAAAAGAAACGTGACAGAAATACAAGTTAGAGAGAGAGAGAGAGAGAGAGAGAGAGAGAGAGAGAGAGAGAGAGAGAGAGAGAGAGAGGAGGAGGAGGAAGAAGAATAGAAGGAAGGAAGGGGAGAGAACATTAATTGTGATGAAGAGATTGATGGGAAGAAAGGAGGAGGAGAGAGACGGCAAGAGATAAATGATTGGATGTGAAGAGGAGAAGGAGGAGGAGGAGGAGGAGGAGGAGGAGGAGGAGGAGGAGG
>NC_059284.1:11515249-11520249 GCF_017591435.1 Portunus trituberculatus
TATTTTTTTCCTTGTTTTATCGTGTAGGAAAGTTTGTCAGCCAGGAGGAGGAGGAGGAGAGGAGGAGGAGGAGGAGGAGGAGGAGGAGGAGGAGGAGGAGGAGGAGGAGGAAAGACGAAAAAAGGAGGAAAGAATAAGAAGGAGGAGGTGGCGGAGAAGAAAGACAAGAAGAGGAGGAGGAGGAGAAGGAGGAGGAAAGTCGAAAAAAAAAGAGGAAAGAATAAGAAGAACGAGGAGGTGGTGGAGAGGGAAGACAAGGAGGAGGAGGAGGAGGAGGAGGAGGAGGAGGAGGAGGAAGATTCTAATGAGATATGGGGAAGGGTTGGAAGTAAAAATGATCTGATTATGAGTCGAATAAACAAAAATAGATGAGAAATATTGCTCTGTTTAATGAGAGAGAGAGAGAGAGAGAGAGAGAGAGAGAGAGAGAGAGAGAGAGAGAGAGAGAGATCCAAAATAACATCAACAATAAACCATCTTACAAAACTCGAGACAACAACAACAACAACAACAACAAATCACATTCAAAAATAAAGAAAAAAAAACGAAAAAAAATAATAAAACGAAAATATGAAACTGGAAACTTTGAATTACATAAAAAATAAATAAATGAAAAAAAATGAAAAAATAATAAATACATTTACTAAAGAAACAGAAAAAAAATGTTAAAAAAAATCAAGAAACCATAAATTTATTCACCAATTTCTCGTCCCTCGACAAAAACAAAATTAAATAAATAAATGCAATAGAACACGAGTCACAGAAGACGGGAGAGGTCATGACACGAGTGAAAGAAAACGGCATGCAAGGAAATGAAGGGTGTGACTGAAGGAAATGAAGGAGTGGCAAGGGGATATGAGACAGACAAAGAAAGTGGGAAGCTGATAAGGCGGAAAAGAAAATGGACCACGAGACAAGAAGGAGAAGATAAGACGCCTGACAATTCACGATGGAGGAGAGAAAAAGATGATGGAAAAGGAGGAGGAGGAGGAGGAGGAGGATAGGATAGGAGGAAGAGGAGAAGGATGAAAGATTAGAGATAGGAGGAGGAAAATGGTAGAGAAAGGAGATAGGGAAGAGCAATGAAAAGGAAACAGGAGGAGGAAGAAAAGAAGAAAAAATGAAAAGGAGGGAAAAAAAAGAGGAAAGAAAGAGGAACAGGAAAAGAATGAGAAAATGAAGCATGAAATAGTAAAGAGAGACGAGAAGGAGGAGGAGGAGGAGGAGGAGGAGGAGGAGGAGGAGGAGGAGGAGGAGGAGGAGGAGGAGAAGGAAGAGGAGGAAGAGAAGAGGAGGAGGATGAAGATAGGAAAGAATGAAAGATTGGAGATAGGATGAGGAAAATGGTAGAGGAAGGAAATAGAGAAGAACAATGAAAAGGAAACAGGAGGAGGAAGAAAAGAAGGAAGAATGAAAAAGAGGAAAGAAAAAAGAAGAAGAATGAAAGAGGAAAAGGGAAAGGATGAAATAGAGACAAAAATAAAAGAGAAAGAAAAGAAGAAAGACGAAAATAGAAGAAGAGGGAAAAAAGAAACAGAGGAGGAAGAGAAAGATAAGAAAAAACAAATTATGAAAGATCAAAGAAAGAAGAAAACAGAAGAAAGAGAAGGAAAAGGAAAAAAGAAGAGGAGGAGTGGGAAGATGAAAAGAAGGAAGAGGAGGAGGAGGAGGAGGAGGAGAGATTAAGCAAGAGAATATAACAAAGGAAAGAAAGAAAGAAAGAAAGAAAGGAAAGAAAAGAAGGAAGCAAAATGATATTATCACAAAACTGTTGAGAAACAAGAGAGAGAGAGAGAGAGAGAGAGAGAGAGAGAGAGAGAGAGAGAGAGAGAGAGATACACTAGACACTGCAGAAACATGAATAAATAAGGAGATAGATGAAACAGAATAAAAATAGAGAGAGACAAGGGAAAGAGGAGAATAACACTAGGGGAAAGTGATCAAAAAGGGGAAACACACCAGTCAGACGAGGGGAAAATCAGGGTTTTGAGGGGAAGAGGGAGGGGAGAGAGGGAGGGAGGGAGGTGACGGGGACAGTGGAGACAAGGAGGAAGATGAGTGGAGGAAATTGACTTAAGGTTAGAGAGAGAGAGAGAGAGAGAGAGAGAGAGAGAGAGAGAGAGAGAGAGAGAGAGAGAGAGAGAGAGAGAGAGAGAGAGAGAGAGAGAGAGAGAGAGAGACGTTCAGATTAATGGAAAATAGGAGAAATAGGAAGAAAAGAGAGAAAAGGAGGTGGAGAAGAAAGAAGAAGGAGGAGGAGGAGGAGGAGGAGGAGGAGGAGAAGGAGGAGGAGGAGGAGGAGGAGAAGGAAAAAAGTAAAGTAAGTCAATAACAAAGGAAAATAGAGAAAAAGTAAGAGCAAGAGAGAGAGAGAGAGAGAGAGAGAGAGAGAATTTTTTATTGGTATCATTCTATTTGGTGCGAAACATCTGTGTGTGTGTGTGTGTGTGTGTGTGTGTGTGTGTGTGTGTGTGTGTGTGTGTGTGTGTGTGTGTGTGTGTGTGTGTGTGTGTTCGCAATCTCCGTATCGCGTGAAATACAGTCGGTGGAACGGAAAAGGCAAGATGGCTGCCATTTATTCACATTTATGAGGACATTTGGAAAAAAAAGAGGAAGGGTAAAAGAGGGAGCACTGACCCCCACCCCCTTTGACTTCCCCTTGTCGTCTTCCTCCTCTTCCTCTTCTTCCTCCAACTCTTCCCCTATTCTCCCCTCCCTTTCCTTTCATAATCTCTCACATCCTTTCCTTCCTTTTCTACTTTATTTTTCCTCTCCTCTTCCTCTTTCCTTTCCTCTTTTCCTTTGTCTTACTCGTCGCAGAAGTGTTTCAAAATATGAGCCTTACTTCGGAATTCAGAAACGCCTTCTCATCTCACTCCCACAAGTTTCCAAGGCAGTTTCTCCCTTTAATAAGTTAGAAATTTAGCCATATATCACCAGAACCATAAAATTACTCTTAAAACAGGAGTATCTTCACCTGGAGCCTTTGGTGAAAGAGCAAAGCGTTTTAGAATACAGACCTTAGTACCGTACTGCTCTCTCTCTCTCTCTCTCTCTCTCTCTCTCTCTCTCTCTCTCTCTCTCTCTCTCTCTCTCTCTCTCTCTCTCTCTCTCTCTCTCTCTCTCTCTCTCTGCACAAGTGAGAGATGAGCAACATTCTCGAGACACACACCAGGTAGGGTTCGCCCGAGCATATCCCTTCGTCTTCTGGTAATTTCTCTACGGTACTCACTGGTCACGCCACGCAGGGTCTTCCTAGTGGAATTTCGCCCCCAGTTAATGTGATATCCTAATGGAAGTGAGGGATTATAGCCTTGTTGCTCTTACGCTACTTGGATGGGCAGGATGAGGGTTGTGGTTGTGGTTGTCAGTTTCGTATTCTCAAACTCTTCTTTGCTTCACTTCCACTATTTCAAAAAGCTTTATCTAAACTTACACGAGTTTTTTTAAGGTTTTTTTTTTTTTTTTGGTTCTAGAGACAGATTGACAAAGGTTCTACATTATTAACTGGAAAACTTTCTTGAAACCCCCGATAATCACCTTTATGGCCTTAGAAATTAAGTCCTGGTGAGAGAGAATATTGTTTTTAAGGTGTTTTTACGGTTCTAGGGCAGATTGACAAAATTTCTACATTATTAACTGGAAAAACACTTGAAAACCCCATTAATCATCTCTATGGAAAAAGAGAATAGTTTTTAAAGTATTTTTACGGTTCTAGAGGCAGATTGACAAAATTTCCACATTATTAACTGGAAAAACACTTGAAAACCCCGCTAATTATCTCTGTGGCCCTTGAAAACAATCGTGAGAGAGAGCAAAGTGTTTCTGAATACGGAGCTGAGTCTTTGAATGTTGCTGGGTCAGTCTGAATGGCGGTCTGGTGTTGGTGGTGTAGCTGAGGCCATACAGAGGGAGGGAGGATTAATGTAATTATTTTTAAAGGCCAGGGAGGGATAATTGTACAGTCTCTAGGGAGGGACTGGTCGTTAGCTTGTTAGTTATGGCTGTTTAACGTCACTCCCTCTTCTGCCTCCCTATTTTTTTTTTTTCAAGATTCATTTTTAGTTTCTTTTTCTATATTCAAAGTTATTAGTTTTTCTTTCTTTTCTCTCCTTAATTATTCTTCATTGTTCTTTTCCTTCGTCTTCATTTTCTTTTTTTTTCTCTAGATTCATTATTTTTTCTTTCTTTTCTATATTCAAAGTTGTTATTTTTTTCATTTCTGTCCCTGATTATTCTTCATTTTCATTCTTTTTTTCTCTAGATTCATTGTTGTTTTTTTCCTTTCTACATTCAAAGTTGTTAGTTTTTTTTTCTCCTTATTTATTCTTCATTGTTTTTTTTCCTTAGCGTCTTAATTTCCTTTTTTTTTTTCCTTTCTTTCCCTTCATGTTTTTTTTCTCTCCTAAAATTATTTTCTTAATGAGAGTTTTGATTAGTTCCATTACGCCTTTGTTCTCTCTCTCTCTCTCTCTCTCTCTCTCTCTCTCTCTCTCTCTCTCTCTCTCTCTCTCTCTCTCTCTCTCATTGGGATAAAGTTAACCTGCAAAAAGAGAGAAAAGAGGAAAAAGAGATAAAAAGGGGCAATAAATGTGAAAATTCAGCGTGTTATAGCGGAAACCACGCCATTATGGACATGATGTGGCTTAGCACTGTCCTCACCCCTGATAGAACGACCTCCATCCACCCTACGACCTCGATATAACGACCCCAAACGACATTGAGAACCGCCATCACGCCCACGACACTCCTACGACCCACACTGTACCCACCACCACCACCACCACCCACCACCACCACTACCACTACCACAACCACCACCACCACCACCACCACTACCACCACCACCACCATGACGCAATTTTTTTTCAATAATGCACTTTTTTTGGAAAGAACCTCAAGGGAATGTATAAAAAAATAGCAGTCGCGTTTTTTTTTACTAGCCTTGAGGGGAAAAAAAGGGAAAAAAGGGAAAAAAGTGAGGGAAATAAATATAAGTA
>NC_059284.1:11525249-11537749 GCF_017591435.1 Portunus trituberculatus
GGGCGCGACACTACCTTCCCCTTCATGACCTGCCCTGTTAGCAGCCTACCTCTCCTCGCTGCCCTCCGCTACCCTTACACGGGGGTGGAAAATGGTAATAAATAATGTGAAAACCGGGTTATGAGGGAGTCGAGGGCGCAGCAGAGACGGAGGGTGTTGCACGCCTACTCATCCCCTTACACCGGCCCAGCGCGACTGACGGCTCTTCGAGGGGAAACTTACAAAGAACCAGGCGTGAGGGGTGGTCTGCACGCATGCGCCAATTCGGGGCGCCACATACAGTCGGTTTTCCCAGTGATCGATACCAGCTTCTCGCCCTAACGACTCTACGAGATCCCGGCCTGGGTTGAGAGTATCAAAAAAGGCAAATTTCTGAGAGTTAACCCTCCTCCTCCTCCTCCTCCTCCTCCTCCTCCTCCTCCTCCTCAGCTACCTCCTCCTCCTCTTCCTTTTCTTTATTTTTCTCATCATCCAAACAGAAGTTCAGGGATAGCAGAGGTGTATGTTAGGGACGACCAGGGGTCACACTGTTAAGATTTCCCTGTCTCACCTGAGCCGTCTCTTTCTTAGTAGGTCACACACGCACGCGCTCCAGCGGGCACACACACACACACACACACACACACACACACACACACACACACACACACACACACACACACACACACACACACACACACACACACACACACACACACACACACACACACACACACACACACACAGGAATTTTGTTCACGGAAATTGTTTTTTTTTTCTTGGGTTCGTGTACTGTTCTCCACCAGCACACTGTCAACTCTCAAAAACACGTGTAACCTATGTTACTTTTATCTTGGCTTTTTCTGTTGCTTTTTCTTCTTGTATAGGCTTTGTGTAGCCTCGAGAACAGTGCAAGTTTTCATATAGTCAGAATATTTTTTTTCTACAAAGGATGACAATAAGTGCATAAAAAATTATGAGTAATAATAGTAATATTTTTTATGGTAATTAATTTATTTTGTAGAAATATTCTACACAATATTAATGACGAGTCACATTTAGTAATTGGTGTTCGTGTATCAGAAGAATCTACGTTAACTGCTGCTGCGGGCAGTGCGCTGATGTCTGGAACTTTCATAATGTTAGATGAAAAAATCGAGAAAGAATTTGATTCTCAACTACAGTGGTAATTACTAGAATATACAGTAATCGCACTCTATAGAGAGACAATCCATAGGGAGCTGTAAAAGAGTGAATGAATTTATGATTGTGTATGACACATGACTGAGCTCAAAATGCCAGTTTTCGCTTAGTGGCATTCATGACTAAAGGAAGCTTGTTCCTCATTATAATGCTTTTGTTTAATTTTGCGTCTTCTTTCTTTCGTATGATTGGCAAGACTGTAAGGAAACAACAAAGTTTACTCTTCCTTATGATACACACGGACTGTATGGGAGTGGAAGTTAGGCTGTTCGAGCAAAGTAGCAGGGTTGGGGATGCGCCTGTCGAAGGGGAAGCCCATGGGACGCTTGTCAGGGTACTTCCCGCCATGGATACCGCAATAACCGTGGTTGCCGCCATGATCGTTCGAGTGAAGGTCATCATGAGTGGCGTCATCGCCGCTGGTGACGAAAACGGCGAACCAACATTCGAGACCCTTCTCATTACCCTTAGGAAGCAGCAGCCTCTGAGGATGTCCACAGGATTGTCCATAGTCTTCCGACAGCTCAGAGCCACCGGCCACGGCCTCATCAGCCTTCTTCATGAGCTCCTCAAAAGCGGGGCGGTCGGGGATAGCCACGTTGGATTGGGCGGCATCACGGTGATATGTGTGTTCTCCGGCTTCGACTAGAAATAAAAAGTTATCATTAATAGATTTCTTCTAAACTTATCGTAGAAAATGTAACATTGTTAATCATAACCAGAAATATGTGTCCAGCTAAAAGATGAATAGCTTACCATTAACCCAGAAAGTGTCAAGTAGGATGGAGTTCCAGCGATTCTGTTCCAGGGGCAGCCTGACGCCATTGTTGTCGTACTTAGGGGTGAGGTATACGCGGACGGTGACTGTCTCGGCATGGTCGGCTTTGTAGTGGATGTTGTACCCGAAGGGCTTGTGGTTCAGACGAGGAATGATGGCGTGGACAGCCACGTCATTCACGTTGTCGGTGGTGTCAAGAGCGTTGCCCAGATCAAACTGGAAGTTCTCAAAGAAGGTAGAGAGCTCATCGACATCGACACCAGTGACTTCGACGTTGTCATACTTAAGATCAGCAGCAGAGTAAGGTGGCAGCTTGTCTTTGTGTTCCTTGAAGATGTTATCCATGTACTTGTGGAGACGGAAGAAGGAGGGATCGCGTGTAGCGGTCTCGAAATGTTCCATCACGCCAGGTGGCATGTTGAACTTGCCATGTGGGTCGGCCTGGGCGCCGAGCACGCGATGAGCCTGGTTGTGGAGGGCGCCGTAGTAGGCAGGGTTAACGCTGGATGTAGAGGATTCAATGGCGGCACCCACGACATCAATACCATGGTCGTTGTCAATGTCGATGTGAGAGCCGTCAACTTTGTCGACATAGCCGTGAGCAATGGCATCGCGGATACGACTTTCCATTTCCTTCATGTCTCTGATGCGAGCCACACCATCAACATCCTCAAAGTTCTTGTTGTCGGGACGAGTGGGGAACTCTCCACCATATTTGTAGTTTGTGTGGGGAGCAAATCCTTCTTTGATGGGACGGTCCCAGTAGAGCTCGTCAACTGGAGGCAAGTAGTTGGAGAGACGCTCGGCGTCGAACCTCACAGTAAGCTGGTGATGGGCCCAGAAGAAGAGCTCGCCCTTGCGATCAATCTCATCTCCATGCCACCAGAAGGGGAAGTCCATATGCCAGTGAACGTGGTGAGAGTTCATGCCAATATCTTCACCGAAGTAGGCGACGCGCTGCTCCTTATTCTTTTTGGATCCAGTGAAAGACATTTTGAAGTCACCAGGGGTCTGTGTCATCTTGGCAGCGTATGCCTTGTCGAGGACCTCTGAATTAGTGAACATGTGAGGTGTGACCTCGTACAGTGGAGGCAGCACAACGTCCTGCATGACGTCAGAGTGAGTGACAGCCACGTAGAGGGCGTAGACAAACTCACCCTCGTTCATGTTCTCACGGAAGAAAGCAGCGTTGCCCACGAAGGTTTCGAAGTCCTTGCAATTGAGAAGGACATCGACCAGCATGAGGGCCTCCTCCCGCTGGCGGGTGTTGAAAAGGGAGAACCAGTTGTGCTGTTTAAGGAGACGACCAGCCTCGTACTCGTCCATGAGGTGGTTCACGGCATTACCGCCATCATTGCAGTGGCTAGTATGGGCCCTTGGTTCGAAAGAGCTAGAGAGCGTCTTCAGTTCACCGAACTTGGAAGGGATAGGGCTGTAGATTCTGTACAGCAGGCGGTTGACTGCCTGCTGTCTGTGGGCGAGATCTGCGCCGTCGGCCACAGCGGCCACGAGGAGAACTGCTGCCACCGCTGCCCACTTCATGCTGCCGGCTCGAAGTGTGAGAAACCCAGCCGCCGCGTGCCCTTATATACTGCTCGCCTTATCATCACATGAGTTCGACAGGCAAAAATAGTGGCTGGGTGATTGTGCAATAGAAGTATTTTTACTCTCTTCTTTTTCCCCTTTTCTTCTACGATACATCTGCTGAACTTAAGAACTAGATTTTAGATCTTAAAGCCCACTATTATCTTTTTGAAATGAAGATGCAGCATTAATAAATCTTTTCAACTTTGTGGCTTACACGATCTTTGTTATCAAAATTTATTACTCCTCATTTCCTTGGTATACTACATTATACTTATCCTATAGGAAATTTGAAATGCCTTGAAATGTCATCTCTTATGAGCGTTACACAAAGTCACATATATTCTAGTATATGCTTAAATTATTTGGAAAGGTGAGTGGCAATTGATGAATATGTTTATCACGTGCAGCCCCCTTAAACTATCAATACGATGGCCTTGTTCAAGAGACTCTTGTCGCTAAGAGGGTGTTATCAGCCTTGTTGCTGTCGATGCAGTATTACTAGTAAATATGTACCGGGAGGAAGAGACTTTGATCTGATGTGATAGGAGTGGCACACTGAATGTCTAATGATATTATTGATGATGTTGGGGTGCATGATGCCTTAATGATAAAAAAAATCCCACTAATTAAGCCTGCTTCACAGTGGCACTGCAAAAGCCTCTGTGAATATCATGATATTAGGAAATTAAAAACAATTATAATTTGATCTTCCCTAATAAAGTTTGGAAAAAGTTAAATGACTTGAAATGCAATGGAAAAATGCAATGAATATCTGAGGAAATTTAATGAATACATCTGTACTATATCAACATATTACACTACCAATAAAAGAAACAGTGCATAGGGATGTTTTTTTTTTTTATGCCATGTGGGCTTTTCACGGGAATTTATGGGCTAAAGGGGATACTTTTTAGGTTACCTCCTATCTTAAAGCCCACCCGCTAGGAAACCCTTGCCCCGAGTGAGGAAGCCCAACCTACACTCAGACCGTGGACAGGATTCGAACCCGTGCGCTTGGAGACCTCTAGGATCCCAAAGCACGCATGGTTCCACTGTACCACGGCGGCCCTCAAGGAGAGTCGTGAAATCATATATGTACTAATATAATGTCGGAGCTTACATAGTATTGGAGCATACAACTCAAATTGTTAGGAAAAAAAAAAAAACAGGCAGCTGCTCATAGAAAATTTGTGTTGGAGTGTCTGGAGACGAGAGTTGGTGCGTCTGGAGGCGAGTATTCTTCCAGTCTTTCGTAACTCTTTTTGCTGTTACTTGTTTTGTGTTGAGTAGAGTGCTCAGCTTCTTGTATTGGTTCAGGAAAAACCAGGAAGTTCCAAGCTGCCGTATATTAAGAAGAATACTGGGATACAGAGGGAAGCTCAGCCGCCAGCGTTTCTCCCCAAAGCACTGACGAACTGATTGGCACACACCGGGCAAGCGGCGTTTGGGTGGTGGAAACAGTATGGGCTAGTGTCCCTTGCACAGTAGTCCTATTGCACAACTTTATATCTGAGGTATGCCCTCATGCCTCGCAATACATATAATGGCACTCAGGCCACAGTAAGAAATCAAATAAATGTATATGTATAATGTGTAAAAGTGTAAAAATGTATGTGTAGAGTGCACTTATTTGTGTAAGTCACATGAAAGATTATATAAAGAAGTCGCTGCATCAAATAAGGTAATTGTGGCGTTTCTATCCAAACAAATTTAAGAATGACAACATTGCACTATATATATAAAAAAAAAAAAAAAAAAAACGCATGTGGCACAATAAGAAGACTGAGGAATAAGAAGTCCACGTCGTCGGTGGGACAGTAGCACTTGACATTCAATGGGCAATGAAAGACTGGCAGTTGAAAATTCCAGTCTTAAAAGAATGGGAACCGCAGCACTAAAGCAGTCTTTATATGAGCTGTGCTGACGGCTTACAACTTATGTCAGGTGAGTGGCTTACATAATCGTCTGGAACAACAGGAATATGGTCTTGAAATCGCATGGATAGAAATTAACGGACAGGCAAGACAGGAGAAACTTGGGAGAAGGCCTTATGAAGCAGGGAAAGCTCTGAAGACACTGTAGCGCAGTAAGAACACAGGCTGAGCGGCATGTAACGGCCAGCCGAAGCAGAAGATGAGTCCATCCACGAGGTAACTCATGGCAACAGGCGGCAAGGCAACACATGGCATGCCACAAGAACACTGGAACACAGTTGAAGTCGCACAGGTAATAACTGACAGGCTAGCAAAACAGAAGCTTGAAAGGAAGTCCTTAATCAGCAGAAGTTTTGTGGACCTGGCAAGCGAGGTAGCAAGATAGCTAGCAGCAGTTGGAATGGTGCGAAGGACTTCGTTGTAGGCAGGAAAAGACAGCGCAAGGGACACCATGCTGTCCATCCCACCGTTGCCACCATAAGTATCAGTCTTGCGTATTTCTCTTTGCTGCTGCTTGTTGAGTGTAGAGACTTAGTAAAACCAAGATGTGTCAAGCTTCTGTATATCAAGAAGAATGCTGGAATACAGAGAAAAGTCCAGCCTGTAGCGTCTAGCCTCAAAATAAGGCGAGACACTGACTGACTGATCAGTGTGTGCGGGACAAGCGGTGTCTGAAAGGCGGAAACAATGATGGCTAGTGTCTGAACCTGGACACTTGCTCAGTATGCATTAGTGTCTGGAGGAGAGTATTGGTATTGGCGTGTACACATATTGAGAATACAACTCTCATAATACACAGAATGGTTTAGTTTAGACGAAGATAATGTCAGTGATGATGATTGATCGTGTTGTTGATCTTTAATGGTGACTTTTTTTCCTGACTGTGATTATTATTAGTACATATTGTAGTGAATGAGAAAAAGATGTCATTGGGTGATGACGCTTACTGTTTGAGCTAGTGGTTGTAATGATGATGGATTTAATGATGAATGTGAATGGTGATAGTGACGATAGTAATAAAGGTTTTGGTGCGTGTTGTGATGATGAAAACATTAGTGGGGATGGTGAGAGGATTGGATTGCTGTGGTTTTAAAAGTAATGAGACTGGTGAGGGTGATATTTGGTATCTCAGCTATCATGATACAGCGGTGACAAAGGTAAATGACTATATAGCGCCTAACTTCCTTGCGCACACCCTTGTGTAATTCACCTCGGTCGCCTACTGGTCACTCAGCCAGTCTTCCCCATTACGGAGCGACCTTAGAGCTCATAGACCGATCTTCGGGTAGGACTGAGACCACATCAACACACAACACACACCGGGAAAGCGAGGCCACAACCCATCGAGTTACATCCCGTACCTATTTACTGCTAGGTGAACAGGGGCCACATATTAAGAGGCTTGCCCATTTGCCTCGTCGTGAACCCGGCCCTCTCGATTGTGAGTCGAGCGTGCTAACCACTACACTACGCGGTGTGTGTGTGTGTGTGTGTGTGTGTGTGTGTGTGTGTGTGTGTGTGTGTGTGTGTGTGTTTGTTTGTTTGTGTTTTGCTTTCGCTTTTATACTCAGCTATCAATTCTTTTTTTTCTATTCTGTTCTTTCTTTATTTTCACGATTCATAAGGCGTTAAGACAGGAAATAACTAAAACATTGTTGAGTGGAAGAAAGAGGAGCATTTATTGGTCAGATAATGAAGACATGAGAGAAAAAGGGGTACATGTTGAGACTAGCTTCTGTATGAGTAGGATTTTTAACTTTGCCAGGTGTCATCCTAAATGTGGCAAGAGGTAGTAGGTGTTAGCAACATTTAGTGATCCTCCTTGTGATAGATACGAACAACCTTGCCAAAGAAATTGGGTAGTTCCTTCACGACGCGGATGTCTGGAATGCGCCTGTCGAAGGGATAGCCCATGGGACGCTTGTCAGGGTACTCCTTGCCTTGAATGCCACAGTATCCATGGTTGCTATCATAGTCATTTGAGTGAAGGTCACTATGTGCTGCATCATCACCACTAGTGACGTGCACATTCAACCAGAATTCGACACCCTCCTTGTTACCCTTGGGCAGCAACAGATTGTGGGGATGACCACAGGACCTGCCACTGTTCAGTGCCAGCACAAGACCATCATTCACAGCCTCGTCAGTCTTCCTCATGAGTTCCTCGAAGGAAATGCGATCTGGGATAGTCACAGAAGAGTCGAAGCTACTGCGGCGAATGTTGTGCGTTCCAGCCTTGACTGTGTGAAAAAACGAAGGGTAAGAATGGAAAATATATCTATTCAATTACATTGCTACTATTTCCACACCTACGGTTGTTATTTAGAAACATACACCCACCAGTACAAACAGTCACATTCACAAACACTTACCTTCAGCCCAGAAGTTGTCTACCAAGATAGCATGCCAGCGGTTCTCATCAATGTTCATCTTGATATCATTTTCGTCTCTAACAGGGGTGAGGTAGACACGAATGCTGACCTTCTCGTCGTGGTCGGCGTGGTAATGGATATTGTAGTGGAAAGGCTTGTGGTTAAGGCGGGGAATAAGGGCATGGACATCTACATCATCTACATTGTCTGTGGTGTCGAGAGCGTTCCCCAAGTCAAACACAAAGTCTTCAAAGAAGGTGGATAGCTCGTCGATAGCAACATCTGTGACTTCGACATTGTCATACTTAAGTTCGTCGGCGGTGTAAGGTGGCAGCTTGTCCTTGTGTTCCTTGAAAATGTTGTCCATGTACTTGTGGAGACGGAAGAAGGAGGGATCGCGTGTAGCGGTCTCGAAATGTTCCATCACGCCAGGTGGCGTGTTGAACTTGCCATGTGGGTCGGCCTGGGCGCCGAGCACGCGATGAGCCTGGTTGTGGAGGGCGCCGTAGTAGGCAGGGTTGGCGCTGGATGTAGAGGATTCAATGGCAGCACCCAGTACATCAATACCATGGTCGTTGTCAATGTCGATGTGAGAGCCATCAACTTTGTCGACATAGCCGTGAGCAATGGCATCGCGGATGCGACTTTCCATTTCCTTCATATCTCTGATGCGAGCCACATCATCAACATCCTCAAAGTTCTTGTTGTCGGGACGTGTGGGGAACTCTCCACCATATTTGTAGTTTGTGTGGGGAGCAAATCCTTCTTTGATGGGACGGTCCCAGTAGAGCTCGTCAACCAGAGGCAAGTAGTTGGAGAGACGCTCGGCGTCGAACCTCACAGTAAGCTGGTGATGGGCCCAGAAGAAGAGCTCGCCCTTGCGATCAATCTCATCTCCATGCCACCAGAAGGGGAAGTCCATATGCCAGTGAACGTGGTGAGAGTTCATGCCAATATCTTCACCGAAGTAGGCGACGCGCTGCTCCTTATTCTTTTTGGATCCAGTGAAAGTCATTTTGAAGTCACCAGGGGTCTGTGTCATCTTGGCAGCGTATGCCTTGTCGATGACCTCTGAGTTAGTGAACATGTGAGGTGTGACCTCGTAAAGTGGAGGCAGCACAACTTCCTGCATGACGTCAGAGTGAGTGACAGCCACGTAGAGGGCGTAGACAAACTCACCCTCGTTCATGTGCTCACGGAAGAAAGCAGCGTTGCCCACGAAGGTATCGAAGTCCTCGCAATTGAGAAGGACATCGACCAGCATGAGGGCCTCCTCCCGCTGGCGGGTGTTGAAGAGGGAGAACCAGTGGTGCTGTTTAAGGAGACGACCGGCCTCGTACTCGTCCATGAGGTGGTTCACGGCATTACCGCCATCATTGCAGTTGCTGGTATGGGCCCTTGGTTCGAAAGAGCTAGAGAGCGTCTTCAGTTCACCGAACTTGGAAGGGATAGGGCTGTAGATCCTGTACAGCAGGCGGTTGACTGCCTGCTGTCTGTGGGCGAGATCTGTGCCGTCGGCCACAGCGGCCACGAGGAGAACTGCTGCCACCGCCGCCCACTTCATGCTGCCGGCTCGAGGTGTAAGAAACCCAGCCGCCGCGTGCCCTTATATACTGCGCGCCTTATCACCACATGAGTTCGACAGGCAAAGTAATCTTGAGCATCGTTGTCGTTGTTCTTTACTCGCGCATAACCTGTTTGTCCAACAACAGTTCATAAGTGATTTCATTCAACATTGACTTACAATCATCCATTTTGCATTGTAACGTCTTTTATTTATTTATTTTTTTTTTTTGTGATTATTTGGCTTCTTCTTGGAGTACAGCCTACCGTGAATATCCTAACTTTTCCCATATCATCTTTCCGCCCCTCACCCATCCCCCTTCTCTCTCTCTCTCTCTCTCTCTCTCTCTCTCTCTCTCTCTCTCTCTCTCTCTCTCTCTCTCTCTCTCTCTCTCTCTCTCTCTCTCTCTCTCTCTCTCTCTCTCTCTCTCTCTCTCTCTCTCTCTCTCTCTCTCTCTGTGTGTGTGTGTGTGTGTGTGTGTGTGTGTGTGTATGTGTGTGTGTTGTGTGTGTTGTGTCGTTGTGTCACGTAAACTCAACTTTTTAATCCTGCTATGAAAAATCTGAATCTGATGGCATGGCTAAGATAGAACCAGTTAGAAAAAAAAGTTATCCCAAGTTTAATCTTAATTTTTCTAAGTGCGACAAGGTGAATCTAATGCAGATCCTGTTAGAATAAACAAAACAGATATAATAAGAAAGAATGAATAAATAGAATCGGTGTTCAAACTTTTGATATTGGAAAACGTCATTTCAAAGTGAGACGCATTTTTACCATGATTTTTGGGTTTGAATGTACGATTTTATTTGCATTAGGAAGGGTCTATGGAGGTCAGAAGATTAATGACCACAGTCTTCACTATTTTAATTCCCACATAAATTTCTGAAGCTGCATAATATCGCCAAAGAGTAACCTGAATGAATATGAAAACGCGCCATGGTACTGAAGGGATTAAAGGCGCCTATAATAAAATGGAGTTGATGTCCTGAAAAATGTTGAGAGATAAAGGAATTAAAGGAATGAAAAAAAGGTAAAATAAGATGAAAGATATGCCGAAGGTGATGGTGAGGAGTTGGGAATAAAAGGGTGAAGGAACGGACGAACCAGGGGGAGGTGAATTATCTAATGAGGCAAGTGTTTACGAGTCAAGATTGGTGATAAGAACGTCTCCTGCCTTAATTCACCCAGCAACACTCCATGATCTTTGCCCTGCACTTCTAACCCTTATCATTTGTCGCCAAGAACTCCATTCCTCTGTCACACCCACCCTTTTCTTTCTCTTACTCAGTCCTTCCTCTTCCGCACCAAGCCTCGGAGTTCATTCCTTCTCCCCATCTGTGTTGTTTTAGATTAGTTGTAAGCTTGCCGTTATTTTTTACACGCACATGAATAACAAAGAAGCACAAAAACTACAATAACGTGATTCCTTTTGCTTTTGTTTTCCTTATCTTATTTTTTTCACAAGAACAATAACGACAAACAAGGAAGAGAATAGTAATTACGTGATTTGTATACTTTTTTCCCTTCTCTCCATCTGGTCCGTCATTCTCTACTGTGTTGTGAGATGTGTTGTAAGCCTTGTGTTACTTTTCTTTCTTACTCCTCCGCTTCCTTTATCCTTCTCTTTTCCTAATTATTTTCTCGAATTTTCTTGTTCTTATTTCTTGCTTTCTTATATTTCTTGTTCTCATTCTTCTTGTTCCTGGTTCTTATTCTTCTTCTGTTCTTCTCCATCTCCTTCTCCTCCTTCTCCTCTCTTTTCCAGTCCTTCAACTCTTCCTCTTCTTTACTCTTTTAGGAATTAAGAGTTTAATCCTTAGGTAACTCTGATAAGTAGATTCAACTATATTCTTATAATATCTCTTAACAAGCAACACACACACACACACACACTCTCTCTCTCTCTCTCTCTCTCTCTCTCTCTCTCTCTCTCTCTCCTGATCATTCAAGTGAGGTTAATGTAATTTACCAAAAAAAAGGGAATTGGGAGGGAAATGACACGTGCACACACACACACACACACACACACACACACACACACACACACACACACACACACACACACACACACACACACACACACACATACCTTCTTCGAATCACTTGAAAGAATTGTTATCGCTACTTCTCTGGTTGTTGTTCCCCTTCAAAGATTACTCCTTCAAGAGACCCAGGAGGACACCGCCTGATTGCTGCCCTCTCCCCCCCGCCGCTCCTCCCTCACCTCCCTTCACCCCTTCACCCCTTCACCCCCGCTATCGTTCATTCTCCCCCACTGACCCCCCTCATTTGTTCTCCCCTCTACCAGCTTAAAGACTCTCTCTCTCTCTCTCTCTCTCTCTCTCTCTCTCTCTCTCTCTCTCTCTCTCTCTCTCTCTCTCTCTCTCTCTCTCTCTATCTATCTATCTATCTATCTATCTATCTCTCTCTCACCTAACTTTTGTCTTGAGAGAGAGAGAGAGAGAGAGAGAGAGAGAGAGAGAACGCCCTTGCATCCACTCTTTCCATGTCATTTGTTATTTGCACATTATTTATTTATTTTTTCTCTCTTTTTGACAAACAGCTCTCGTTATTTATCGGTGCTACATGTCGGCCAATCAAAAACAGCTATAGCAGGGCGGGGCGGGGCGAGGCTGGGCCGGGGCGGGGCATGAGGAGCCAGGGAGCGAAGGGAGAGAGAGAGAGATGGCATGATAGAGGGCGGGGGTCAGGGAGACGATGAGAAGGGAGTCTTATCTCTACGGAGCGTACGTGATCAAGTGATGAGATCTGTTGTCATGTCACACACACACACACACACACACACACACACACACACACATAGATAGATAGGCAGATATTTATTGACCACAACTAAATATCACAGTTACAGGAGGACTTGGAAGGTATGGTCCATCAGAATATTATCTATAAGAACTTGTAAACGGCTGAAAACAGAATAAAACTTGAATCACATAAAACATCCATTTATTCAAACAAACCCATGAAACGACCAAAGCAAATCAAGCTGTTTCACACAATGATCCCAACACTGGTTATCTGACAGGACACAAAAGACAAAGGGATGGATGGAGAGATGTTTT
>NC_059284.1:11542749-11547749 GCF_017591435.1 Portunus trituberculatus
ATAATAAGTTACTACAGTTGATATCAACAACACTGTTGAATATGTATGCCATGTATGTATGGTACTATATGTTTTTTTTTATGCATATGATGGTTACTGTTGATTCAGCCATCTATATGCACAAGTCGAAATTTTATACATCTGAATTGATGGTATTTGCGATGCCTTGTACACCAATAACTTCCATTTCACATCGCATTTTTTGGAAACGTGGCAGCACTGTAGACCTACCCTCGCCCCACCACAGCCATAAATTAAGCCTGGTCAGACTATAGCAATGCTGAAAAATTAATATGAAGTCATTACCTTATTTCTCTTTCTAAAATCTGGTGATGCAATGGAAATAATTGAGGCAACACCCTGCCTATTCAGACGTCTTCCATCTGCTGATTCAAATTGAGTTGCTTCTCTCCACAAACTGCTCTGGTTGACTAGATTTTTTTTGTATTATTTTTATTAGTCAGTGGCTGCATGCTCAAATAAAAAACCAATCACCGTGATTGAATTCAAGCATGTGCAAATAATGTAACAATACGCACACAAGAACAAGCACACCTAGTGGCCCGTCAGTCCATCACACATGCAGGTGTTACTATGTGTTAGCTCGTTTCCCCCCAAAATGGTCAATCTTTAAAAATTTGTCAACTTTGAAAATAATTTGCAACAGGTATGTAGGTTCAAATTACTGAGAATGATAAGCTCTATATGATGAGAATGGTAAGAAAAGCCATATTGATTACAGTAAAAGACTAAAATTATCAGTGATCTTTGGTAGACCTGCATACAATACCAACATGCTATCTGATATCTTTCCTAAGACACAGCCAGCTTGATCACCTGGTAGGAAGGCAAGCTTCACATATTGGGAGAGCTAATTCCATTGAGCACCAAGGCTTACCTTCTTCCTCTCACCCCTATTCTGTCCAACTCTCTAATGCAAGAGTTAACCAGTGCTCTCAATCATTCATACCTTTCACTGGTAAACTCTGGAACTCCCTTCCTGCTTCTGTATTTCCATCTTCCTTTGACTTGACTTCTTTTAAAGAGAGAGGTGTCTAGACATGTGTCCCTGAATGTTGGCTAACTCCTGTCTTTCAGGGAACTGGCAACATAGTGGGCCTTTTTTTTCTTTTCTTTTCTTTTCTTTTCTTTTCTTTTCTTTTCTTTTCTTTCCCCTTGGCCAGCTGTCCCTCCTACATAAATAAATGAATAAAAAAAATTACCTGTCTTGTTTGTGATGTCTTGGATGGAGTATGTTGTCAGTTATTGAGAGAATTAGATATTGGAGCTGCCAGATATTGTTCCATGAAGTGGCATCCTCACTAAGGGTTTTGCTGTGCTACACTGTGCACCTCACTACCCCCGTGACCATTTTTGGGCAGGTGAAGGGTCATGACACACACCACGGACAAGTCTGGCTAGGAAACTTTGGAGGGGCAGTGCTGCACTGCAAAACCAGTTGAATCTAGTATGAATATGGAATCCAGCTCTCCCATGCTGCTTCACTGGTCATGTCTCTAAACATTGAATGGACTCGGGCAGGCATCTTGGAACTCATTGTCATATTAATATCATCTTCCTTTCTTTTACCTTTGTGCAAGTTGTGTCCACAGTGCACAATAAAAATGAACTTGAACTAAGTTGGCCATGGCAGCATCCATGTGCACTCTTTCCATTGACAGTTCAAACATAAGAAAATGAGGGAAGGTGCAAGATGTCATCAGGCCTGTACGTTGTGCTATATGTATTGCTTTCTAATTTGTCTGTCTCATGATATGAAATCATAACATTTTTATTAATTTGTTTTCATCTTTTCTTTTAGATGTGCAAGACTCAAAATGCACGAAGACGTTTTCACTATCAGCAGAAGCTCCAGAGTTTGTGCCGAGAACCTTTGTACAGCCCCAGGCACCGTCACAGGTCCATTTCCCCATCCCAGCACAGAACATGCAGCACATCCAACAGGTGAGCCTTGCCACTTTTAGTCATATGTTTATGATCAATATCAGAGAATCTTCTTGAAATCCAGCATGTGGTTCAAAGGTTACAATGTACCTGTGGGACATTGTCCAACACCACAACTTGATCAATTGACAAAAACTCCTTTGCCTTATCCTGACTTCCACGAACTGTCTTCATGATGGTAGCAGGTTGTTTGGGCAGTAATCCCTTTGGGCTGAGATTCATTTAGGCCTCAATTTTGAGAATCTTTCTTCATTTGAATATTCTAGTTCAATTTGAATAGAAGTTAGTCCTGGTATGTTGATATGTCGATGCACACAACCCAGTCATCGGGAATATCGGGTTTCACAGCTGCCCATTAGTCAGTTCAAGATGCATCATTGTCACATTTCCTGTGCTGCCACCTCTCACCTCACAGACCTGGATGTGTGTATGTATGTGTGCATGTGTGTGTTTGTGTGTGAGAATAAAAATTCTTTTACATATTCATATAAGGAAATAATAGAAATATATAAAGCAGATGTGTACATAGTTTATGAATGCATGTTATGCAAAAGTTTTATAGATATTCATTTTGTTGGTGGGAAGAAAGAGTAGTGATTTGGTGGGATCAAGTTACCTGAGATGGCACACCTTGGCTATCTCTCATAGGCACACAGATCAACACAAAGAGAGAGAGAAAGAGCAAGTGTCCCAGTAAGGATATGCCATCTAAGGGAATTTGATCCTGTTAGGTCACCACTCTTTCGTTCCACCAACAAAATGAATATTCATAAAACCTATTTGTGCATCATGTATTCATAAGCAATGTACACATCTGTATTATATATTTCTGTTATTTCCCTATATGAGAGTGTAATTCTCATGTGTTTGCTATGAAGGAAATAATTTTTTTTCTGTCCAGGATAAGATCTTGCTTATTTGTATATGTTTAATTTTAAGTACTGTAATATAAATGTGTTGGTGTGTTTTTAATTAATAAATAGGGATTATGGCCTAAACAACTTGAACTCTTCATGATAGCCAAGTCCATCTCAGCCCACTGCCCATTTTGAATATCCAACTCAATCTAACTTCTGTGCTGCAGGATCTGAGTATGACTAACTTGAGTAGAGAATTATTATTATTAAAGGTTTATTGAGTATCAGTACAAGATGTAGGCTACATACATAAATATATTCATAATTACATATACATATATACAAATACTTGAAGTGGTCACCAGCTCACTGGTGGTGTGGTGAAATGAGCAAGATGAGCTGCTGCAGCTGTGACATTGAATAGAGAACATTTATTAAAGTTATCAAGTGTTAACCCAGATTTGATCAATTCAAAACCATCCACTTACCTTTACTTGTGTCATAAATTAACTTTTCCTCTTAGTGTGTGTTGTAGCAAATCATACAAGGATTTTCTCTTGGTAGGTCACAAATACAATGGTGCCACAGCCTCAGATGCAGTACATGTGTCACCCAGTGGTGCTACAGGTCAACAACCTGGTGGTGCAACTTACTCTAAAACCCAACAGGTGAGCCAGAACACTCAGGTGGGAGATTGAGACTAAAGCTGCCTTCACTTCCTTCACTCAAGCAATATTTGTGTATGTTCTAGAAATAGCTGTAAATCAGTGCGACCTTGCTTGGGAGGCATTGCTTGTGTGTACAATAAAGCATTAGTTTCTTGTGGTTTGGTTTTATTGGGTTTTTATTTATTTTTTTTTTTATTGAAACTAACTATGCAGTGTTGTGAGTGGATGAAGTACTTACTTGTTGTACATAATTATTACACCGTTTTTCAATGTGGTTCTCTCTCTCTCTCTCTCTCTCTCTCTTCACTCATATACTTTATTTTTCTTATTATAATGATTTATTTATCTTCACTACTGTACTACTGTATGTGTAAATTATCTTGCAATTTCTTTGTCAGATTTGACCAGATCGCTCGACAGTTGACAGCAATATTCTCTTGGCAAGTTCAAGATGAATTTCTCATGAGGGAGCTCATAGCTGTTATATTTGAGCAGGTATGTAAGCACTGCATTGTAGGAACTAGAGGTATTCATTGTGAACTGCTCTACATAGAAATAACTAAAATAGGCATTGGTCTCTCATGGCATATTTGTTCCACCTTCATTCTATTTTTCCTATGAAGTAGCTGAGGAAGCATTACACTTGACCAGTATTAAATTGTTATATAAAAGTATTGGTAGTTATAACATCTGTCTCTGGTTTCTCTGTAGGGTGTAGGAGAGGTGAACTTCAGGTACAATGGTGCCAGATTGTGTCAACACCTGGGCAAGAATGTGACTCAGTCATATAATGGGCCCACCTTCAGGAGCTTGCTACTACAAAGGTGTGTCTGCAAGTCTGTGCCAATCTGCCTCTAGATTAACTGTTTAGATTTGTGTCATTTTACTAGATCTTTATTGTATTATATCTGCAGGTTTTCCTTGTTTAGGTCTTTGACTTGTGTGAATTTCATCAGGTACAACTATCATTCCCAAGTAAATTTTAATTGGCAATCAGTGATTAGTTTCTCTCCCACAACATTCAGATGTCAAGAGGAGTTTGAAGCAAGAGAGATGTACTTACACAGTGAGCCTGAGAGGGTGTGTGGCTACACGTTATTCATGGCAGAGCTCTTCGTACAGCTGGTCACCATTAACGGCCGGCCATACGACATCCTGAGAGGAGCTCTATGTCATCTCCTCACCACCTTGCTCTCTCGGCCCACAGATCCTAATCTCAAGTGTGTTGCACAAGTCCTAAAGGTAAGTCACCCACCAGTGCCTGTCATATGCAAACTTTTTTTAAATTTTCAGTAATAGTAATAGTAACATATTAAATAGTAGTAGTAGGTAGAGAAGGAGCAGCTTCCAAGACACAGCATTATATACTAACCTCATACTAACCTCAGAGTCCCCTCCTGACTATATTTCTGCTGTTGAACCTAGATAACTCGAACCATGATAACTTGAATTTCACGATAAGTTGGACTCTGACCGATTCACGGACTAAAGTCCAAGTTGAACTACTCAC